>NC_030444.2:13910186-14245186 GCF_001660625.3 Ictalurus punctatus
CGATTTTCATCTACTTTTTATTTTATTTATTTAGTTTTTAAAATGGCACCTTTCTTATCGGTTTATCGTGACATTTCATGTTGTGGTACGTCCCAAGTGGTAGGACAAGTTCTCACTTGCTGTAGCAGTTTATAAACAGTAGAGCAGATCTATTTTTTTTTTTTTCCCTCTCGTTTCAACTTAATTTACTGAGAAACCGCAAAGCGTAAACGCCTCCGTCCTGAAAATGTCGGAAAAGATGAAGTTGCAGCGTAAAGTTACGTCGAATCGCGGCCATATTTGGTTCCCGTGTCCAAGAAGCTATTGGCGTCTATTGTTAAAATACAAGGTTAATCTCATCTTCTGCTCAGTGAAAGTATCTCTGTATCTTTATCCCGTCTTCTCGTTGGTGTTCAGCACAGAGACATCAACTTTCTCACATTTCTGCACCACAGCATCACTTTCTGTTTATTCCACTCACTGGATAAAGAAAATAAAGACCTTTTTTCTTATTTTCAAAAAAAAAAATAAAAAATTTAAATCATTGTTTCAGGATAAAGCCAGTGTAATGATTGAAATTTTGATCAAGAAATAAAGGTGACATGTTTGTGTTTTTTATTGATGTCTCACTGATGAATCGCAAACATTAATGTACTGTTATTTGTACGATAAAAACATCCCGAACACATTCCCTGTCATTGACCTACAACGGATCTAGTCAAAGCTGTGCAGGATGGGCTCGTGTCCCGTCTCCTTCAGGAACCTCATCAGATCGTCCGGTTTCAGTCCTAAAGTCGCAGCGTTGGTCATGGGGTGGAAGTAGACTCTCTCGTGGCCCCCGTCGGCTAAATCGCTGTCCAGGACGAACCTCACGCTCCGGTCCTTGTCGCAGAAGAGCGCGAGAGCCGTGGCGCAGCCCTGACCCACCCTGAGCTTCTCCAACATGGCCGCCTCGTCCGCAAAGCGCAGGTTCCCGCTGCCCACGCCCAGCTTCTTAGCCAGGTCGTTCAGGTTGACCTGCCGGTCGTGACGCACCGAGACGAGCCACAGGCTTTTCTTCTTCTTGTCCTTTAGGAAGAGGTTTTTGGTCACGGCTCCGTTCAGGTGCTGCACGTGAGGCATCATTTCCTCCACAGTGAAAACCTGGTGGGAACAAAACACTCAGTGGGATTTTTTTTTTTTTAATCAGGAATTATTTTTTCCTTTATTTTCTTTTTTTTTCATTAAGAAATATTTGATGTGCTCCAAAACATAGCTTCTAGCTATAAACAAATATATGGGTACATTTTTTCCACACTAATTTTCACAGTAAACTTCTTTATTTCGCTTCTGCAAGCGTACAGTTTGACTCTCACTTCATTAACATCGTCCTCCAACCGTCTTGTCCGGCACCAAAAACCACCCCACGGTCCCACAGGGCAGTGGTGGCTTGACGGTTAAGGCTCTGGGTTACTTATCAGAGGGTTGGGGTTCAAGTTTCGGTGCAGCCAAGCTGCCACTGTTGGGCCCTTGAGCAAGACCTCCAGGCTTGAGGCTGACCCTGTGCTCTGACCCCACCTTCCTAACATGCTGGGGTATGTGAAGAAAAGAATTTCACTGTGCTATAATGTATAGGTGACCAATAAAGACTCATTATTATTAACTTCGTTTCATTAATAGACCTGTATGAGTTCTGAATCAAGCTGCTGCCACATGACTGGCTGATTGGATCACTGCATTAAGGAGCAGGTATGCACTGTTCCTAATAAAGTGGCTAGTGGGTGTGTCTTTCTTTTTTTCTTTTTTGGTTGTCATTTTAAAAGTCAAAGGTCCATAAAACACCAGTTTTTTGTCTGGAACTTGGTGGCTTTGTGGTGTAAAAGCCTTGCCTCTGAGCTTGGAGGTTGCTGGGTCAAGTCTGGCATGTTTCCTAAAAGGGGAGAGTTGAGTGATGTTGGATGGAGAGACTGAGAATAGGCGGTGCTTGAACATGCCAAGAAAGTCTGACTGATTTTTTTACAGCATGCCTGTAAAAAAAAAAAAAGCTCTATATCCCTTACAGAGGAACCATCCTGCCCCTTCCACACTGCTTGTGTCACTGATTCCTGAACCTTCTACACCAGTGGTCACCAACCCTCTTCCTTGAGATCTACCTTACTGCAGGTTTCATCTCCAACCAAAATCTAACACACCTGGTTTAGCTGATCAAGAACTTCTTAGGGAAATGATTAGATGGTCAGAGGTGGGCATGATTAAGGCTGGAGCTAAAGTCTTCAGGAAGGTAGATCTCCGGGAACAGGGTTGGTGACCCTTGTTCCACACTCATATTCTGGAGATCTGCTTGGAGCTCAAACCAGCAACTTCTCTACCCAGAGGTTATGTTCACCCAGTTGAGCCACAGGATCTCACGATAGCTGCCTGTGTTATAGAACTTTCCACTTTTGTATACTTCTCAATTAAAACAGAAGCAATTGCTGCATTGGGGACCGTGGTGCTAACCTCTGGCCCACTGCAGGTGTTGCTTGTTGACCTTTTGTCTTACATGGTGCGAGTGAAATAGAACCTACAATGAAACATTTAGCGGAGGAGGAGATGGTTGTTTCCTTTGTTAAGCAAATGCCGCAGCTACCCAATGATAGTGTAGTGGTTAGTGCCATGGCCTCTGACGCAATAGATCCCTGGTTCGAATCTTTGCTTTTGCTTTTGCTTTTAACTCAGAATTAAGTATACTAAAGTGAAAAGTTCTACAAAACAGCTTATGAGTATGAGATCTTGTGGCTCAAATGGTTGAGCAAGGCCTCTGGGTTAAGAGGTTGCTGGTTCAAACCCCAGCCAAGTCTCCAGGATATGAGAGTTGAAGGTTCCGGAGGGCGTAGCCTGAGACACGTGGAAGGTTCGGGAGGGCGTGGCCTGAGACACGTGGCAGGTTCGGGAGGGCGTGGCCTGAGACACGTGGCAGGTTTGGGAGGGCGTGGCCTGAGACACGTGGCAGGTTTGGGAGGGCGTGGCCTGAGACAAGTGGAAGAGACAGGATGGTGTGGCCTGAGACAGGTGGAAGAGACAGGATGGTGTGGCCTGAGACACGTGGAAGAGACAGGATGGTGTGGCCTAAGAGATGTAGAGGACAGGAGGGTGTGATCTGAAAAGTGGAACCTAAAGTGGGGGCAATAGCTGAGCATCAACAAAGGGGGCCATGGAACTTAGTTTTGCAGATGAAGAAAATTCTGCTACCCTTTCTCCACACTTTTTTTTGGCATCTCTCTCTCTCTGTCTCTGTCTCTCTCTGTCTCTCTCACACACTCTCACCCACACCCCTCTCCTTTCCTACCTCTTCCCCACTCACTTTTCTCCACTCACCATCACCACTACTACTCCTCCTCCTCCTCCTCCTCTCCAGTCACCAGCACCACACTCATCAATCCTGAGGACAAGCCAGACTCGAACCAACAACCTCTGAAGTCAGAGGCAAGGATTTTACCACAATGCCACCATGTCCCACACCAACAACCCGGCGTCGTAGCGCCTTTGTCTTTTAAAATGACAACCACACAAAATAAAAAAAAAAGAAAGAAAGATACACTCACCAGCCACTTTATTAGGAACACCAGAATATTAATGCGGTGCTCCAATCAATCAGCCAATCGTGCGCAATGCTTGCTCGTTGCTTCCAGACAAGGACGTTTGAGTCTTTCAGAAACTGCTGAACTCCTAGTGTTTTCACACACAGCAGTCTCTGGTGTTGATCCAGAGTGGTGCTGGTCTGCAGGCAGAAAACGTGATGAAGAAGAGCAGAAAATGGTTAGACTTGTTCAGGTTGAGTTGACAGGAAGTCTAAGGTACCTCAAATAACCACTCTACAATCATGGTGAGAAGAAAAGCATCTCAGAATGCACCTGAGACAGACGGGCTTCAACAGCAGAAGACCACGTGTCCACCTACTGACCTGTATCTGCATTGTGTTATACATTGTGCTGCTGCTGCCACACGACTGGCTGACTGGATAATCGCATGAACGATCAGGCGTACGGGTGTTCCTAATAAAGTGGCTGTTAAGCATATAGCACAATTATTCACCCCCTTGAACTTTTTCCACATTTGGTATTGCTCCAACATGGAATAGAAATGGACTTAATTGGTATTATATGCCATGAAGCCACACAAAATGACCCATAAAATGTCATTTGCAAAATTATTTGCAAATAAAAATTGTGACTGCGTAAGTATTCACCCCCACGTTGCTGTGAAAGCCCTAAATTAGAGAGAGACGTGGTTACATCAAAGTTTGAGCTTGCTAATGAACAAATCCATATCATATGGAAACAAAGTTTTGAATGGTTTCCTTGAGAACTGAAATCATATCGTAGTGTGTGGAGGTTCACGCCCGTAATAATTACTGCACATCTTATTTAGAAGTATACAAATGGATTCACAGTAAAGACATTTATATAGTCAAATACAGTCATATCTCTGCTGGGGAAAAAAAACCCCAGATACCATTATAAATCATCAGCTAAGCATTAAAACCATTACCATTAACATTACACAGGTTTTTGATGTTTGCCCTCTGGCGGTCAGCAACGGAACTACAGCATTGTAACAGATACAGTACGTAGAGAAGCGTGACTACTACAACAACTAAGAGTTTCTTATAATAGATTTGAGAAAATTAAGCTCATTTACAACCAGCAGTGTTCACTACATTTACTTACATTAATACGGGATTAATTAAACGCGTGTGGCAGCATGCAGAGGGGTTTAACCCCTTAAAGTTTAAGATGTGTTACCTCCGGATGTTCCACAGAAACAAAGTCAATATTCAGACTTTTCAGGAGATTTTCTAATTCCGTCCGTAGTTCGGCAGATCCCATTGCGGCTTCAGATTTGCACTGAATAAAACAATAGACTCTACAATAGTTTCTATTTGTACACAACCAGCCACATTACTACTTCCGGTAGTCGGGCGCGTGAATGCGCATGCGCGAGAAGAAACTGCAGCGAGACCACGTGGCAACGCTTTGGCGCGTGGAACATTGTGGAGTTTTGTGTTTTCAGTCTGAGAAATGAACTTCTCTGATATCAGGACATTATTTTAAACATTTACAAGCACTAATTTACGTTTTTCTCCCACAGCTGGTTAATCAAATAAGTTCAGCTGAAAAAAGCATAAAAAAAGTTACATTTTTAAAATTTTATTTGACTGGCTGTGTTTTGAATGTCGAGGAGGCTCCAGTTCCAGTTCATGCCAAGGATGTTTGGTGGGGTTGAGGTCAGGGCTCTGTGTGGGACACTCCAGTTCTTCCACCTTCTTCCAACCTTAACACACCGTGTCTTCATGGAGCTCGCTTTGTGCACAGGGGCATTGTTGCATTGTTATGCAGCCATGTTTAGCTAGGGGGTACTTGTCAAAGGGACATCCACATGGTTTCCCAGCAGAACATTGTCCAGAGCATCACACTGCCTCTGCCGGCTCGCCTTCTTGCCATAGTGCATCCTGGTGCCATCTCTTCCCCGGGTAAGCGACACGCAAACACGCACCCGGCCGTCCACACGACGCAAAAGAAAACCCGATTCATCAGACCAGGCCACCTTCTTCCATATGCACACACACGTTGTATTGTTGTTGTTTTCACATAAATTACTCCTGTGTGTGTGAAGTACCTTTATGTGTTACCTTTATGTCTTATGTGTTTATTCAACTCTTTTAGGAAGTGACTCTTAAGACTGCTTTGGGTCAAGTTCACACTTTATTATTTATCAGGTTATTATTTTTCTGATCTCGGTCTCTCTTTCTCATGTAGCGTTTCCCATCGGAGTTCACACGAGGCCTCTGTGGGAGTCTTTCCAGGCCGCTCGAGCTGAAATCACACGGGAGAAATGGACTAAAGTTTAATATCAGAGTCGTGCATAACTGAGACATTTCTGTTTTCAGCAAACTCCACCCAGGACATGCAGCTCTCCTGCCTCATACCTCATACATCTGAGGTAGTCACAGTGAAAACCTGGTGGGAACAAAACACTCAGTGGGATTTTTTTTTTTTAATCAGGAATTATTTTTTCCTTTATTTTCTTTTTTTTTTCATTAAGAAATATTTGATGTGCTCCAAAACATAGCTTCTAGCTATAAACAAATATATGGGTACATTTTTTCCACACTAATTTTCACAGTAAACTTCTTTATTTCGCTTCTGCAAGCGTACAGTTTGACTCTCACTTCATTAACATCGTCCTCCTGAGCATATGTCTTTATCTTTTATTTGTGAGGCTGTGACATGGTGACTGTGTGGTAAAAACCTGAAAGGATCAAACCTTCTTGTCCGGCACCAAAAACCATCCCACAGTCCCACAGGTTGAGGGTTCAAGCCCTGGTGCAGCCAAGCTGCCACTGTTGGACCCTTGAGCAAGATCTCCAGGGGTGCTGTATCATGGCTGACCCTGTGCTCTTACCCCACCTTCCTAACATGCTGGGGTATGTGAAGAAAAGAATTTCACTGTGCTATAATGTATAGGTGACCAATAAAGACTCATTATTATTAATTTCGTTTCATTAATAGACCTGTATGAGTTCTGAATCAAGCTGCTGCCACATGACTGGCTGATTGGATCACTGCATTAAGGAGCAGGTATGCACTGTTCCTAATAAAGTGGCTAGTGGGTGTGTCTTTCTTTTTTTCTTTTTTGATTGTCATTTTAAAAGTCAAAGGTCCATAAAACAACAGTGTGTTTGTCTGGAACTTGGTGGCTTTGTAGTGTAAAAGCCTTGCCTCTGAGCTTGGAGGTTGCTGGGTCAAGTCTGGCATGTTTCCTAAAAGGGGAGAGTTAAGTGATGTTGGATGGAGAGACTGAGAATAGGTGGTGCTTGAACATGCCAAGAGAGTCTGACTGATTTTTTTACAGCATGCCTGTAAAAAAAGAAGCTCTATATCCCTTACAGAGGAACCATCCTGCCCCTTCCACACTGCTTGTGTCACTGATTCCTGAACCTTCTACACCAGTGGTCACCAACCCTCTTCCTTGAGATCTACCTTACTGCAGGTTTCATCTCCAACCAAAATCTAACACACCTGGTTTAGCTGATCAAGAACTTCTTAGGGAAATGATTAGATGGCCAGAGGTGGGCATGATTAAGGCTGGAGCTAAAGTCTTCAGGAAGGTAGATCTCCGGGAACAGGGTTGGTGACCCTTGTTCCACACTCATATTCTGGAGATCTGGTTGGAGCTCAAACCAGCAACTTCTCTACCCAGAGGTTATGTTCACCCAGTTGAGCCACAGGATCTCACTCTAGCTGCCTGTGTTATAGAACTTTCCACTTTTGTATACTTCTCAATTAAAGTAGAAGCAATTGCTGCATTGGGGACCGTGCACCTCCCACTGCAGGTGTTGCTTGTTGACCTTTTGTCTTACATGGTGCGAGTGAAATAGAACCTACAATGAAACATTTAGCGGAAGAGGAGATGGTTGTTTCCTTTCAGTTCCCAGCAGTTTCATCATTTCCTCACAGTTCCTCTTAGTAACAGGAAGCCACTTCAAGGAGCTCCTCTGTTCTGGGTGAATAGAGGAACCCATTATGAACCGTTCCCAGAAAGTGCACAGGTACAGAGCATTAACACACTCAGTCAATGCGTTGTTGTGTGTTGCTCAGTGGTGCCCTTACAATTACTCTTCCTGGCTGAACTTCTACCATTAGGTGCTGAAAGAAAACAACCATCTTCTCCTCCATTAAACATTTCATTGTATGGACAACAGTGAAATAAGCAAATACTACTCTACCCAGTGATGGTGTAGTGGTTAGTGCCATGGCTGCTAATGCAGCACAGCTCTGGTTTGAAACTTTGTGTTTGCTCTTAACTCAGAATTAACTACGAAATACAATAAACAAATGCTAGCATTACACAGTGATGGTGTAGTGGTTAGTGTCATGGTATCTGATACAACACGTACCAGGTTCAGATCTTTGTGTTTGCTTTTAACACAGAATTAACTATGAAATCCAATAAACAAATACAAACCCTACCCAGGACTGGTGTAGTGGTTAGTGTCATGGTGTCTGATGCAACACAGCCCTGGATTGAGTCTTTGCTTTTGCATTGGCTTTTAACTCAGAATTAAGTATACAAAAGTGAAAAGTTCTACAAACGAGCTTATACATATGAGATCCTGTGGCTCAAATGGTTGAGCAAGACCTCTGGGTTGAGAGGTTGCTGGTTCAAACCCCAGCCAGGTCTCCAGGATATGAGTGTTGAAGGCTCAGGAACAACCAGCGTGAGCAGAGTTAATGGTTCTGGAGGGTGGGGCTCTGAGCGAGGTGGAAGGTTCTGGAGGGTGGGGCTCTGAGCGAGGTGGAAGGTTCTGGAGGGTGGGGCTCTGAGCGAGGTGGAAGGTTCTGGAGGGTGGGGCTCTGAGCGAGGTGGAAGGTTCTGGAGGGTGGGGCTCTGAGAGAGGTGGAAGGTTCTGGAGGGTGGGGTCTGAGAGAGGTGGAGGGGTCTGAGAGAGGTGGAAGGCTCTGGAGGGTGGGGACTTTTCAACCACAGCTCACCTCCCTCTCCATTCAGCCCTCCCATCTGACTTTTCTCCACCAGCCACCTAACTCATCAATCCTGAGGACAAGTCAGAGGCAAAGCTTTTACCACCACATCCCACACAAACAGAAAAAAAAAGAAAGATACACTCACCAGCCAATGCAGTGCTCCAATCGTGTAGCATCGGCGCAATGTTTGCTTGTTGGTTCCAGACAAGGACGTTTGAGTCTTTCAGAAACTGCTGAACTCCTAGTGTTTTCACACACAGCAGTCTCTGGTGCTGGTCTGCAGGCAGAAAACGTGATGAAGAAGAGCGGAGAATGGTTAGACTTGTTCAGGTTGAGTTGACAGGAAGTCTAAGGTACCTCAAATAACCACTCTACAATCATGGTGAGAAGAAAAGCGTCTCAGAATGCACCTGAGACAGACGGGCTTCAACAGCAGAAGACCACGTGTCCACCTACTGACCTGTATCTGCATTGTGTTATACATTGTGCTGCTGCTGCCACACAACTGGCTGACTGGATAATCGCATGAACGATCAGGCGTACGGGTGTTCCTAATAAAGTGGCTGTTAAGCATATAGCACAATTATTCACCCCCTTGAACTTTTTCCACATTTGGTATTGCTCCAACATGGAATAGAAATGGACTTAATTGGTATTATATGCCATGAAGTCACACAAAATGGCCCATAAAATCTCATTTGCTAAATTATTTGCAAATAAAAATTGTGACTGCGTAAGTATTCACCCCTACGTTGCTGTGAAAGCCCTAAATTAGAGAGAGACGTGGTTACATCAAAGTTTGAGCTTGCTAATGAACAAATCCATATCAAGTTTGGGAGTTTATTGCTCTATTTCGCCCTCTAGTGGAATAACAGAACCTTGCTACTTTTTCGAATATTTCAATTCAATTATGTGGATAAAAGGAACATAGACCGGGCCGGAAAATAACCTTCACTATGCTGAAGGTTTGTCACCTCTGATACATTACAGATTAGACTAGGAGTGTAACGACCAGACTATTTGGATTCACGCATTGATTTAAAAGGCCATGAATAAAATGAATGGTAAATCAAATATAGTAAACAAGTGATACATTTTCACTAAGTGATTATTGAAAAAAACGACAACTGGTGTGTAGAAAAACATTTTTAAAATGATAACAGGTTTAATAGATTAGCATGGTGATCATCATTATCATCATTCATAAATGAACACTAGGCCTACCCTAGATTCTAAACCGCTGTTCACATATCGATCGGACGACACTAAATCGTATCGTATCAGATTCTGCGGTATCATCCGATATCGAATCGCTTCCTTGAGAACTGAAATCATATCATAGTGTCTGGTTTCCACTACAGATACCATTACAAACCATCAGCTAAGCATTAAAACCATTACCATTACTGGTCCTTAACGGTATCCACTAGACATAACATGCCACGAATAGAAGGCAACAAATCACCAGTAGAGACCCACAGGAAACATTAGTTTCCATTAAAACCAAAACAATTCCCATTATAAGGTCTATGATTGTTTCTGTTGTTTATTGATTTGTTTGTTTGTTTTCAGCAGGGATGTCCTTCAGGTTTTTGTTATTTGTCCCTCTGGCGGTCAGCAACGGAACTACAGCATTGTAACAGATACAGTACGTAGAGAAGCGTGACTACTACAACTAAGAGTTTCTTATAATAGATTTAAGAAAATTAAGCTCATTTACAACCAGCAGTGTTCACTACATTTACTTACATTAATACGGGATTAATTAAACGCGTGTGGCAGCATGCAGAGGGGTTTAACCCCTTAAAGTTTAAGATGTGTTACCTCCGGATGTTCCACAGAAACAAAGTCAATATTCAGACTTTTCAGGAGATTTTCTAATTCCGTCCGTAGTTCGGCAGATCCCATTGCGGCTTCAGATTTGCACTGAATAAAACAATAGACTCTACAATAGTTTCTATTTGTACACAACCAGCTACACTACTACTTCCGGTAGTCGGGCGCGTGAATGCGCATGCGCGAGAAGAAACCTCAGCGAGACCACGTGGCAACGCTTTGGCGCGTGGAACATTGTGGAGTTTTGTGTTTTCAGTCTGAGAAATGAACTTCTCTGATATCAGGACATTATTTTAAACATTTACAAGCACTAATTTACGTTTTTCTCCCACAGCTGGTTAATCAAATAAGCCCAGGCTGTGTTTTATACCTCAGGACATTTGAAAACATTGTTAACACCATCAAGGTCCAAGCATTTAATATGATCTATAATATATATGCACACACACACGCGTTGTATTTGTAAAGGCTGTATATTTGTAAATGGAGAAGCTTTGTACATGCTGTTGAGATTTGCAGCAGACCTTGTAGTTAATTTGAAGTGTGTGTGTGTGTGAGGGAATAATTACAAGAGGAATTCTTTGGTTTCATGAGGAATCTGCAACACAACACAAAACATATTAAGATAGAACAGGATAGAAACAAATTAAGCATCTTCTTATTGGACACTTTTATTCTTTCATGTAATTACATGTTTTTGATAGAATTACACAATCGCATCAATCTCTCTTACAGAACTCAATACTGATCCAGTACAATTCACACAATCTAGACCATCACAGCATGCCTTAGCTCATATTAATTAGGCCTACTGCATCCTCGCTCTCTAACCTGGATGTTGTCCTGAACTGTGAACCACTCGTGCCTGACCAGGTTGTGGAGTTGAACTCCAGGCACCACGTTATCAGCTCAAAGCACTCGGTTGAAAAAAGAATCAAGAGTACATTTTAAAGTCATTCTGTTAAGTGAGTTTCACAGCTTTTGTTATACACGTACCCTGTCCAGGGTGTACCCCGCCTCGTGCCCGATGCTTCCTGGGATAGGCTCCAGGTTCCTCCTCCAGTCCAAAGACATGCATGGTAGGCTGATTGGCGTGTCTAAAGTGTCTGTAGTGTATGAATGGGTGTGTGAGTGTGTATGTGAGTGTGCCCTGTGATGGATTGGCACCCTGTCCAGGGTGTACCCCGCCTTGTGCCCCATTCTCCCTGGGATAGACTCCAGGTTCCCCTGTGACCCTGAAGGAAGGACAAGCGGTATAGAAGATGGATGGATGGATGGATGGATAACCACTACACACCGTGAACACCACACAAGACCTCCTTGTTTGGAGATGTCGGCTCGCCAACACAATTTTCCCTTTTCGGTTTTTTATTATTAGAAATGTAAATACAGGTCATACTAAATAACAACTTCATTTAAAGAGTGGAACTCGGATATAACGACCACCATAACATGAAGTGAAAACAACGCACCGTACCGTTCATATACACGAGTTTTATTATTCATGTCACATGTTTCATTTACATGGTTTTGGCATACGATCAGTGCGTGGTGTAGATTAAATGGGCAAATCGTTCGCAGTTCTTGCTCGAGTCTTGCTCCGAACAATACACGATTGTAAACTTGAAGAGAAGCAACTACGTGGATCACCGGTGATTCACGACCGTTTGTTTAAAAAAACAAAAAAAAAAAGAAAGTTCAGGATTTGTTAATCATGGATAGACATGTTTAAAACGGAGTGTCGGGTTTGCCTGATGTCTTTTTCTCAGCTGATATGTATCTGTACATAAATTTTACGTAAACACTGATTTCACTGGTTGAAAGAAAGCCGTTGTATAAAAGTTTGGTGGCAGAAGAAAAAAAACAACAACAACTCAACATAAGACATGATATGAATTGAACATACATTCACATTAACGTTTTGTGTTTTCCAATTTTTTTCCCCTCGCAGAAAAATCTGCCCAGTGCATATTTATAACATTTTATCATTCACACCTAATCACAGTGAGAGCTTCTGTCTTCACAGCTCTCTACATCACTGATTATAATCTCCGGCTACATGCTGAAGTACTACCGAGGTACGGACTAGTCTCCTGTACTGGATTCATAAGCGTGTATAAGCGTGTGTGTGTGATCTCTCGCTCGGGTCGCATAATACGTATTAATCGTTGTAAAATAGTTACGATATTTTGCAGAGCTACACAATGAAATGATCTAGCCGTAGAAGTCACCCTGTGCTACGCGAGTACAGCGATCAGCATCAGGTATTCCGGATAAACGCGCTCCTGATAACGGGGACCGAGAGAGTGGGGACTTGTACATCGGCGTGTGTTTGACGAACGGATTTCACGTCACGAGAATATCGCCACGTATACGTTAGCGATTAGTGGAAGAAAAATCGTATTCACTCGATCGTAACTGTACAACGACGTTCCAGATTTCTGTACATCGGCCGCTCGACCTTTTTATAAACGCCGTATAACGCAGAGCAAGGGTTACATTATTCGGTTATGGAAAAGGCTCGAATATTTTTAAAAACTGACGTGGTAGGAGAATCACGTTTAGCCTCGAGCGGTTTATCAAAAACAGTACAGACTAACCTGTTTCAAAACCGTTAAAGGTGTAATAAGCTATTTCGTGTCAGAAAATCAACAACTCGGACACAAAGAAGAAACAAGAAGCATGACTGTAGGGAGAGTGGAGACGCCTCTGCAATGTGAGCAGAGCTTTGAGAAATATTACAAAAAAGGGCTGACTTCATCTTTATAAAAAAAAATAAAAATAAAATAAAAATCACTGACCGCACCTTTAATGTTATTTCCTATACCGGAAGAGTAAAACTTTAAGGATAGAAGGACACGTTTTATAGGCCTCGGTAACTATGGAAACTTTGATACTTATGATAAGGAACTGGTGAAGATGAAATGTCAGGAATTGTGCGCGCGTGCGTGTGTGTGTGTGTGTGTGTGTGTGCAGACAAAATTACAGTTGCAGTATGATCAGTACACACGCTGGTTCAGCTGGGCTGCACTCTTTGGGCCTTTGTTTTAGTTTGTAAAATAAAATAAAAAAAATCACTAACAATCTTTCTGCATGGAAAAATGGCAAAATAGCCGAAGATAAAGGTGTCAGTTTTAACCACTCACACAAGCTGTTGTTAAAAATAAACAAAAACACACACACGAATGAAGCCAAGTCATGATTGGTCAGTTATGTTTGAGCAGAGCAGCACGTCATGTTTCCATGTCTCTCTTTCGTGTTTGTGTGTGTGTGTGTGTGTGTGTGTGTGTGTGTGTGTGTGTGTGTGTGTGTGTGTGTGTGTGTGTGTGTGTAAGAGAAATCTGCCTGGTCCCAACATCCTCCTTCCTTCACGCCGATGCTGAACAACTCCGAACCAAACTACCGGCCCTTGTTCTTCTTGGAGTTTCCCTAAAAAGGTCCATGCAAAAAAACAAACAAACAAACAAACAAACACACAACAACAAAAAAACAACATTTTATTGATATTTCAACATTCCCAATAAAGCAATATTGAGCATCTATTTCTACCCATAAGGCTCTGCTACAGATAGCGGACACGTGATCCTCAGAGCCGTTTAAATGCCAACATATTGAACTAAACCTTCCTACATTTACGTCCACGTGGGAATTAGTGAAGAACAGAGAGTAAAAATGCGCGCTTCCGGTAAACAAACAAACAAACAAACAAACGACACGAATTCTATAATTCTGTATTTAAAATGAGTAACTTTAGGATATTTAGTAGATTTCAAGTGTTTGTTTATTTTATGTACTATTAAATATATAATATTATACTAGGTTAATATGAATAATAATATCGAATATAGAATATATAAAGAATATCCATCTATTTATTTACTTATCCAGTCAGCAAAGTCTATTATCCAACAGCAGTAGCCAGGGGAAGCAATACACACTCCCTAAATGATCACACAACTTGTTCTGTACCTCAGTGCTGCTAAACTGGTAGCGAGACACGTTCGGTCACATTTAAGGTTGCAGAAAAGTGCTTCCAGGTCATTTTTGGATAATCTGGGTTAAGGATTTTGTGCGACACGAGGAAACAGTCACCGCTGGATGTGTACTCAGTAGAACAGAGTTATTATACAGTGTTAGTATTTCTGTAGCGAACGGTGCCATTAAAGAGCTGACCTTGTTTCCCAGTTTGAGCGTGTCGATCTCCTCGCGCTGTTTGCTCAGGGTTTCGTTCATGCTGCAGAGATGATCGCTCATCATACTCAGCTGGTCCTCGTAGCTCCTCTTGGTCGTGCTCAGTTCATCCTGTCCAGCAAAGCACAATAAATAAGTAAGTGTGTGTGTGTGTGTGTGTGTGTGTGTGTGTTAATGCTCCTCAGTTAGCTCCAATTAATCAATAAAGTTTTTTAGCATTAAAATCAAGAAGAAACGCTGACAAGATGCCTGAAATCCTGAACCGATCACTGAAGACAGCTGATCATTTTTCAGCAGGTGACGACAGTAAGAAAAGTCCGAGTTAAAGACGACACCGGGGGAAAAAAAAAAACGTTGGATCGGATATCGGATCCGGTAACAAATGGCAAAGATTGGAATTGGATTTGAGAAAAAAAGAAAATAAATTTTTGGAAGTGGAAAGGTCTACGTATAACCAGACTTGACTTTTTTTTTTTCCCCTTTTGTCAGGATTGATTTAGTTATATTTATAACGTATTGTATTTATTACATGCCTGACATTTTATTTAAAAAAATAAATAAGTAAGTAAGTAAGTAAGTAAGTAAGTAAGTAAGTAAATAAATAAATAAAACCTTCTGTGTGTAAAGCCTACTTTGGTTGTTTGTTTGTTGTTTTTTTTAAAAAAAATATCTATGGCTTTCTCTGCCGTGTGGCTAAGCGTTACTGTGCGTTATTACCTGCAGGGACGTGATGTTCTGATTGGCTTGCTTCATCCCCTCTGTGAGAGTCTCTCGAGATTTCTCTGCGATAGCCAGACGTTTCGCCAGCGCTCGGCACTACAGGGGAACGCAAAACATACGAGCTTAAATTGTTAACCCTTTACTGAATGGTGTTGCCATTTGTCAACAATTAATTATCTCAGATTCTTTCATAGGCAGTAATACTAAAACTACTATTTTCACATGGAAACGACATGAGATAAAGGAACTGTGGTTGGTATGCGCGGTCATGAACTGAAACACCTGAACATTATTAGTGGTTATTTGACGTAGATGATGATGATGATGATGTCATTATTATCACGCTCCCAAGAGAGTTAAAACGGCGTGAAACGACGGCGCTTACCTCTGCGTGAAAGTGCACGGCCTTGCTGTCGGACATCTGCAGCTGTGAGGTGAGCTCGGCCACTCGCGCCATGTAATGGGTTTTGATCAGGTGTTCCCGAGACTCTTCGTCTCCAACCTGTAGGACACAGTGACGTCATTACCACTGGGAATATGAAATGATACACATTTCTATTTGGATGAGAACTGCTTGATCAACAAGGTCTCAGAATTCACTTGTATCTTACGATGTAATGATATTGCCAGTCGAAATGCTCAATACTACATAATATTAATTCCCCTGAAGGAACCTAATATGTAAAAACATGTTGAAAAAGATAAAGGGATTTAAAAAAGGTAAATAAAAAAAAAAAAGAAAAGAAAAGAAAAAAAAATCCATGGTAATAAACTGCAATGAATTATGAAGGAATTATACGACGCGGCTCGTACTACTTACGCTCTCATTGGTCGGGGTTGTGGTGAGCATTCCAACCTAGTGATGGAGAAAATAAAATGATTCCCAGAGCACACTCAACTGCAACAATAATAAAAACAGACATTTTCTGGTTAAACATTTTCGTTCAGTTCAGACGGACCAGACTGCTGCTTTGAGATGCGTCTCGACCCGTATTCTCGTCTTTATCTGGCTCAGCTGGTCCTGTAGAGACCGGGTCGGTGTGTGCGGGTGCGGCGATGCCGTCTCCGAGGGCTGAGGAGAGTCTGGCCTCCAGATCAGCTATGCGTTGATTCTCCTTCTCCAGTCGTACTCGGCCCAGCTGAGCCTCCAGCAGCCAGTGCTCCTTCTCCTGCTCCAGACGAGCGATTTTCTCCTGACTCTGCTGCACCTGCAGGACAAACAGTCTCAGGTGTACCACTGTGTGTGTGTGTGTGTGTGTGTGTGTGTGTGTGTGTGTGCGCGCGCGCGCGCGTGTGTGTGTGTGTGTGTGTGTGTGTGTGTGTGTGTGTGTGTGTGTGTGTGTGTGTGTGTGTGTTAAATCTGATTTCTGCAGTATACCTTCTGCAGTAAAAAAAAATTAAATAAAAAAGGTAGGAAGTACCTGCTGCATGAGGCCCTCTCTGCTCTCCGTGGAGCTGGTGAGGATGCGCCGGTTAGACAGAGCCTCGGTGTACGGAACAGACTCAGGAGGCGCCTGAATACCAGAGGTAGCTGTGTTAAACTTTAACTTTAAACTCGAGTTAAAACCTGAATGAGCTGAAGGAAGGAAGGAAGGAAGGTTTGACGTTCAGTTTCTAGTTCTATTAAAGCGCACCTATTATGGTTTTCTGCCTAATTTTGTTTTAAAGCTCTTATACGATAGATTTACACGCATCCGAGGTCAAAAACACTTTAACGTGCTCATAATTTAAACTGCAGCATCACCGTTTTTCCCCCCAGTGTCACAAACGACTCGTTCAATGATACGTTCTAAAGGATTCGTTCTAAACTCCTCCTTTCAGAGAGCATGCTCTGCTCTGATTGGTCAGCTGTCCCAGTCTGTTGTGATTGGTCTACCTCTGTCAGCGTGTGCCGAAAAGGAAACGCCCAGTACCGTAACGAGTTTCAGCTCAGTCTGTTCGCGAGCAGCCGATGAAAACCAGAGGCGGGGCTTTTTGTTACCAAATTACGAAGGTTTATACAGGAAGTAAGATGAATCACTAACGACTCTTTCAGATGTTCAGAATCGGTTCCTTCTTTTCCGAGTCAATAACCCCGTTTGTCGCGCGCTTTGATTTTTGAAACTGTGCAGACGTTTTTACGTTCACAAACTGCTCTATAACACGCGACGTGAAAGGTAATATTTGAAAAACCATAATAGGTGCGCTTTAATATGGTATTATTTCACCGAGACAAGGAACTGAACAGCAGCAAGTGACTCCCACTGACCCTCCTGAGCGCCAGCATGTAGTCGGATGCGTGCTTTTTGTTACTGAGCATGCTGTGTGCCTGCTGAGGGTTCAGGCTTCCGGTTCCGCCTCTGGGCCCGTACCCGGCCGAGGAGATGAAAAAGTCCAGATTGTTGCTGAAGAACGTTGCGATCTGCAGGGAATGGAAAAAAAAAAAACGTAGAGAAGCGTAAATATTTTCTCTCGGGTTGCGGGTCCGTAAGCGTAGCCTTTCACACAGAGACTCGTTTTCAGTACTGGTTTAGCCTTAATATAAAGCGAACACAATACCAGGATCAGAGCTCTGAGCATCGGCCGATACGTTCTTCTGGACTAAACCGTCACTGTATCTACTAACCATCTTTAAATGGAGCGAACCTAGCGCCCCCTTCTGGCTCACCTTCTTCGTGATGTTGCTGAGGGAGGCCAGGGAGGAGAGTAAACACTCGTTAGTGGTGCGCAGCTTCTGAGTGATGTTAGGCAGCTCTTGCTCAAGGGCCACCTTCTGACTGTAATGCTTGAACAGCTCTGAGGACCCGGTAATGAGAGACAGAGAGCGAGAGAAAGAGAGCGTGCTAGCCTTAGAGCAGAGAGAGCATATAACTAAATATAACAGCACAGTGAGTAAATGGAGGTCTCACCCTTGGTGGCATCGTGCAGGCCGTGTAAACACGCAGCGAGCTGGGTGAAGACTGCGCTGGAGCTGCTCTGAGGCACGGCGTCCAAACGCACACCTGCCGCGAACGACATCCGCCCGCGTCACTGATTAATAAGCACGGGTGTGTGTCGTGCCATATAAATGAACACAGTGTGCTGAACTCACTAGGCAAGGCCAAGAGACCGATGTAGCTCTGCAGCTTCTCAAACACAGCGGTCACTCGCTTCATATCGCTCTGTAACTCACGGTTCTTAGCGCTCAGGGGCGCTGTGCAGAGAGGGACGTCACACTCTTCCTCCAAACTACAAACACACACAAAGAGAGACAGACGTACATGAAGAAAGAAGATTGTAAGCGAGTATATCTATATAAATAATTTTTTTGTTTGACATTTTTTGTGTATTTACTGTAGGTTTTGATATTTTAAAGTCTTTTTTTAATTTAATAATAATAATAATAATAATCAGTCCATTTAAAAGATCTACCTTTTTAGCTGATAAGGCAGGATCTTCTGCAGAAACTTTGTGTAAGTGGAGAAAGATCTGGAAAAGTCCTGCAGTTTCCCCACCGTCTCCTTTACACTCATGAAAAACACGACACGGAGCGTCAGTGTGGATTTGCTTAAACTATACGATAAGAGTGTGAAAGTTATTATTTCTGCTTACAACAGTAACGTATCTAGCCTCGACTCAGTCAAATGATGTTAGTCGACATTTCTAATCTTCATGACGATTGTACTTAAAGCGTAAACACTCTGTACCAGTACTGTAACCGTGTCCTCCGTGATGCTCTCATGCAGCTGCAGCATGGCGTCCTCCAGGGGGCGCACGTAGGCGGCGTTCTCATGCAGATACTGAGAGAACTGAACACAGAGAAATCAGGAGTGTTGAGTCTCTTGGTGTCGGTCCTCAAAGTTAGCAGACTGGCATAAAAGCACATAAAGGAGTGACAATGTGTGTGTGTGTGTGTACCTTCTGATTGAGAGGTGAGACGGGTTCGATAGATGAGTCCAGGGGGTAAATGTGAACCCTCTGCTCTGTGTACGAGTGAAAGTTGAGCAGAGCAGAGACGAGATCCTGCACGAAGCCCACGGCCTGTCCTGCTGCATCTCGAGCTTTCAGCTGAACGTAGTAAAAAAACGAAAAAAAAACGAGGAGAATATAAATTTAACGATTGCACGCAACAGGTAATATACATGCAAGGAAGTGCATTATTTTTGTATAACCACAGCGATTTTCCAACGATTACAATGTCTGATTTAGGACGTTTATTTACACGTTTTAACGGCTTATAGTCAGATTTAATATTCTGGAACGTCAGAGAGACGACTTGGTGTAAACTCCTCTCTCCTGACTTTCCCATGCCGGGAAAATGACTTGTGACAAAAACGCAAAAAAAATACAAAAAAAAATCACAAAAAAATGAATTACACGTCTTACTTTGTTAAACAACACATTTTTTTTTTCCTTTCTTAAATCTGTTTACTATTAGACTTAATAATAATATTAATAATAATAATAATAATAATAAGCTGCGTCCCAAATGCGCGAGGTGTGTTCACGCTGAAAATTCCTGTACCCAGATGATGCACTTATTCGACTGGAAAAAAAAAGCGTGTGTGGATTGTTGGACACTCGATGCACTCGGCGGTCGCAGCTTTGCTGTCGTAGAGGAAGAGGGGCGGGGCTACCGGGCACTGACGCAGGCTCAAATTTGCTCAGAATTAAAAAACACTTCAGTAAATGAACGCCGTTTTATCTTGATACGGTGAAATTCGTTTTTGTTGACGCTAAAGCTAGCGGCGTCACGTTACGTGCTATCGACGTCATTCGCCATCGACTGGGAAGCGGCTTATGCTCTCGCTTAGTAAAAAAACCGTTAGTGTTCCTTTCGAGACGATACTACCTTTCTAAGTTTCACACGCTAGACTGCGAAGTGCTTAGGGTATAGTACGTCAGTCCCTGTGAATTCGTTGTTGCTATAGAGACCATAACATGCTAGAACGAGCTAGTTTATATTAACCTATCGTTCGTGTGACAGCCGGAACTACGGTCCGAGCCGTGCTTTTGTACAAAAGTTACCCGCGCCTTCTGACCAATCAGATTTGAGAACTCGGTCTCGCTGTGGTGTAATAATTAATAACGACGATGCCGCTTTCTTACCTGATGTCTTCTGTTGTGCGGGGGAACGTTTAAGCTGTTGTAGTCACTGTATTCTTCAGAAAGGAGAAAATGTTCAGGTGGAAAATATGCAGATACTCATTGGCAAAATTCCGTAGCTCCGTGTACGCCGAATTCCTCCGTTTGTGGTTTCGAAACGAAGAAATAAATATACCGATTTACATCATTTCAGATTTGTTTCGAAACAAAAACGACAAAAACGCAACGCACACGGAGTCGGATCAGACATGGAGTCGGAAACGAGTGAAAGATACTAACTGGTGTCGTTGAAGGGAACTTTCTCCTGGATCACACTGCTGTTGTGTTTTAGCTGAGTGCTCAGCTCGGTCTGATATTTCCTCAGCTGCTGCTGGCTACAGATACAGAAGGGGGAAAAAAACGCGTTAAAAGCCCGTACATCTGCCTGTAATTCATTCAACTGTTCCTAAATTCTGGGTATTTAAAAGAAAAAAGAAAAGAAAAAAGAAAAAGAAGAAGAAATAACAGGGTGTCCCAAAAGTCTACATACACAGGGGGAAATTATCACTTTTTAACAAAATGGATACTTAGTTTATTTTATTTATATATATATATATATATATATATATATATATATATATATATATATATATATATATATATATATATATATATATGTATTTTTTTTTTCAGATAGCCTTTAAGAACACCTCTGAAAAAAGAATAACGTATTGAAATCATTCTTCAATCTTTGGGAGCCAAAGCTGGGAGAGGCGACTTGCAAAGAAATGGCAGTCATGTAGAGGATGTTTTGTAAATAAAATTACTAAAAAGTGTTAATTTCCCCTATGTATGGAGACTTTTGGGACACCCTGTAGATAACTGGTTCAAAATGAACTACAAACGTCTACTAACATGCTTTGTTTTACTGATATAATCATTATATATATATATATATATATTCAGTACCATTCCTCGGTCCTGAGTCGGCACTCCTTGGTCTCTCTCTCCAGTGTCTGAACCATAACCTACAAGACGCAGAACGCAAACAAGTACGACACGATATGAGAACCGGTACTGCATGTGTAACCCTTTACTTCATCGCCTTGCCATACGGCAACAATCAATTTAGCTCAAAATTTTTCAGGAGGCAATAATACAAAACTACTATTTTATGATGTAACTGACAATAGGGGGCTTTAAATGGCATGTCACATGACCAGGAAGTGCTGTTTTTAAAAAAACGTAAATGTAATATTTCATGCAGTAGAGGGTTAAATCCAGTTGGATCGCCTTGCTGTACCTCTAGGCGAGCCTTGTCGCTCTGTAGTTTCTCGATGGTGTCCATGTATTTGGAGGCGAGACCGTCCACCACGGCCTGGTGCTGCTCCGCATCTTTCTCCAGCTGCTCCAGTCTCACTCGGAGCCGAGCCTCCTGCTGACGGTGCTGCTCGTCCGCCTCGTAGAACTGAAAGAGCGGCAACAAGTGCAGCTCAGCTACGCACGTCTAATCTCGGTTTACCGTCCTCCATTTTCCCAACTGATTCCAGCTGTAGCAGCTTAGCAGTTAAAGGCTGTGGGACCGAATCCCGTGACTGCAATAAGGCCACTGTCGCACCCTTGTACAAGGCTCCACTACAATTACAGCAAAAAGTAAACATCTGGTCAATTAAGAAATAATAACGCAATTAAAGAACGGGCGTTCTGGTTTCTTAAAACACAGCTCCGAACTTCATTCGTGGTCTTTTTCTGATGGATAGCTCGACCTCTAAAAATGAATTCATTTTGTATTTATTATTCAGAACGTTTGCTCTACATGTTCATCCTTACGCACGGTGCGTTTTTTCCCCTCGGCCGCTCCGTCGTGTTTTACGCTACGTTTTCGGACCGGCACGTTCGCTCGACGCGTTCCCGTTGCTTCCTGGTTTTCTTCACCTTTCTAACCAGCTCACTTCTCTCTCTCTCTTTTTTTTTGGTTTACCTGGATGTGAAGCCTTTCGTTCTCCTGAATCTTCTTCTGCAGGTCCTCGTCAAACACGTTCTGCGTCTGGTAACTGGGCTGGGACGGAGAATCTCCTTTATTCTGACGAAACAACAAAAAGCTCAATCAAAGCTCTAAAAAAAAAAAAAAAAAAAAAAAGAACGATGTCTAGGATTCCGAATGAACCTCGACAGCTAACGAATGATGTTTATTTGTTTACTGCCCGTGTCGCTCTCGCGTCTTAGTCGGAGCATATTTATGAGTTTGTTGGATTAGAAATACAACGCGTGTGTCGTAGGAAGGAGAAAACCCACTGAGTGATGTCTGGGAAGAACGGGAAGAGCCGAAGTCTGATATTAGGATTCTCCTGTAAGTGTTACCTCGCTTATATAATATACTTATACATATACCTTGCCCTTTTTACTCTTGGCCTCGGTGACCTGCAGCTCCTCCTGCAGCAGCTCCACTCTTTTGGCCAGCTGCTGGTTCCTGAAGCTCAGGCTGTCCATCTCCTGCTCGGCTTTACGCAGGCTCTGTTCGCGCTGCTTCACCTCGTCCTGCAACGAACAACCACGTCAAAAGGCGTGCGTGGTTAACGGTAGCTACTCAAGACTCCGTGAACTTAATAAAACTCATTTTGGTGATGATTAAATCCTGAATACGCAGTTAACGCACACGACAGGCAGGCGTTTATATATCGCATCATAACATATAAGAGCCAATTATGTTCAATATGCAAATCAGGTGGTTGTAAATGACCAGGCTACGATGTTTTTAGTCCGGACAGATACCGACACGGGCGGGAGAAGACCGACGTGTCCGAGACACCAAATCTTTCTGAACTTGGAGGAAAGCGCTATCCGCCATCTTCCGCATACGTGAGCTCGGATGACTGGCTAGTGTCGCCGTGATTGACAGGAGGGGCAGAGAACATACTCCTCCCACTCGCAGTGATACTGCTCCAGAACAGCGCTCACTCTATTTGGACAGGAAGTTATCCCAGTGTGCTGTGAGACTTGAGAAATGGAAACCTAGTAGCAGTGAAAAGTAATGATTTAATGGTGAAAGAGGAAAGAGGCGGGGCATGTATGCAAAAAAATCAAACTTTTCCAAATTTTGCAACGGCATTCCTAATAAATCTTGTTAAGTGGTGTTCGTTATGGTCGCTGAGTCAAACGTACATTGAAAGATTTTCTCCTGGCAAAGCGAGAGTGCGTCGTTCAAGCGAAACGAGACACGATACGGCAAGATTGCAGGGAAAGGGGGGCGGGGCTTCCAGGAGGTCAGTTGTTGACAAACTTCCAATCGTGATGTCAAGCAATATCTCACGTTTGGTCTTCCGACTTGGAGGATCGCGGTTAAGGATCTCTGCAAGCGATATAAACGTTTCGAGTTCAAACGGTCGGGTCGTCTCGGAGACAAGACCGTTCTCCGAGCAAACGTGTGAACGTGCTTAAAGCGCCGGATTTGCACATGATACTAAATGCTTAATCATTAACACACACACACTTTCTTCACGACGAAATACCTTCAGCGAGTTAGAACTGGCTTGCTCGTCCACCACCGCCTTCTTCAGGACCTGATTCTGTGCTCGGAGCTGTTTAAAAGGGAAGAAGAAAAAAAAGATCTGACGATGAGAAAGACCAAATCCTGCTATGATGCGTGATGATAGCGTACAGGAAGGAAGCAGAAGTCAGAGCAATAACAACCACCACTAAGGAAATCTGCAGACTAAACGTTTCTGCCACGTGACGGGCCGCTCGGGTTTACCCATTAACTGCACAGGATGGAGACGACACTCGGGATGATGCGTTTGAGCTTTCAGTCGGAAATTTTTTGCCCTTTCTATACTAAAAAAAAAACAAAAAAAAACACAACAACAAAAAAAACCTAAAAACTTTCAATCTTCAATCATAAGTCAGAACATTTTCCAGATGTTTTTTTTTTTTTTTTTTTAAAAGGGGAATAAATGAATAGTGACAAGTTATAGTCAGGTTACATTAATGCAGAAAATACTAGAAAAGAAAACAACAACAACAACAACTTGACAAAAAATTGTCACAAAAACGTGAATGTTTTCAGCAAAAATCTTTCACGGCTCATTTTAACGTCTGTGCTTTTCCAGACCAACACACACACACACACCCCTGCTAAAGCACATCATAAATTATTTTTAATGACTCTGTACATCATATGCGTGTCCTGTTTATTAATTACACATTTGGAATTTTTTTTTTTTTTAAATAAATAAAATTTTAACAAAACAAGACGAGAACCTTGATTACGGAGGCTGAATTGGTGCAAAAAAATAAAGTTATTTCTTTCTTTCTTTTTTTTTAAAGGGCGGTGGATTTAAACGATCAGGATGTTGAATCTGTATTACTCTGAAATTCTTTTTTTTTTTTTTTTTTTTAAAAACTCTTTAAAAAAAAAAAAGGAAAATAAATGGTTTTAAGGGTCATTTCTAACGTAACAGGTGATAGAGGTGTAAGTAAACGTACAATTTTATATTTCAAGTCATTAACAATGATAATAATCTCAGTTTTGGTGTCACAATGTCAAACCATTAGACCACCACATAATAACAGAGCCTTAATGATAACATTATTATTATTATTATTATTATTATTATTATTATTTATTACCTTTGAGTACTCTTGAGCCAGTTTGGTGTATTTGGCTTGAAGTTCTGCAGCCATGATGATGAGAAAAACAAACTAAATAACTACACTAATGCTAATTACAGCTTACTATTATATATTTATTATATTTATTATATATATATGTTATATATTGTGTATGGTTCTTCTATAGCAAACTCGGAGCAAAAACTAACTGCAAAACAAACAAACAAACAAAAAAAAAACCCCGCCGGATTATCCAGAAAGTGTATATAGTTTGCTAGAAAGAAAAAGAAAAACCCCAGAAAGAAAGATAAACAGATTATAAATAATAATTATCTATAAAACAACAGGAGCTAGTCAGCTCATATGGAGTCAACTAGTCAGCTCATATGACTAACCGGTTTATTAGCTAAGTGAGCTAGCTAGCTAACGGTAAAAATAGATATTTTGAACATTTTAAATCGCTGACATCCTCTAGAAAACTATCATAACATCCCGTCGAACCGTTCCGTACACTAGTTTCCCGTTTATTAGTTTTAATATTCTAGTTAATATCTACATCTGCTCTAGCTCGAAATCCTAACCGAAGAACTGCAGCTAACTAAACCTGACTAGCTCTAGAGCCAAACAGAGGGCGTCGCCAAATAGCGCAATGGGCACTCCGTAGGCACCCTACTTAGAGTGCCAAGGAATAGGCGCGCACGCCCTACAGAGTGCACTAGATTTAAAACACAGGACAATCTGAGACCCAGCCTCGTTGACGGCCAGTGACCAGGGAAGCTGAGGTATATGAAAGCACAGAAGGTTTTCATGATAAAAGCGTAAAAATGTAGAAAATAAAAATAAATATAAATAAAACTACACAGTAGAGTGGAATTATTGCAACTTTCATTCAGATATACACGGGGGAGGGGGCGGGATACCCGCATCGAGCCATACTTAAAAATGTATGAATACTGTATAGTTTAATGTTAACATCTTTCATTTATTTATTTAATTCCGGAGGGGATTTATTTATTTATTTATTTTTAAAGATACCACACAATTAAAGATGAACAGGACTAAGCATCTTTCTGTAAGCCCCAACAATTTTGGAGACATCTCAGACCCTTGGGTGTAATATATCTGAGGCTGTTTGTTGGTACATTTACGTAACCTCTTGGCAGATGCAACCAGTGTTTACGACTGAAATATCCCAGTGTTAAATAGAATTAAATGCTCTATCAAATGTTCAATCTTCACAAGGCCTCCTGAACCATCAACGCAATATATCGAACAAATCCACCACCATTATATTTTACTAATGCCTTTGTGGGATCTTCTCCACTCTTCTGGGAAGGCTTTCCACTAGATTTTGGGGCGTGGCTGTGGGGATGTGTGTTCACTCAGCTACAAGAGCATTAGTGAGGTCAGGTACTGATGTCAGATGAAGAGGCTCCAGTTCCAGTTCATCCCAAAGGTGTTCAGTGTTGAGGTCAGGGCTCTGCATTGGACACTCGAGTTCTTCGACCTTCTTCCAACCTTCACACGCCATGTCTTCATGGAGCTCGCATCGTTATACATGCATTGTAATTCTACAGCATGCAAAGACATTCTAAACAATCACGTGCTTCTAAATTTATGGCAACGGTTTGGGGAAGTACCACATGTGGGTTTGATGCTCAGGTGTCCATATACTTGTTGGCCATTATAGTGTATTTGTCAGAAGTTTGGTTTGATCACACAACGTGGTTCACGTGTAGTTCCTCTGAGGCTTGATGAAATTCAGAAGCGCTCAGGAACGGCTTTTTTCCCTTCTTCTCCATCTCCCAAAACAGGTCACTCTTGTAGATTTGTCGTTGAACAGCTGATCTTGAAAGTCGACAACCATGAAAGTCAAACTGCGATTCTGAATCATTGGATTTTTTTTTTTTTTTTTTTTGGGGGGGGATGTGTATTCTTCACCGTCCTCCATCCAACAGTTCTCTCATTGGCAGATTTTAAAAATATTGTTCATTTGCACCAACAGTTTTTGAGAAAAATAAACACAATCTAACCTCCATGTGCAACAGAGCTGACTTTTGGGATAGTTAAGATTTAACTCTATGTGATGCTGGGAAAACGATGATTACTACAAAGTATTAAAAAATCCTAAAATTATTATTTAAAAAATAAATAAATAAAAAATCATAATACAGAGTCTGAAATAAAGTTATCAAAATAACATTAAACTTATTTAACACTCAACATTTTATACTTCAGTGCGTTTACATGGACAACAATAATCCACTCTTAATCCGATTAAGACAATACTCTGATGAAGAAACTACCATGTAAACAGCAATTTTTAATTACCTTAATCCAATTAAAGTCATACTCGAAGTAAGCACTAATGGAATTAAGACATGTGGAGCATTCCCGTTTTAGTCGCATTATGGACGTGTATTACAGACATGTAAACACCTTAATCACATTATGAACGTCGTGTGAGAGTTTTCACCGCATTGTGCGACAGGACACGATCACACACGGCAGTTTTACGGCGAACAAGAGAGCACGGCCGCGTCCCAAACCGCATACTTGCCTACTATAGACCTGAATCGGGGAGAAATACATGCATCTCGACTACTATATAGACGGTAAGTACGCGGTTTGAGACGCAGCGCACGAACTCAAACAGTCGTCTATTAGCACGTACAGCATGACGAATCATTAACGGCCCTTAAAGCGTTCGTTAAAAAATGTAATAAACACACCCAAAACTGTATACGGTACCATAACGAAGACAAACCGTATGTTGATGCGTGAGATTCTGGAGGGACGTCGGACGGCGTGGCGCGGTGACGTAATGACGCGGGCTGTTAATCTAATTATGTTCTAAAACATGTGAAACGGGAACATGACAGGAGTATTCTAAAAGCCAGTCATGTAAACACCTTGATCACGTTATTATCTTACTCAGAGTAAGGTCAGTAATTAGATTACCGCTGTCCATGTAAACGTAGTCCTTGTGTGTGAGCCCACCTGAACCATTAAAGAAAGAAATAAAGAAAGAAAGCCACATGATTCGTCTAGAAGCTTTATTGGTGCTTGTTTAACATTTCACAATGCATTCCACAGATGTTCACCACGACCGTATGAAGGAAGTATCATTCACAATTACTTGCATAACAAACAATGTGTTAAGTCATGTTACATAACGTTGCAGCTTTAAGTATTGGGTCCACAAATAAACAACTTTTTTTTTTCTCTTTTCTTTTCTTTCTTTTTTTTTTTTTTTTTTTTTTTTTTAAATATTTCTCTAAATCAAATGTCTTGTAAACGTTTTTCGTTCGTTTCCGTTCCAGAGATTTCACTAAACAAGCTGCGACGAGGTGAAATGAGCGTCTGGATAATATGTGTATGCTCTTATCGAGTCTAATTCGCCTAGAAATACTCAGAAGCATGAAGTGCTTATGGAGCAACTCTTTTGCTAGTTACAACACAAGAGCCACTTGAAGAGAGCGAGAAGCTTTTTGTGAAAGGTTTCGAACACAGTTCATCAATAAAACTTTACAATTACAGGAACACTAAATCATAACCAAAAAAAAAAAAAAAAAAAGAAAGAAAAGGACATAAGGTTTCTGGGTCAAAAAAAAAAACGGTACCGTTAAAGTCTACCTCATTTAAAAAACAAAAACGACGTGAATGAACTGAATTATTTCTGAAACGCATACGGACATATACGACGATGACAAACCCAGTTAATGAAATACTATAAACGCTCCGTCAGGAAACACAAGTCTTGTCTTATCATACCAGTCAGTGTGTCAAGATAAATACGTAGTGGCTCGAAAACGGTTTACAACTTCATCGTAGCGACTGGTTATGAAGAGAGGAACAAAAAAAACAAACAAACAAAAAAAAAAAAGGGCAGAAAGAAGAACGAGCAGGATTTCCACTGGGTGTGACGGCTTGTGTAGTGGAGAGATGTGTGAAAATAAGAGAAAACCCACGATCCTCCGAAATCGACGCCTTTCACTCCGCCTTCTTCTTTGCGCCCGGGATTTTAGCCTGGATCCTGCGAACAGGGCGAGAGCAGACGCTTTTACAGACTCGTATCCATCTGAATTTCAATTAGCTTCATGGATAAAAAAACGTGTCTAAATTTACACTCGTACAAAAACGTCGATTTAATTAAGCCCGATTGGAATAATATGAAATTAAATATTACTAGATTAACCTGTAGTGTGTGAAATCCAAATCTTCACCCGTTACGGAAGAACAATCACGGCGTGATACGATTCACTGCCTCCACCAGGAAGTTGATTGTTTTCCAGTAACGGCTCAGCAATTCGCCAAACAATTACAATTTTTTTTTTATTTATTAGCGAACAACACTTTGTACTACTAATGAACAAAAACAAATAAATAAACGTACTTTCCGACAATATCCTTGACCTGGTTCCTCACCAAGGCGATGTAGTGGTCGATCTGTGCCTGCGGAAAAAACAAAGATTTCGTATAGATTAATATTTAGCGAGGTGAAAAGGATCAAACGCGACGGGGCCGAGACTCGTCATGTGATGCGAGCATTCAAAGTCGCGGCGGTCCTGTACGGACCGGCAGCAAAACGATCGAGGACGGGCATTACGGTTCGCTCCTCTTACACCACAAACACTTTTGTTTATTTTACAATTGTTTACTAACAAACATTAGTAAACCTTCCTGTTATCACTTCAACAACACTACAGCAGCTAAAAAAAAACAAACAAACAAAAAAACGTGATGGAAAATGTACAGCTTCACCTCTGACTGTTACAAAGCACTGACGCTGGAGACTCCTTCCATTGAAGTCAGACAGACATCTCTCAGCTCGCAGTGGAGAACGTTTAGATATGAATTCGTTCGTACACAAGTTTGACCAGATCCCTCCGTTAACCAATCGGCGCATTTTTAAAAACCTAGTTTGTGGATTATGATGGAGAAACACCTGTGCCTTAGTTTGATCTACACACACCTCATCCTACTGCAATACTGGGAATATATTTCAGCTAAGAATCAAGAAATGTGACTAAATTACACCGGGTATGATAAACACCTACAGTGTGTGCGTGTGTATAAATAAATGACGCAGCAGGAACACAGTAATACTGACCTGATGTTTTTCATACACGATAGGGCAGGTGAATAAAGCAACCAAGCCTGAAACAAATAAAGGGAAAACATGAAAACCGTCTCAGATACGGCACGTTTAATCCAATCAGGTCACGGCACGGTTTTTTCCCTTACGTTCACTTACGAGAAGGGACAACTCGCACCGTTTTGTACTAAACTCTTGGAGCTCTGGTGTAAATGATTAAAAACACAGCAGACTAACAGGTTGGAAAGTGAATGAATAACTCACCCAGGATGAGAAGAGTGAGTCCGTTGAACAAGGCACCGACGTACGTCAGGATCCACATGAGCACAGCAAACTGGAGAGGAAAAACATAAAAACGCACGCACAAAATAACGAACCTTTATAATATACAAAATGATCAGATTGAGAAATAATAATAGGCAAGAGTTTAATGTGTAATAAGTAATGAAGAATGTAGAAGAAGGAGGAGGAGGAGGAGGATTATTTGGGTTCTACTTCACCACAAAGCATCGACAACGTACAGAACGTGACTTTATTCCTAAACCCTATATGGACGGGGTTAAAGTCCACGAGGACGCGCAGCACTATTCGACGTGTTTGCATAATTTCGACTGAAACAGGACGTCAGGGCGGGACATACTGAGTGGCTCCATCCCCTTTTTAAATAGCCAATAGCGTTTAGCTTACACACACACACCGGACTCGGTACCATGGATATTTCTAACGTTGGGGGCGGGACAAATCCGATTCTAGATAGAGTGTTTGATTGGACAGATAATCTGATGAGAAGCTGAAGTGCTAAATGATGTCATCAAAACCGTTTCTCCGTACCGGTGGTAGAGAGAGACCGCACGTTTTGAACGCGTGTATCTTCTAAATGCCAGTTTTGTCAATGTTTTGGAGCGAACTAGATTATAGATGACTCTGCTTCATCACATCAGATCACGGTTGATTGTTCTCCCGTAACAGCACGAGAGTTTTATCGAGATCGTCTATATGACCGTATATGGATGTCTGTTCGCGATCGAAAGGATTCTGTTTAAGATTCGCCTCTCTTCCTTCTTCGGTGTAACATTATCCATGTAAAGACTATATAAAGGTATATCCATGTAATATAGTGCAGGGTTCATGATTTGTAAGAACCTCACCTTCAGGGAATCGACCAGGTCTTCGACCAGGAAGAGGTGGCGCAGCTCGTTGATGGCGGTGTTGATGCGGCCGAGGGCGATGTCGCTATATTTGCGGACCACCTCGTCGGGCAGAGACACGTCCTTCTCCAGATACAGCCTGCACAGAGAAGCGTACGTCACCGTGATGTTACGGGCGTCTGAAACGTTAAAACCTCATCACGCTTCAACGGGCTGGAAGACTCCGTCGTGTCTGAATCGAATGTTTACGCGGAACGTACGCGCCTTCATGTATCCTGTTATAAGGTTAGTCAGGACACGGTTGGGTTTCTGTGTGTAGAGTATATTGTTAAGTATGAAATTGTAACATCAACTCCGGTGCGTCCCGTTGTTAATATGTTACAAATTAGAGATTCCATTCAGAATTTTCTTTTTATAAATAAAACACTGCATTTAGACGAAAAAAAAAAATAAATAAATAAAATTTAACGTTGAATAAAACAAAGTTTAATTAAAAAAAATATTTCTGTAGAAAGTATATAATCAAGTTGGGTTTTAAATTTTATTTATTTATTTTAAACTCTACTGCTGGGAAATTGTTTGCAAACCAAATACCACGATACCCATGGTGTAGAAACGACTTCGTATCGTATCGTCTCGCCTCACCCTGCGACATCCAGGATCACTCTCTTGCCGTCTAAAAGCTTACCTACCCCCCCCCCCCCCCACCCCCATCTTTTTAAGAAGGATAACGATGATGATGGTGGTGGGGTGAGTATTTTAATTTTAGATCAATAAACTCGTTGAAAACGAGCCTCGTGTTCGCAGTCGACGTATAATTACACAGAGGCCTGAACGTGGAACCGCGATCAGCTCGGACGCTCGCCGTCGTGGTCCAGAACTAACGATTTACCCGAGCTCGATCGGCGTCACTCACTTAAACGGGTGGCCTTCGTCGCTCTTCTGGATGGCCTGCAGAACGCCCTTGTATATCCTGAAGCTGATGGTGACGGAGAGGAGCGCCAGGGCCACGTAGGACAGCACGCTGATGATGCTGCACACGCTGAGCGACAGCAGGAGCAGGAGGCTCGCTCCGAACACGATGCCCGAGTTCTTCACGTCGCGCCAGTACAGCAGCTCCACCACTGCAGGCACAACACACACACACACACACGCTCTGAGTAAAACCATACATCACAACCAACATACTTCTTTAAAAAAAAAAATTTAAACAGGGTCAAACTTGAGCAGTGAGATGGCAGCGATGAAGATTTAAATAACGAGACAAAATGACAATAATGGAAGATAAATATCTTTTTCCCAGCAGATTTAAAAACACACTGTCCACGTAGGACATGACAATAATTTACCGTACGTTTGTGGAGTTATTGTGTACATAATGTTACACAACTATACACTATGTGCCATCCCAACATCCAAATCTGATCAGTTAATTCTCTTTACGGTAAGGAAGTACAGACAAGGTACAGATAGGGATGAGGATTAAAAAAATTAAAATAGGACTACAGGAAAAGTTGGGTGTGGTCAGGGGTTTTAAAGCAAAGACATATTTGACAAAAAAAAAAAAAAAAAAAAAAATAAAAAAACCCTGTCAATCTGAAAAGGAGGCGCGGCCTCCGTCAATTAGTCTCAGTTAGGAGGTGTGGTCTGTGTGTTCGTTCTAAAGAAGAGGCGTGGCCTCTCTGCTTGTCAGTTCTATTAAACAATGCGTGGCCTCATCTTGTCACTCAAGATGGAAGGAAGTGTAGCCTCCATGTCTGTTAGTCTCAGTTAGGAGGCGTGGCCTGTTTCTGACAGTAGCGGTGAAGAGGTGTGACCTCTGAGGCAACCGAGGACACTCGTGTGCTCTTTAAACGGATGAAGAAATCAGACTTTTTTTTTTTTAAACCCAGCCGATTTGATTAATAAAAACAATATCACTGCGATCCTGATAAAAGATAAAGCGCATATTTTATTTTTATTAACCCGACTTATTGGACAGTTTCACTCGGTATAAACAAACGAAATATCTTGATCGCGGCAAGTCTGTTATAAGATGGAGTCAGGACACATGACTTCGAAACATGACTAAAGAAATTCAAACACTGATGCAATGAGACCGTGTGAGAAAACGCTCCGATTTGTATCAAGAGTCTCTGTGCTTTGTTGAAAGTTTAATACGACCGTAAATAACTTCAAAACCGAGGCAGGGCGAGATCTACGTGTTCTAGCTTAGGCGTATATCTGAGACGTGACTCCTCCACCCTGACCTCGTTCGGCTTGAAAACGAGCTCATAAATAAACGGTCAGACCCTGACATGTTTGTGTGTGAGTGATGTAATCTCTTTCTGATACTGGGTCAGAAATGTGCTCAACAGCACGGACGCCCCCCCCCCCCCCCACACACACACACACACACACGGAGACCTGCATCGCTCCAGTCGGTTACGGCCTTCGCAGTCTCGTCCTCACGTCACAGACCGACGTGTTAATTTATCACGACTTTCCGTTCCATCAGATTAAAACAGCGGAAATAAATCCACACCAGCGACCGCAGCGTTTCTGACCGCAGCACTCGGACGACGTCGGTCACTCGAGCAGGTCACGTCTACATTTAGACGTGAAAGAGGCTATTTTTTGCCCTGCTGATTCGGAGGCATGCTCATCGCCGAGGTAACGGTGGCTTTGCCGTGAGTACACGACTCAACACCTCGAATATAATCAACGGAGTAACGTACAGGGTGTCGTTCCGACTGAAACCTATACGGCTAAATCATCGGTGTGGATTTAAACTCGGACAGCTGGAGAGCATCGGACGCAAACCGTATGATTTTGGAATTTTCCAGACTTTCCCGCATTTCCTCGATTCAACAGTGCGCTTAGCGCTACGAGATCAAACTATTACATAAAAACTCCAGGTCCAGCTTTAAAGGACGTGATATGAATTACAAAGTTTTTGTCCTGTCTGCATTTTGCTAACATGCAGGTTAATTAATTTAATGACTCTTTAACAAAGAAAACATATTGAACATCTCATCGGAGCTAAACCACAATCTTCGGTGCGTCACGACGTGATATCGCATCGTATCCAATTCGCTCTGAGATCACTTGACGAGTTTAGCTGTGCGCGCTAATTTGTCTTGGATGGGCAGGAAATTCATAAAGCACATGAGCTAAATTGTCTGTTGCCTAATTTAAACACAGCCTACTTTTAAAAGTGCGATAGTCGATATTTTTCCATTTCCTACCAGCACAAATAACACGGTCCTGAACGTTTGTATTTGATTGGCCTCTCGTAACTCATTTTATAGACACGCCCCCGAGCACCTCTTCACGTCCACGTAACTCGTTACGAGGACAATCCGGCATGTTCACAGAGTTGTAACATGGCATGGTGATGCCACGATGATCCTGGGGGGGGGGCTCTGTGTACAAGGGTGGAAATGAGAGTGAGTTAAAATAAATCAATCAATCCATAAAATCGTATTCAACTCCACCAGTTTGACACATTTCTCCCCCCACCAAACCTTTAAAAGGAGAGTTAGGTAAGATTAGGGGTGCGTCTCGATCAGCTCCCTAGTTCAGCAGTCAAGGTGCTGATCAGGGAGTCGGCCATTTTAAGGGCTGTCTTCAATCACAAGATCCTTCCAATGCACTGGAATGTTCCCACAATGCACTGCAAAAAACAAGGGAGCATCGATGCTCACTAAAATCATCAGTGTCCCAATGTGTAGTGAGCCAGGGTCCTTACCTGCACCCCAACTCGTCTACTCCATATACTGATTCACCACCTAGGAAGTTGATTGAGACACACCCCAAGTCTGTAACAGGCAAGTACGTGAATTTGACATTCAAGTTAATTTTTTTTTTTACTCCTTAACCCCACAAATCATTCTCAGCCAAGGTCACAGAGCTCCGCCTCTACCATCTACATCCAAACACAAACAAGCTTTCCAGACCGGAAGTCAGATTTCCAAACGGGTTCTCTCAAACACCCAACACTTAACACACCGGTTGCACGTACAGGTTACTTGTACAAGTACAAAATTGAAAAAAAATTGACCACTGCACCTTCACGGGAGTCTGTTTCCACCACGGACAAAAACCCCCAAAACAAAACAAATGTAATTGTGACTTTATTTCCCGCAATTACACCTCACCCCCCCCCCAGTTTAGACATCCACCTGACATTTAGTGTGTTACAAAGAAGCAATCAATCAATTCTGAGAAATACATTCGCAATGACCTTTTTAATTGATTTTTTTTTTTTTAACTCCATGGCAGAAACGGGCTTCCGTACGCCTTTAAGTGACCTTAATGCTGCAGCGGCGTGTTAAAAGCACAATATACACACGTATTAATTGATCCTTTTAGTGACTGTGTTCCAACAAAAACAGCCATTTTTAACAAATTCAAGGTTAACTAGGTTCATTAGATTGAAAGAAAATGAGTTTTAATATGTAATTGTGTGTGGAGTTACACTATTAAAGCCTCTAACACTGTTAGAAATAGAAAGCTTTTGCTTTATAGCTTTAAACATCATGTGGAATGCCAGGTGTATTCATATACACCTGATATACACGGTACCGTATCAGAAACGATACGTCTCTCTCTCTCTCCCTCACTCACACACACACACACACACACACACAGTTTGCATGTTGCACGCATGTGTACACCCGGTATAATGCCAGCATTAAGGGTAGGTAGTAGGTCTCACCCACTCTCAATAGGATTGCCTACATATGGTTAAGCACAGACTGGCCCGCGTGCTCTATAAATAGCACGCGCGCGACGACAGCAAGCTCCCCACCGCACCGAGCTCGCGCCATCGCCGCTACGCCCCGTTTATTTATGTATTCTTTTACAAAATCAAAAGTGTCCTTTCGTCTGCATTTACATCTTACAGACACGAACGCGTTCACTCCGACACTTGCTGTCATTGCAACATGGACGACCGACACGCGCACTGCGACCTCCTCGCGCGCACCACGGTTAAAATGACGTAAATTCGCCGAACGAGACAAACGAAAATCTGTCGTTTTTTTTTTCTTCTCTTAAATCCATAAGAAAACGCGGTCTTAACCGACAATCCTCAATCAATACTGATAATGAAAAAAAATAAAAAATAATAAAAAAAAACAAGACAGGAGACTAAATTTAAAAAAGGAAGCACTAACCCTGTTTGGCGTCCATCTTGCGCCGCCCGCACCAACGCAACCGAGGGAGCGCGTGCACGAAAGCGCGCACACAAGTCCTACTGCTCTGTGCGCGTTCACGTGGTATAACAAGAGCTCGTTTCACACAGGGGGAGAAAGAAAACAATAAGCGTATGCTTCTAGAGTGTGTTCCCTCCCCCAAATCAAATTAGTGCACGGATTAACCATCTCTTTCTTTCTTTATTTCTCTCTCTCTCACACACACACACAGGCTACTCGTTTAACAACACATTAACATCCAGGGACAAACAGCCTGGTTGGTTGCTGAAAATTTTTCCCATTTTTTAAATTTATTTTTTAATAAACACAGACACTTTCTGAAGCAATATTTACCCTCACCGTTTTAATTGCTAAACTATACAAGGATTTAAAAAAAAAAGTAGTACTCCTGAGTTTTCACCAAGTTTCAGGACAAACATTGTGCGCCATAAATCTTCTGGATTAAAAAGGCTTGAGAATGTTAACGATATTTGGTTTTAAAATGACCGTTCTTGAAACTTCCTAAAAGAGAAATTCAGTCTAATCATCAAGTCGGTGGTGCGAAAGCGACTAAACAAGATCTTGAGTCTGTAATAAAGTTTTTTTGTTTTTTTTTTAAACATCTCTTCAGTGATTAAACTCTTGCGGAAAAGCGATAAAAATGACCCCGTTTTTATTGTACTTTCTACGAAGACGGGCGTTTGCGTCACACGCTCGTATGATCACGCTTAGCTCCCGACATGGCGGTCGAAAAGGCCACGTGCTGGGAAAACCAAACGTTCCATGGATGGTTTGAAAATACAATGAAACAATAATCGCAATAAAAGTTTACAAGTAGCATCCATTTTTCATTTCGTGATTCGGGAAGCGTTTAAAATCTGGGGACTGAACGAGAACTAAAAGTAAATCCGAAGACCGGCGACTTCGGCGATAAACAGTAAAGAATTGAGCAATTTTCTCTATTAAGTACTAAAGATGCTTGCCTTTGAAGGGGGTGAATAATTTTGAGAAATCATAAGTTGCATTTTCAGTTGAATTTGGGGAAACCGCTTGAAGCGTTCGTCGTGTCGAACTATTTCAGTTGCTTTGGTTCGATTTGTTCGTTGCGAACAGCTGAACGCCTGTAAATTCCGACGATAAACCTGATTTGCAATGAGGAGGTCGAATCATTTTGATTACAACTATAAAATAAAACAACGTCCTATTGTTGTGTGTATTAGCGTTACCCTCTGCTTGTTTAAAGCTCATCACCAACCATCTTTTCTTTACTCATGCAGGTTGTTCTTGCTGCAAGGAAAAGAAAAAAAAAAACAAAAAAAAAACAATCAGATTAAAATTTGAGTCATCGCGCAATCGCCCTCAGTTACCTTTACACTGGTTACGCAACTGTTAGTTACAGCTAACTTCAGCCTAAAGTACACCACCCTCGACTCGTTCACAAACGGTCAGATTCCTTCTGTACGCTTTTCTGGCCGCAAGCTTCAGGATCTGACTGGCTCACAACACATTCATAGGCCGGTATCAATAATACAAATAAAAATTTTTAAAAAATAAATAAATAAACAAACAAAAAACGTACGAGTACCATGACTTAAAGATCTTTTAGGGAAAAGATACAGTCGCTAAACTGAAATTTTGCCTGAAACATTTAGCGGCCGTTTCCAACGACTCAAACACCCTCCTTCCTGTGAAAGTAGATGGCTCCAGGCCACAATTATTAACAAAGACCTGCCAGACTCTCTAGTAAAAACGAGAGCTTCTGAGGCTAATCTACAGTTAATAGCTGCCTTTGGCTTTATTTTTGGGTTTTCGTAGAAAATACGTTCTACTCCAAGAACGCCCGAGGCTTGTATTTGAGGACATATGGAGCAGATTCAAAATGAAACCATGTCCACGGGAATCTCTGAAAAGTCCTGAAACCCTGAACGGTGGCTAGCGACAGCTGCTGAGCCCTGATTGGAGGGCCAAGAACATAAGGTGTGACATGAAAACGGTCTATCCCCGACCCTTCCCGGTCGTACTTTGATATCTTACAAATACATTTTCGGGTGTTTTCGGTAAACTTTCTTAATACGTAGCCGATAAATGAAACGCGCGTTATTTGTAATCAGAAGGTAATTCTGTGTACAGTTGCTCTTACAATTTGGCAGACAGGCTTTAACCAGATGTACTGCCAACTCCTAAAAATAGGTCCCTAAAATAGCGTTAAGCTCTACAAGACATTTTGCCAATAACGCAACCCTGAACACGTACCGTCCCCGAGAGCAAGTGACCAATTATAGTTCGTCAGGTATACAGCGAAACTCTACTTTATTAGTCTAAATGCTGCTAGTGACAAGGGCTAGCGTGCAAAATAATCCCATTCCACAAATTCCAACACCTTCTTAATGCTAAGAAGTGGCTCTAAAGTAGCAGTGCTGAACACTATTCAGCACAAGCTCATTATATTCAATAAATGCTTTGAAAGCCCATTTCTACTGAATAATAATGTTCTTACACCGAGACTGCGAAGTCACCGCTGCGGCGGTTGATCATGATTTGTCCTGTTACAACCACGCACTTAATCATCACTTTTACTGTGGCAAATGGAGCTGACCCTGAGCACAATGCCCTTGCTGTTGCAATTCAAGTCTCGTCTGTCGCAAAAAGTCAACACTCATGATCATCAGCCGACACAAAGTACCCAAAACACGCCCGAGCCTGCCAGCCTCACCAAAATCTTAAGACGACGGCCGACAACTGCAATGTTAGACCTGCACTCGGCACACACGCTGGACATTTTTGGAAACAGTAGGTGGGAGTGCTGAACTGTAGGTGCAGACTACCCAGGGTTATAACCGCTCCAAAAACAGCTGCACAGTCCCATACAAATAATGGGAAATCACTGCAGTAAACCTTAGCACCGTTCAGCCTAACGCACCCAGAACCTTTGGACACACCAACTCGGTCGTGACAACAACGCTACATCGGGTCTAAAGGTCCATCTAACAAGCAAGCAAGCAAGCAAGCACGTGTTAGGACCGATTACGCCCTTAGATATACAAAACGTACAACAAGCAGCTCTGAAAACGTGTCACTTCAGGAAACATATCTGACCAGACTGAGTTCCGAATAACCGGTCGTACCCAAAGCAGTCTTTCCTCTCAGAAGTCACCTAACAACAAGCTCAAAGAGTTTGTACCCTTGTCTCTCCAGTTTGGTGAAGACTGGCACTCCTGTTTGTCCTGATTGTCGTGATTGTCCATGGTTTCCCCCGTGGATGATTAGGGCCGGTCTGCAGGGGATCAGCTTGGCATTCCAGGCCGGTTGAGGAACGTGGAGCTGCAGTGGCGGGTGGGGCGAAGGGAACAAGTTGTAATGACGAGAAGGAACGCTGCCTTAACTGTGATGACTGCAGTGATCTCGCTCTTTCCCTCCCTCTCTCGCCCCCCCTCCCTGCCTCTCTATCTCGGTCTCACCCCCCCCTTTCTCTCTCTCTCACACCCCTTCACCTCTCCCTTTTCAGACTCTCCCTCCCCACCTCTCCCTTTTCTCACCCCCTCTCCCTTTCTCTGGTTGCAGGACTGAAGTCAGCTGACCGTCTGCTTGCTCTGGGAACCTGTAAATGCACTGACGCAGCAACTCCTTCCCCTAGCAAACCCTCTCTCTCGTCCCACCCACGCGTTACCCTTCTCTTTAGATTTCAACCCCAGCAAGCAGATACAGAATTCCTCTACCCTCATCTCTCTTATGCAAGACCTACTGTATCGAAATACGCCATCGGGTGCCAGACGAGTCCTAACGTTAGAAGCCATGGTAAGTTATTCGACAGGTGAATCTTCTGTGCATTAAGGCAGTGAAACAGAAGAACCAGACCGAGATATAAAAAGAAAATACATGAGCTCATCATGAGCAATGCACTAATGTACTGCCATGAGAAAAGAAAAAGAAAAAAAAAAAAAAAAAACTAAATAAATAAATAAAAAATTATAAGTGAGAGAGAGAGAGAAATCCACTAGATGGCACCTCTGTCCAAGAGATCCAGAAGTCAGCCTCAACAGCCCGTCACTTATTTCAACAAATCTAAAAAAAACAATTACTTGTAGTTAAACCTTAACCACCTAGAAAAGATCATCTGTAACTGATTATTAGTTGTTCACATTCTTTCAAAAGATTACAGGCCAATCTCCAAGGGCAAGATCCACCCTGAAGGCTTTAGGTACAAGGTGTGATCTCATTAAGCTCTACAAATCCACCATGTAAACAGACCAAAAATCTGACGACCTGCCCTCTGGCACGGCGCTCTCTCCGGGAACCGACTCAGGCGTTTTATCTGCACTTGATGAGCTGGGGTGTCGCAATGCAGGAGCATAAATTTATAGCAACCTGGCAACGTGTAACGGATTCCCAAACAAATAGAGGCACTTCTTCACGGGTATTTTTATATGTCAGCCTGGACAAGTTATTTAAAAAATAAAAAAAAAATAATCTGTATTGCAGATGACCTTTAATACAAAATCATCCTGATGATCTTACGCATAGGTGACTCATTAACCGGTGAGTGAGGGAAAGGGTAAAACTGCTGGTGTGTTGATAAGCAAAACAGGAACGTCAGTGATTGCATTCAAGTCGAAGAAGTTTCCTCAGGGCCGGTTACATAAGAGTGTGCAATCAATCTCGGTTGCCAAATACAAACTGCTTTGAGATGGCAACCAAAATCTGGGCTGTATATGTATAAACACCACGGGTCTGCAGACAATGGAGTAATGAATGGATATGAACAGATAGGGTGGGGGGAAAAAAAATGAAAGAACATTCACTACAACGACCACAAACATGCATCAAGACCGTCACACCATGCAGAACGAGGGCGGAAGGGAAATGACGAAAGGGATACCGTAGGGATGACGGGAAGGTGATGAATTTATCCACAGATATGAAAAGGTAACGAGCCGTTACATTGCCTGCCAAGTTACCTGCTCCTGCATTCAGGTTAGGCAGCTTGAGGTCTTTAGGTTCCGCTTTCTTCACAGCCACCGTCTCGGTTTTGACCACAGGACTAGGTGGCGAAGGAGCCTGGGAGGGCACTTGGAAATCGGACAACTCTAGGCCTGCCTTACCTCTCGCCGGAGAGGTCTCGTTTGCCGTGTCGGTGAGCAGAAAGTAACTCTGACTCTTTGTTTCTTGTGCAGGCGGGCTCGCCTCTTCCATCTGCTCTTCAAATTTAGCCGTGTCCTCGTCGTCGTCGTCGTCGGCCATTTCTGACGCCTTGGCAAACTTCGAGTTTTCGAGCGTCTCCAAAAACTCGTCGACGGCGCCTCGAGGTGGCTTCTCGACAAACTCGAACTCTTCGGACGAGACCTCTTGCTCGGAAACCTCGTCCTCCGCCTCCGCTTCCTCTTGCAGAGCGTTCTTCTCGAGTTCGATCTGGAAACTTGCTGGGTTCTTTGCCATGGCCTCCAAGACGGGAGAGAGCGAATCTGCTGATGGGCTCTCGGAGTCAGAGTGTTCTTGGGCCTTTCCAGTTGGGAAGCTGAGACATTCGAACTTGTCGACCATCTGAGCAGAATCTTGGCTCAAAGTTTTAAAATCGTCTTGGTCTTCAACGATGGTTTCGGTGGCTTTCGGAGAAATTTCAGCCTCCTTGACGAGATCAAACGTGCCGAACATTTGCTCTGAAGCCTTTTCTTCTTCTTCCTCTTCTTCTTCTTCTTCTTCATCAATCCTCACCCTTTCTGCAGCCTTTGCCTCAGTCTCCTCGGTCATCTCCTTAACCAAAGGAACCTTGGCTTCGAAAGCAAACGAATTGTTTGCCAACAGTGAGAAAAGGGCATTTGGTGAATCATTACCACTCCTATGGACTGGACTGAAATCAGGACTTCCCTCTGAAGATCCCGAGTCTACTTTATCGTGGTTGCGTGGCGAAGACTTCAAAATATCTGGGAGAGATGGTGGCAAACCGGATTCCTCATTATCTTTAGGAGCGGTTCCAAAAAAGTCAGACGAAGCAAGCTGTTGCCTCAGAGACTCTGTGGCCGCTTCTCTGGAATCGAAAGACTGCTCGTAGTCCTGCATGGGCGAACTGCCTTGCAGCTCTCCCTCATGGGCGTTCTGAACCAGATCTGGAGATGGACTATCGGACATCTTCGCTGCTCTGACGTCCGCTGCGGTTTCTCCAAAAGGCGAGAACTCGCCGGCGGGTTTCTCGACAGGCGAGAAGTCTTGAAAAGGGTTCCTTTTCGTTTCAAACATCAAGTCATCATCGGACTGGCTTAACACGTCTGGATCGTTTCTGGGCGTGCTTCTAGAAGGTGAATCGTTGCAGAACGAATCCATGGTCGCTTTGAAGCTGGGCTGTGTGCTAGCGATTAACGAAGAATCCTCGTATTCTGTTGAATTAGAGGTAGGGGTAAAATACAATTAATGGCAACATGTTCTTAAGGACAGAAAGGACCGGAGATGGAAAAGATCCAGCAGAGGGGTCATATTTTCTTCACCGTTCTCAAATCAGCTAATCGTGGTTACTAAATTTTGGTCGATAAACCTCACATGGTGCAACCTACTTAAAGAAGGTGACACACCCCTCAAAGCTACTGACCTCTGGATGGTTTTCTTTGTGTTGTTTTAGTCTGAAAGGGCGTGAAGGAAGTTTTCCTCCATAATTAGTTAACTCTGTTACATAACTATCCTGACCATTAGATGACAATGAAGTTATTATACGCTGGCCATTAACATTCCATGATAGTGTGCTGAACAGATCTAAAACGGGGGTTGATTCTCATCATCTCAGAAGGGAAGTTCTTTCACAGTCAGGACTGAGAGCAGAGGGGAAAGAAGAAGAAAAAAAAACAGAAACAGAAGCACAACTCTACTGAAGTGGACAGAAAAATAAACGTTACATTAGTACGAATTACATTCCTCATTTACTTAAAGGCCTTGGAACAACCGTGTAAGAAGCCCCAGCATGCAAATCCACTGTTAACAGTTCCTTTAATCCGAGTAGATTTTTTTTTTACGTTTCCAAAAACACGTCTGAGGTTTTGAGCAGTCAAATTAGTGTTAAAAATAGCGATAGAAGTAAAGCGTAAGCATTTTAGATAAAGCGTCAGTTATGTTCCGAGTTATTTAAGGCCTCGTCGCTGCACATTAGCAGCGACCAGTTAGTGGTCAAACAGGTCGTGAAGCCAAACACCCTGAGCTTGAAAGTTAAAAAGAGAATTAGTAGGACCAAGAGAGAACTTGCCTGAAGTAAACTGCATCAGAGTCGGAAAAGAAGTAGCAGGAGCAGCAGAGGAAGGAAGACTGGGTTCATCTGAAGGAACAAATGAGAAAATGTGTGTGAGGAGGACAGATAATGAATACCAGAAGGTGTGAGCAAGCAAAGAGTTCGATAATACCCATCTACGCCTGACGTGAGATATAGGAGAGGCGTCAGTTGTGGATGAGTTCGTGGAGAAAAAAAAAAAAAAAAAAAAGTTTCAAAAGATAGAAGGACCTCGATAGACTGGCTGCGGTATGTCATGAACTCACCCAGATAATAACTGTCCTTAAAAACCATATACAATACCACGACATTACAATACATGGGCTTTGATCTTATCCGTGAGATGGATGCGGCCGAATTCCAGCCACACCTAATAGCTGTTTGAACATCAATTATTTAACCAAGGGTTGTGGTTCCTGATTGGCTGTAAGGAAAACTTACAGCCACGCCGGCCCTATGAAGACCCCTGTATTAAAAGGATAATACTGCATTCCTAAAATAACGAGTGATATTTTTGTCCGTCGTGTCACCAAGCTTCCAGGACCATCTTTAGCTCCTGCTCCATGGGCGATGCTTTTCTACTAAACAGGAATCGTGGGTTTGGAGTACAGCATGTCAAACCACAGGCTTCACATAATGACCCATCTTATGCTCTTACGTGGCACTTGTTTCATATCAATAATGGTACAGCACCACCGGCAAAGACTTCTGTGGCATGTACTTCATATATATATATATATATATATATATATATATATATATATATATATATATATATATATATATATATATATATATATATATATATATATATATATATATAAACCCATTATAAAATGCTAACAGTTTATTTGTGCAACGAAGCAAAAGCAAAAAGGTTTCCAGCACAAACCAGGAACTCGTTCGGGATGGTTTTTGAACTCTTTATTTTCTCAGGAGTTTACGGGGATTTGGTGGAAACTCGGGGTATAAAAGACAGCTGCCTTTGTCTATAATAATAATAATAATAATAATAATAATCGTGGTGAAAATCATGAAAGCTGGCTGTGAGCGCATGCCTGTGGATGACCGGACTCAGGGTTTGCGTGACTTATATCTGAGCGTGTGCACGCGTGTGAATGTTTTCAATCTCACGCTTACAAATATTGCACAAGAATAGCGTTGATTAAAGTCCCCATGAAATCAAAATTGGCGTTTTGTAGCTTTTAGTATGAATATATTCGCCTTGAGGTTACCCATAAGCTAGCGCGCTCCAGAACAATGACACAATTAAAAAGATATACGCGTCCGATATCTACAGTCTCTCTCCAACACCGCTTCTCATCAGATCTTCTGTCCAATCAAATGCTCTCATAGTATCTGAAGCGTCCTGCCCCCAGCAAGATAATCATATATCAGCATCAAATATCGATATTACGACGCCAAAGGGTCGTAAATGCGTCTTCGGCTGTTCAAACGCGCCCGTGTGTTTTATTCCGTTTTCCTACTGTACGTCGGTTAAGAAGGAAATGGCTCAAATTCATTCGCTTTCTATTTTTGCCGTTAAGTAGACCTGTGAGGTAAGCTAAACGCTACTGGCTAGTTAAAAAGGGGGAGGGGCCACTCTATAGGTCCAGCCCTGACTTCCTGTTTCAGTAGAAATAACGGATAACCCTGGACTTTAAATTCAAGAGATTTTATAGCAACATAGGAATGACGTCAAAGTGTGATTAGCATGAAGAACGGATAGCGCGACAATGGAGTGGCGTGGCGATCGACGCCAAAGTTCTGGCACTGTCAGAATGAATTTTTTTAAATGATATAAAATTTGACAGAGTGAGCTTTGCTATGGCGATCATCCAAAAGCGACCAAAGGGAAGACGACGTAGGATGACGCAAAACTTACGGGACAACTACAAATACGCTAGCGATCGTGACGGCAAAGCCAAACGACGATCCTTATTTACCTCAAGCTCATTCGCCCATTAACGACACAAGTCGTTTCCATAAACTGCGGGTCTATCGTTGGACGATCTTCATCCGTACAATCTGACACAAAGACGGTGTTATGTATCGTACAGTCCGTTATCGAATTTAGGATCATCTCGCACAGGAGTTATATACGGTTATGGACTTTTGCTCCGAAGACTTTCTATAACCCGCAGCCCTAGACGAGATTAAACGTCGACGCCGTCTGTCGAGGTCTGCTCGGTGAGGAGGAACAAAACAAAAACGAAACCCGTGCGCCACAGACAACGCCCCCTGTAACTTTTGAAACGAGTCCCACAAAGAGCCAGGCAGCGGAGGAAGGGACACACCCGGCCCTGAACCACTGAAATTAACACCGCCGGCTGTAAGGACCACTCGGTCTATATATAGATTGTGTTTCAAATCAGCACCCCTCCCTCCCTCCCTCCCTCCCTCGCTCGCTCGCTCCCTTCGATTCATTTGGTAAAAGGGTGTGGTCCGGGGTTTCGAGCCAAAGTTGAAGCGTTGAACGAAATCCTAAAATCAGAGACTCGATGAAATGTGCAGCATCATTGCATTTGGCGCTCGACAGCACGGAAGTGTACACGCTTTCGGTTTTCAAAGTGCACCACGAGTGAAGTGTTTTCAGGAAGGGAAAGGATATAGGTTTTTTTGTTTAGGTTATTTATTTACAACAAGCCCATATGTACTTGATTAATGTATTATTAATTAGTAGTACAGTATAGACAATGCAATAGGGTTACAAATCACTAGGGTTAATATTCATATTCATCCTGGTTACCCATTAATTTACTGGCAAAGGTGAATAACGTCTTAATACTTCACAACCCCACCCTGTACTAAAAATAATAATAATAATAATAATAATAATAATAATAATAATAATAATAATAATCTTCCCATCAGGCATTTCATACAAAATTAAAGCTTTAATAAACATTATTTAATGGAAATTCCTTGTAGCTGTTTTTCCAGACATTAATGATACAGCATTAAATATTTTTTTAAAACTTAAAATTAAATTATTCACCACACCTAAAGCTTGGGTTTAAAAAAAAAAAAAAAAATCATTTTACGACATAAAATCAGGACTGTTGTGTATTTTTATGCCCTGAAGTCATAAATCTGAAGGAAGCTTTGACTCCTATTGTTTGACTAAACGCACACACCCCACTAGCGATAGCATGAATTAGCATTACCAAGTTTGGATAAAATTACCTAAATTAAAGCTAATTTCCACATTTAAACACCACTACAAACGACTCTGCGTTTTAACGGCATATTATTTGTCCTTATACATGATGTAAACGGTTGCGTTTTTTTGTTGTTGTTGTACATATTAGCACGTTTGCTAATCAGACAGCTAAGCTACGCACGTCTGTGTCATCTATGCTAGCTCCTGAATCGCAGAGGTGTCACTCCTCTTTTGATTTTTTTTTTTTTTTAGAAATATTCACATTTAATTAACTTATAGTCCCCTGGGACGGTTTGGTAACATTTATGAGATATTGGTTTGTCAAAAGAAATACATATAGTTAACCGAGCAAGCCGGGTGTCTTTAACAAAAATAAATATTTTTTATTTCTCAGTTATAGACTGATCTTCATTATGATTCATTCTTTTCTTGTGGTCATTATTATAATATTATTTTACAACATAGGAGCCAATTTTGACTAAAAATACATGTCCTAATCTAATAGTGAATCCAAAACCGCGAATGTCATTCGTTTAAATTGATTTGAAATGATATTAAAAATAAACAATTACAAAAAAATAAAAAATAAATAAGACAGCTCCACTCACAGGCTGATGGAGACGCAGAGGCTGCGGGAGTCGACTCGGAGTCGACTCTGAAGCTTTCCTCCACCAGATTCCTCCTCTCTGGCTCCTTTTCCTGCTCCACGACTGAACTTACAGCTTTCTCGGGCTCAGCAGGAGCTGAAAAGGCTTCCACTTTTACACCTGCACTAACGCCAGAAAAGTCCTGATCTTGTGCTTCAAGCTCGGATTTGAAAAAGATCTCCTCCTGAGGCTTCGTGCTCATCAGGATCTCCTGTGATCTGAAAGCCTCCTGGAGCTCTGTAGCAGATGAAACCACAGGGTCTTGGTCTTGAATCACTCGCGTGAACGCTTGTACAGGTGGTGGAAACGCTGCAGTAATCGCTACCTCCTCCACCTCTTTCAGATCCACCAGTTTTAAGGATTCTTCTGTGTCTGTGTCTTCTTCCTCTCCTGCTGTAATCTCATCCTCTTTCATCTGAGTGCTGTCCGGTTCCTCAGGGCTTTCACACTCCACGGGTTTAGAAATCAAATCAACAGATTTCTCCAGACATTCCGTCTCGGCTTTGTTCTCGGTTGTGTGCAGCAGATCCATCTCCTCCTGTCTGCTCATGACTACTTCTTCTTCTTCTTCTTCCTCCAAATGAGCCGCTTTCTGCACTTGTCTGACATCTTTAACATCCCATTCTCCACCAAACAAACCTACATTTCCATCCTGAAGCACTTTCTGAGCTGTGGCCTCCCTGAAACCTGACTCACTCCAACGCTTCATCTCGTCTTCTTCCACTTCGTTTGGAGTTGTGGAGGAAACTTGTTCGGCGTCTGCCATCTTGAAAACGTGACTTTCTTTCTATATTTTTCTCTAATAAATACTGATTCGTTTTTAACAAGAAGATGGCGACGCTTGCCTTTTTTTTTTTTTTTTTTTTTTTTTAAACCCCCCTCTCTCACCTCCTGTGGTTTATTCTGCAAACCGACACCGTGTTTTGTTTGTTTTTTTGTGTTTTGTTTCCCCCCCAGATTAAAAACTGACGACCGCCGGCACAGAGGAACAGAAGCACACTAGCTGAAGCCGAATCACTCTGCTGCTGCAGAATATTGAAACGACTATGCATGAGCGACACGTCATCCAGCCAATCACAAAGCAGAGAAAAGAACACCCCCCCCCCGTCACCGCCCATACGTCGACGTTCGATATTCGCGGACATGCGGAAATTAAGGGACCGTCTCTAAAGTTACATACGACATTGTTAAACACGTTTTTAACTTCAATAGCATTTGAAGGGAATGACTTACAGTCATATAACCAACTGTAAAGTGTTCATCTAGGTATCAGTTTTAATGCACACCTTTTAGATTTTTGATATTTAACCCTACAATGCATGAACCAAAAAAACCTTCACGAATGCATAAAGGGGGTCAAAATGACCGTACTGGATTGAATGGTTTTCTTAAAAGAAATAGATGTCATGTTAATGAAATTATATATATATATATATATATATATATATATATATATATATATATATATATATATAATTTCATTAATAGGACATCTATTTCTTTATATATATATATATATATATATATATATATATATATATATATATATATATATATATATATACCTAGTGTTCACCTAGATGAACACTTTACAGTCATTCCCTTCAAATGCTATTGAAGTTAGAAACGTGTATAACAATGTCGTATGTAACTTTAGAGACGGTCCCTTAATTTCCGCATGTCCGTGAATATCGAACATCGAACGTCAAACCAACTTTATTCCAGTCCCCGTGGCCTAATTTTGCTGTAATATAAAGTCTATAAATGTGTAATATTATTATCTAAAATCCCCTTATATCTTTTGTACAGTTTTGGATTAAATTGTTTCACATTACATAAACTGACGAGCTTTCCAAGAGAGATAGAGACACATAACGAGTACTTTATTGATCCTCACTTTGCTTTGTAATGGTGTTATAATGGAAATTATATTGGTTTAATGGAAACTCTAACAATCCCCGTGGGTCTCTACTGGAAATTTGTTGCCTTCTATTGGTGGCATGTTATGTTTAGTGGACACCGTTAAGGACGGGTAATGGTTTTAATGGTTAGCTGGTGGTTTGTAATGGTAGTGGAAACAGTTAGAATTTCTGTGATGGTGTCTGTTGTGTTTCTGCAGCAGGGAAAGGGGGAAATTTGGTGTCACAACAGCCACAACACAAGATCAACAGTTAGGACTAAGACTTAACACAAAAGCTTAAAAGTGCACAATAAACTCATAAGATACCACAAATAAGAAGAATAAAAAAATATACATATAAATAGATCTCCAAGTTATTTACAGACTAAGATTGCTGTACAGATTAACTGTATGAATCATATTACAGGTTGGCAGGCTTAAACCTGTACGTTTGACATGTTTGATGAGCGGTTGTGGTAGTGTGTGTCTAAAAATGTACAATAGTCATAAGTAAAGTGGCAGTACGTGCGTAAGAATGTGCAATATGTTGTTCAGGATGCAGTGTAGTAGATGAGGATGCGAAATAGGTACACATGTCCATCGTCTCCACTGTCCGCAAAGTTCCCCAACCTCATCGTTGAGTCGGATAGCAGCGGGCAAGAATGACTTCTTTTACCTTTCCTTCTTACAGTGAAGCTCCGCAGTTTGGCCAGTGTGGCATGGAAGGGGTGTTTGTTATTGCTATTATGGTGGGATGGATGGATACACTATATGGACACCTGACCATAACACTTGTATGTGTTTGTTGAACATCCCATTCCATATTTACTCCCCTTTTGATGTTATAAAGCGCTCCACTCATCTGGAAAGGCTTTCCACTAGATTCTGAAGCGTGGCTGCGGGGATTAGTGTTCATTCACCACAAGAGCATTAGTGAGATCAGGCACTGATGTTGGGATGTCGAGGAGGCTCCAGTTCCAGTTCATCCAAAAGGTGTTCAGTGGGGTTGAGGTCAGGGCTCTGTGCAGGACACTCGAGTTCTTCCACCTACCGGGTGCCAACCCATCGCAGGGCACGACCGCACACATACTCACACACTAAAGGCAATTTAGAGATTACAAATCAGTCGACAACACACGTCATTGGACTGGAGGTGGAAACCGGAGTGCCCGGTGGAAACCCCCTGAAGCACGAGGAGAACAGGCAATCTGGCTGGTATTTGGGTTGATTAATGGAGACTTGGCAACCCTAAATGTAAGGCAAAGTTCAGTATGTTTGCTCCAGAAATGTGCAGTAGTGTTACATAACAATTTAAACTTTTAAATAGGCTGGTGGTGGAGAGTTTCAAAAGAGGACATATGGTGGAAAACTGTATTAAATTATAATTTTAACAAATAATAATGAAGGCCCTACTTTCTAATGCGTTTCCACATGGTTTACTGACTGTGACTTGATAGAATGATGTAATGTGAGGCTAAGTTCAGCTTGCAAAATCATGTCATCTGAAGAGAAGTTTTTCATACACTAGTCACGGACAGTTCCTTTTTTCAATAAAAATAAATAAAATAAAACAAACTGACTCACTGTACTGTATACGTGTTGCGTTGTATAGAGCTCTATGCTGTAGTTACATGACTATAAATAAAGGCTGTAGTTTTGCCACGTGAGCTTGGTGCGCTTAAAGCCGCCCTTTAACACGCCCGGGTCATGTATTGATTTTCTGGTGTTCTGAAAAGAATCAATATTCCTACATGTGCTGTAACTGTAGCGAATTAAACACCTAATGCACTTCAGCCCAGTGGACATTAACGGGAAAAGGTAACGTTATCCTTTCGAGCATGTTCCTCCTGCACTTGCATTGCATTATGTGACTCTGCATTCGCAATGTGCTTAGACGGCTTATTCTCGCTTCACTCAGCCTTGGATTACTGCGATACGGATGATGATGCAGCTTCAGTCACTTTTAGATTCAGCATTTTGGCAGGAAGTAAGATTTTGGAATGCACGTCCCCATGTGATAATATTTGAGAGTCATAATAATAATAATAATAATAATAATCATCATCATCATCGTCATCATTCAATCAATAATCATCAGGGATGATTTAAACAGAAATGATTATTTTCAAAAATTATTGTTATCATTAAGTGATCGGGAATGAATGATATTTGCCCCCCCGCAATACTATTATTTATATTCTTGTATTTATTTCCTTTGTCTTGGGACAGCCATCAGATCCTGGCGAGTGAAATGGAGAGAGCGTACGGTGTAACCAACACCTCCAAACTGCATTATTTAAGTTGCACACTGGTTTTCACTCCTGACTGTATCACTTTTCTAAAGCAGCGGTGAGAGAAAGAGAGAGAGAGAGAGTGTGTGTGTGTGAGAGAGAGAAAGCGAGAGAGAGAGCGTGTGAGAAAGAGAGAATTAGAGAGAGAGTGAAAGAGAAAGAGCGAGAGAGAGAATGAAAAAGAGAGAGAGAGAGTGTGTGTGAGAGAAAGAGAGAGGGTTAGAGCGAGAGTGAGAGAGAGGGAAAGAGAGAAAGCTAGAGCACGAGAGAGAGAGAAAGAGTGAGAGAGAGGGAAAGAGAGAGAGAGAGAGTTAGAGAGAGAGAGAGAGAAAGAGTGAGAGAGACTGAAAAAGAGAGAGAGAGAAGTGAAAGAGAGAGAAAGAGAGAGTTAGAGCGAGAGAGAGAGAGAAAGAGTGAGAGAGGGAAAGAGAGAGAGTTAGAGAAAGAGAGAGAGAGAGACTGAAAAAGAGAGAGAAGTGAAAGAGAGAGTTAGAGCGAGAGAGAGAGAGAGAGAGAAAGAGTGAGAGGGAAAGAGAGAGAGAGTTAGAGAAAGAGAGAGAGAAAGAGAGAGAGACTGAAAAAGAGAGAAGTGAAAGAGAGAGAAAGAGAGAGTTAGAGTGAGGGTGAGAGAGAGAAAGAGTGAGAGAGAGGGAAAAAGAGAGAGAGAGACAGAAGTGAAAGAGAGAGAGAGAGAGAGAGAGAGAGAGAGAGAGAGAGAGAGAGAGAGAGAGAGAGAGTGAACAAGAGAGGGAAAGGGAGAGAGAGAAAGAGAGAGAGAGAAAGAGAGAGAGAGTGAGACAGAGAGAGAAAGAGAGAGAGAGAAAGAGAGAGAATTAGTGTGTGTGTGTGAGAGAGAGACAGAGAGAGAGTGAGACAGAGAGAGAAAGAGAGAGAATGTGTGTGTGTGTGAGAGAGAGAGTAAGAGAGAGAGAGAGTGAGACAGAGTGAGAAAGAGAGAGAATGTGTGTGTGAGAGAGAGACAGAGAGAGAGAGTGAGACAGAGAGAGAAAGAGAGTGAGAGAGAGGGAAAGAGAGAATGAGAGAGAGAGAGAGAGAGAGAGAGAGAGAGAGAGAGGGAAAGAGAGAATGAGAGAGAGAGAGAGAGAGAGAGAGAGAGTGAAAGAGAGAATGAGAGAGGGAAAGAGAGAATGAGAGAGAGAGAGAGAGAGAGAGAGGGAAAGAGAGAATGAGAGAGAGAGAGAGAGAGAGAGAGAGAGAGAGAGAATGAGAGAGAGAGAGAGAGAGAGAGAGAGGGAAAGAGAGAATGAGAGAGAGAGAGAGAGAGAGAGAGAGAGAGAGAAGACGCATTTTCATGTAAGTCAGTCAGGACATGTTTGTGCTGCTTTGTAAAAGCCGCCTGTTTTGCATCGTGCAAAAGACATATGCAGATCATCTCGCTCATAAAATCGATTCGTTTAATTCCCAATAAAGATACTACTTGTGATATTTAACATTCTAGACGATATTTATTCACCAACCGCACGAGAGTGTGTTTTCTCCCACATCTTTAAAACTCTCCCTAAACATCTGCTGCTATCTCAGGAATGAGGCCTTGCGAAGGGAAAACGGATAGGATAAGAGTCCAAAAAAAGGACGGCCCGAGTCTGTCTGAAAGCATGGAAGTGTCTTGATTACACACTCCCAGCTCTGTCACTGCTCTGAAGAGGATTCTGGGACATCTGCGGCACACAAGAAAGCGACTCTGGAGCTGAAAGTAGCTTCTGTTACAGAAGAAGCGTCCAGACTCGTGCTATAAATCTATAAATGTTTACAGCACGCGGTACGTTTTCATTTACAGATCATTCTTCAAGTATGTAAAACGTAAGACGCGGGTGTCTCTTTGACATCCATTTGTGAGCGTGACTGAAACCAGTAGCACCATTTTCTAGCAAGCTAGCTAACATTAGGCTAACGATTATTTTGAGTAATTAAAATAACTAGCCACATTTTGTAGCAAGCCAGCTAACATTCAAATACGTGTATAACTAGCAACATGTATACCAAGTATCGCAAAGTGTAATTAAACCCAGTTTAGCTTGCTAGTATATGTTTTAATTAATAACAGCAGCTAAGTTTACTATCAGGCTAACCTTAGATTAGCAACCGAGCTAACATTATGACTGCATGACAAGCGAAAGGTACAAAGGTTTAGTACGCTTGGTTCGCACACAGAACTGTAAAAACAATGCTGAAAGTCTGACTACATTCATCATGTCGCTGCACGTAGCAACTCCAGCAGTTGCTCCTCATAACGATCCTCATCCCCTGGTGGTGATAGAACATCAGTCCAGCATGTCATTCCTGTTATTTTTAAAGAACGTAATGCGATAGCTGGTTCAGCTTTGACAGGAACTCATGCGGTAGACGTCAAGGAAGCTCCCTCCCTCCCTGCCTCAGTGAGCAGATGGAAAAGTGAAAGAGGGGATATGAATAACCACGTGAGGTTCTGGTCATCTCTGCGCTTAGGGGATTTTTAGGGGGACAAAAGGGTAACAGAATTATTCATGAAGCATGACTAAGTATTCTTTGATTTAAGAGGGTGAGCAATGACGATGGCACGCTAGTTGTCGTCCTCGCTGCTCTCTCTTTCTCTCGTTCTCTCTTTCTACCACTGCCTTGTTTATGCAACAATCATCCAGCACTTGAAATAATGAGTGGTGGGTGGAATACGCTTCTTCGTTCAGACGAGAAAATAAAACAGCGACATGCAGGAAAATCGACAAATTAAAATTGTTTTTTTGTTGTTGTTGTTTATTTTTATGTTCTTTAGTAAGGGGCACGATAGCTTAGTGCCTCGCACTTCCAGGGTTGGGGGTTCGAATCCTGCCTCCGCCGTGTGCACGTTTTCCCCTTGATTCGGGGGTTTCCTCTGGGTACTCCGGTTTCCTCCCCCAGTCCAAAGACATGCGTTGTAGGTTTATCGGCATTTCCAAATTGTGTGTAGTGCGTGAGATTTTCGAAGGCATTTTTGCTCTACGGCATTTCTTTGCAAGCATCTAAAACTTTTGCACAGTACTGTATATATATAAAAAACACAATATTTGAGATATTCCAAATTGAATTTTTGTTATTTACTTTATTAAATGAAAGTTCATCACAAGTGTTATGTTATGTTATGAACAAGTGTTATGTTCATCTAATTAGATGCTCTCTACATACATGTCCCGCCCCTGGGGGCGTGTTTTCACACATTATTCTCTTTTTACATTCATCCAACCATTATTTTTTTACTTCTGGAAGAACACGGGGTCTGTGCAAGCTGTTGGTATTTTGGGAGGAGCGGTTTACCAGCTTGGGGCCGTTCAATGCCGGAATGTCGCCCAGTAAGAATTCCATCTTTATACACCGTCACGTCATCTCTGTCAGTAAGAGTCAGTGATATCGCTTTATCCATCACGACGGCACGTCAGACATCTCCCAGCGTCAACCTCTCGGTCACCATTGGCGCCAACGACGGCTGACCTCGGCTCAAACACGTTTGGCGTAACTTCAAAAACACACGCCGTCTCGTCTTCTATACGGTCCTGATTGAAGCGTTCAGGCGTGGGTGAAAGCGACGGTGAGAAATCCTCCACGGTTAATAAAATGCTCTCGCTGAACTCTTCGCTGTTCTCCGTATTTAGCTAGTTCGCCAAGCTACCACGTCGAGTTTACATTCGGTAGGGCGTAACTTGACCGCTATTGTCCGTTACTCCGACTTCCTGTTTCAAAAAGGAACGCGTCGACATCCAGAATCAAATCACAGCTCTCGAGAGACTTTCTTCCTCGCAGGGCGAACTTGCACAGGATATGAGCGAGAGATGCTTTATCATTCTTCAGAATTTGTTATCGTTCCCCAGAGATAAGACAAGCATTCCGTTTGGTTTGAGAGGCCTGAGCGAGGACGCTAGACCAGGATCAGAAATGCAGAATCATTATAGAGATTAGAGTCGTGATGACGCTGCTCTCCTGGGCCTATGAAAGATTTGTCCGTGACGATGGTCAACATTTCTACAAGATCAGGTCAGAAGTTCTGAAAAGACAGCAGCGATGAACGAGGACCGTAGTGAAGGAGTACTCCAGCAGCTTTCTCGTGAATATCTCTTCATATCTCCTCATGAATATCTCTTCACTGTATCTGTAGAGTATGAGTCATTCCCAATGAATGGAAGTCTAAGGGCAGATGTCGAATCCTGCCTAGAAACATTCAGAGCATGAAATGAATGCATTCTTAGTAAAAAGGTGTTTGTAAATGAAGCACTAAAATCTATCATTCAGAATGTTCTCAGAAAGAAGAATGGATTTATTCCACTCTTAAAACATAGAAAAACACGGCTCTGTAGCGAACGGCTGGGAATAGCGTGAGTGATGACTTGTTTTGCAGATTGTTCCACAACATTAAAAGGTAACTCTAAACGGATAATACTGCATACGTGTTGTTCTTTAATTAATCCCAATAAAAAACAAAAAACAATTACAACCATTGGCAAACCGCTGTTGTAGCGGATGATGTGTCGTCACGGGAAATAATTAACGTTCTTGTGAAGTGCCGTGAAACGTGCAGCGTTATTCGACGTGTTGACGTAATTTCCACTGAAACAGGAAGTCAGGGTGGGACATATCAAGTGGCCCCTCCCCCTTTTCAACTGGTTTCCGCCACCCTCGATACAAGGAATTTTACCCGGATGCTTGTCGGCAGTAATCACATCCGTACACACCTCTGATGAAGTGAATACACTGAAGATCAGTGGTCACCAACCCTCGTCCTGGAGGTCTACCTTCTCTCAGGTTTCATCTCCAACCAAAATCGAACACACCTGGTTTAGATGAGCAAGAACTTCTTAAGGCAATGATTAGATGGTCGGATTATGGTTGGAGCTAAAGTCTTCAGGAAGGTAGATCTCCAGGAACATTCAGGAGAAAGTTGGTGGAGTATTCCTTTAACCCCGCAAATCATCTTAAAGCATATTATTACCAAACTAATAGGAGGTACAGTATGCAGCTACGAAGGTGAGATGTGCAAGTCTCAATGAGGAAAAGCCTTGCCGTATTTGAAGCCGTTCTGTGGCACGGGATTCCGTTGCACCAGATATCCTATTGCCTCCTCTGCTCCCGTTCCCAGTGCTGCAGTTTTGCTGCACTACCATCCTGATGAGACAGCTAAAGTGATTCGAGTGCGACTGGACGTGCTGCCTTGTTCTCAGATCCAAATCTTGGGTTGTTTTTTTTTTTAGGGGTGGGGGGGTGGGGAATCAGACTCTGGCGGCGACTCAAAAGGAGGAATGAGGTGCAGCTTGCACTGTATAGTCTGTCTGAGGAGCAGAAATGAATTAAAGACTGAATGCGTGTCAGCACTGGAGGGGAAAGAGTGATATCAGACTAAAAAAAAAATGAAAAATGAACGAGTGAGTGTACGAGAGAGAGAGAGAGAGAGAGAGAGAGAGGGATGCTGCATTACCTTAAAGCAGAACGATCAGATCTGTTCATCTGCAAGCCGGAAGAAGGTGACGTGAAACTTTACACAGTGCGTGTTATATATATATTTATATAAAATAAGACGGAAAAACACTGTGGAGAAAAAAAGTCCCCGTACTGGACTACACGGCTGTGTTGACTGTCTTACTTTATCCATTTTCGTGTTCTGTTGAATCAGCGTTACAGATTTAGCAAGTTAATATGCTGAGGAGTATGTTGATCGATCTAAAGCTAATACTCGTGTATGTACTGTGCACGCTGCATTGTTTAGTGTTCATGCTGTGGGCGGCCATTTTGATTTGCCGTCACTTGCTGAACTCTGGGTTGAGGATTTCCCAAGTAGGAATTCAAAAAAATATTCCCTAATTCGAGTTACAACCTGTAGTCGAATACACCTTAAATCCAATCAGTCACAATGTAGCCACGCCCCCAAGAGCCCTTCACCCCATCCTCCATCTTTACTGCTGAGAAACACAAACATGGCCGAACTCAATGTTAAACGGCGTCGCCAGATCGGCATCGACATCAGTATCGCGCCGCGCCATTTGTATCCATTTAAAGTCTCCGAGTTGTACGCGTCCTCAAGTTGCGGTCAAGAGAGTTGCCGAGAAACACCGAGAGGATTGTAAACATGTTTGCTTTGCATATTGGACCAGTGTGGTGTATTACATGCTTTTACGTTGCGTGTACAGGAAGAACTTTACGACTTCTGGTTGATGCGTTGGTGTTTTTTTCTTTAATATACGTCTATAAAAATGGATTATAAAACTTAAGACCAGCCAATTGCATGTTTTTTTTTTTTTTTTAATCAAGCCATTCTCATGTGTGTTCATGAAACACTGCCGTACAGCGCATCTGCATATTTCTCCTTACGCCGTGCCAGGAGTTTTAAAATCCCCCTCGCTCACTCTCCAGCTACCGCGCCGGGACTCTGTGAGCCCATTTTCCATTTTCGTACACAGCGACGTTCACGCAAACTAAAATATCAGCCTGGCTAAATATAAAAGCGCTCCAGATGGAGAGATTACAATGGGACGTGACAACGGATCGTGGACAGATTTGACTCTCGGCTAACGTTCAGAAATAGAAAGAAACGCTAATTCAACATGGTGCTAACGTTACGCTAACCTCCGAGAGAGACCTGTGGAAAAGAGACGACTGGTAACGACTCCAACCTGTGGAAAAGGGTCATAGGGTCACGAAGGCCATGTTAGTAAAAACGCTCACGTTAGTAAAGCAGAACGTTTCATTTTAGCAGCAAGAAAACTGGTTTGTTGGAAAAGTGGAGCGCTAAGTTCGCCACCCACTGATAAATGTTACTATGGCAACCAGTAGTAGGATTGTCTACTTCATTATCATAGGACAATCTGTCGGGGATCCGTTTCAATCAATATGGTTGAAATGAAATCTGTAAGAGTTGGTCTTGGACAGTGGGACATGGAGCAGTGTGTAGATGAGGCGTGAACACTGGGAGGGTATTGAATGTGAGAGTTGAGCTGCAGGGAGAAAAACAAGCCGGCTGAGTCGAGTGAGGTAAGGTGGCGAGTGACGCTGCAATTCTCCGGCTACACACACACACACACACACACACACACACACACACACACACACACACACACACACACACACACAAACAATGACCTCGCAGAAAGTTCAGGCTCGGCCCGACTCTGCTTGCTGCAGGAGATCGATAATGCCTTGAAGTGCCAAAAGCTGAGGCTGCCCTCCACACACACACACACACACACACACACACACACACACACAGTTTATCAGCATCTCATCAGCAACTGATTTCTATTGTACATTCTAGAAAAAGGTTTATTGTAGTTCAAATAAATAAAAAAGCTAAAAAAAAACAAAAAAATAATTAAAATTATCCTTTATATTATGTATATACACACACAGTGCTGACAACTAATATTGGCTCCCTTGGTAACTATGAGCAAAGAAAGCTGTGATAAATTGTCTTTGTTTAACCTTTTGATCTTTTGTTCCAAAAAAAAATTCACAGAAATACTCTGCTCTCATGGATATCAAACAATTGCAAACAAAACAGGCTTATTTATATTATATATATATAAATAAAACTTTGTTAAATATAGGTGTGCAACAATTTTTTATTATTATTGGTAGTCCCATGTTCTAAAATGTATTAATTTTATTAATTAATGATGAACTAAAATAACATAAGACTCAAATACGAAATGAAATCTGTGTCACTACGTTTTTTAATTTTCAAATCGTGGATCTTGAAGATTTCAAAGTTGAATTTATTTTAATTTATTTTTCCATTTTAAAAACAACATACAGCACAATGAAGCTTTTTTTTTTTTTTTTTTTTTTAAAGTATTTAAATGAATTCCTTCATTGTGGGAATTCACCTGCGTGTTTCCTGACTGCTGATTGGCTGAAACGAAGACGATTAACGATCCGGGTGACGAACTGAACGTGAAGAGCATCGTGCTGCCTGAATTTAGACGTTTTGTTACTTTAAAATGAAAAGGGACTCAATTATATATTTAAAATGTAACTTATAGAATAACCGATTTAAATTTAATGGCATTTAAAACAAACATCGAAACAATTTCAAAATAAGGGCTTTTTTTTTTTAAAAAAAAATCAAATTATGATTACAATAACTATCAGTTTAAATATGAAATTTAAACTGAAAATAAAAATATAAATGTCGTTAAAATATTTCTAAAATAATAACCCTATTAAATATAATAAAACAACCACCAACATAAACTGAAAAGAATAAAAAGAAAACAGTTTAGGAAAGCTACCGTTTACACATATATTTGTTATTGTGGTCTGCAAAGCAGATGATTGGCAAACGGATCATAAAAACATATGCATAAAGAAAACTGACGACAACAACAACAACAATCATCATCATCATCATCATCATCATCATCCTCAGAAATAAATCTCATCCTCTGTGCTGTGTTTAGAGATGAAGACTAGGTTTTGCACGTGTGTGTGTGTGTGTGTGTGTGTGTGTGTGTGTGTTCTGGGAGAAAAGGATCACTGAATGTGGGTGTTTGTAGACTGAGGAGGCGTCGCTTGCTTTCATGTGCCTTGTTACCATAGTGGCTAAGCGACGTGACAAAGAGCTCAGTGTGCTGCGGGGGTGATCACAAAGCTGGCCTTCTCTCTCCCCTGCAGAAAAAAAACAAAACAGTGACCATAACCTGCCAACAACGCCACACACACACACACACACACACACACACACACACACCACACACTGAAAACTCTCTACGGTGGAAGCTACGCGGTGACGTGTGGTTGTTTAGTCTAGTATTCAGGCTGCGGCTGCGATCCAGCCAAACACCAGGTCCTCCATGTGCAAACTGTATTCTAAAAAGTGCTGATGCACTGAACAGGAAATAACGAGCGTCTCTGAAGTCTGCGATGACAGAGCAGGGGTTGTGTTTGGAACGGTTTGACTCACGGGCTCCTCCTGGTGGTCGGCTCGCTACATGAAGACGTGCTCCATGAGCTTGGCGCTGTCGAGGCCTGGCGAGAGGCGCATGGCACCGTCCTGGCGCAGCAGTGTGGAGGTGATGTCCTGCGCCAGGTCGAGCCGGTTGGTTTGCTCGCAGCGGGCGGCGATTTCGCTCCAGCTCTCGACGCTGCACAGGTCATCCTCCAGGACTGTTTTTTCTAACGCATCTGGAGGACACACGTTAAAGAACGAACGATCGTGAGCGTGCGGTTAAACGACATTTAAGTACAGTTAAACATTACAGTGCTTATAAACCCCCCGAGTCAGACACGTCACTCTGACGTCAGCCGTACCTCCTATTACTAATATATATAATAATCTAACATATAGTAATAGACATTTTGTATATAAAATGACACTTTTTTTTGTATTTGCAAAACTACAGTATGCACGGTTGATACACGAGGCCCTAGGTCCTCGTCTGCCTTAAAGTCTGCGTAATGTTCATCTTTAATCGCGACAATAACTGAAAACATTACAAAAATGAAGCATCGTCATTCTAAAATGCAGAAAATGCATTACTAGTACATAGTATAATAACTCGAAGGGTGACGTGTGTCAAACCTAAACGCCTGCCAGGTGCTGCATATGGGATGACATCGACATACTGCATGTCCTGTGTGTGTGTGTGTGTGTGTGTGTGTGTGTGTGTGTGTGTTCTGACCTCGTCCTCCTGCATGAATCTGCTCCAGCAGATGGAAGGCCAGATCCTCCAGGTCAGAGTTGAGAAGATAATGACAGATAAACCCTACAGACATCAGCGCCGGCACGCGGTCACACGGCTGAGTGAAATCCCGCAGCAGAGCCACACTGGGAAGTCCCCTCAGCACGAACATACAGTCGTCTGTGAAACATACGCGCGTTTACCGTTGGGAAGGAGTCTCCAGTGTCAGTGCTTAGTAACGGTCAGATGTAAAGCTGTATGTTTTCTGATATATGATTATTATACAGTAGTACATAAGTTATTTATTTATATATATCAAACGCGACAGCGACCCGAGTTTCTTCTCAGAGTCGATATTTTACTGCAGATACCTGTATTTGAGGAGAACGTTTGAGGCTGTGCGCTATATTAAATTAATGAATGCATATTGTTAGTACGTTGTGAGTGATGGTGTTTCTCACCGATGGTGAATTCTTTGTTGTAGTAGATGTACTCTAAAGCTGCGCCGGTCAGGCCGCGCTTGCACATGGTCAGCGCGGCTTTTCTGAGCGCGCCGCAGGCCGAGTAAACGATCTGGGCCAGGGCCAAACAAGTGTCCACTGCGCGTAGGTCATCATCTCCATGGCTACAGATCAGATCACCTAATTCCTCGCTGTACGTCAGCCTGTGGGTGTAGCACGACGAGTGTTCACCATCTTAAAATTAGAACAAATAGAACTCTTTCCAGCCCCCCCAAAACAAAAAAACAAAACTGTGCAGTGAGATTTTCTCCTAAAACACCTTCGTATTATCTTCAAGAATAAGAGAATCAAAACGTTTTTGGTTTTTTTTCCCACCTGTGTTGAGACACCCCAAACGTCACCAGCTCGACGTAGCCGTGCTTTAGGGCACAGTGGACCCCCTCCGACGACAGCGTTTCCGGCAGCGGTTTTCCAGGCGGCGCCGAGATCATCAACAACCGGAAGAAGAGCAGCACAGGAGGAAGCGCCCCCTCGTACGCCGTGATAGCTGAGGAAAGAGAACGATAATCGCTACGCTACAGTTCCACGTCGTAGCAGGAGAACACGATGGGACGTACCGTACCTTTGAATTTCTCCATGACGCCCATGTTTCTCAGCACTCCGTGGGGCGACCTGGCAGCGTGAAAAGCGGCGTCCTCATACTCGCCTGCGTCAAACAGCTTTACAAACCTGTGGATGGTGGAAATGCAGCAGGGCTTTACTCTAAATCCGAGTCGGTAAACGCACCTCAACAGTGTTGACACGGCGGTGGAGTACTGGAAGGTTCCGACCCTCACGTTTGGATAAATACGATTACATGATCAATAGATACAGTATACGGGTGAATGTAACCCGTTCTGACGTGGCGCTCTTTAGTAAATAAAACGTGGTCAATTCGTGTTATATACCCTGTTATATTGGAAAACAATCAACTCCTAGGTCGTAACAATAACTGAGCTTCATCACACCGCCTGATTGTTGATTGTTTTCCTAGAACGGCATGATACGGAGTGTTTTATTCCTTCGATGACAATAAAGATGACTTGTTTTGGGTCCTGAGTCTGAACCAGGACTACGGTGCGATCTTATAAATAATAGATCCAAACCATGACAACACTTTTCTAACGTTTACGATGAAGGATCGGAAACCTCTCGACGTAGGCCGCCAGACGTCTGGATTCTTTGATTTCGCCAGGATCGTCCTCTTCTGAACGATCAGCGCGGAAGCCTTTGCGGTCGTCTTCACACACTAGGATAAAAGAACACGATGAGAGCAGGACAAATACAGAGCAGAGCGTCTTCTGTGGTCTGGTACGAGCCGGAAGCACGGTTGTTGCTGCACCTTTCATTTCCGACACATGCTTCAATTCGGAGGAGAGGAGCTCGAGTAGAGGAGAGCGGCTTCCTGATTTTGCCCAACGGCTGAGAGCTTCCTTCAGGAGAGTTAACCGTTTATACCTAGTGGGTAAAAGACCAGGTCATTGTACATACGTGTAATTAAATGGACTACTCGTGATTTCGGTGTAAATCAGTACTACTTTCAAGAACTAATTTTGTTCAACACAGTGATTTTTTTTTTTAAAAAACAAAAACAAAACTATATCACAAAACCAGAGTTATTCAGCCCAGAAATTCCACATAGAGTGAGGTCCATAAGTATTTGGACAGGGACCCTATTTTCATCACTTTGCCTCTGTACACCACCAGACCGCAGACTTTCAGCTTTAATCCAAGGGGTTTGACAAAAAGATCACATTAACCGCTTAGGAATTACCGCCATTTTTAATGTAGTTGCTCCATTTTCACTGGACAAACTAACAATTATAAATATAAGGATTATTTTTTAATACTTGGATGCAAACCCTTTGCAGTCTGGAACCGATGGACATCGACAAATGTTGAGTTTCCTCCAGTGAGATGCTTTGCTGGGTCTTTACTGCATGTGCCTCCATTTTTACTTTTTTTTTAATTGTTTTTTTTTTTTTTTAAAGAAAAGTCTAACCTTGCCTTTCTGTTCTTGAGTATTACCGGTGGTTTTGCTGTGTTTACACTCTGTATTTGCATTCATGAAGGCGTCTCTCGATTGTAGACTTTGACAGAGATACTGTACGCCTACCTCCTCCAGCGCGTCCTTGACTTGACGTTACGGAGGGGTTTTTCGCAGAATGTATTCTGCGATCATCCACGTAAGTGCTCTTCCGTTGGTCTGCCGGGCATTTTGGTGTTGCTGAGCTCGCCAGTGCGTTCCTTCTTTTTAAGAACGCACCAAATTGTTGATTTGGCCACTCCTCAAGTTTCTGCTGTTTCTCCGATAGGCCCGTTTTGTTTTTTCAGCCTAACCGTGGCCTCGACACTGTTCCCATGCACAGCTACCAAATGCTAATCCAACTACTGGAATCAACTCCAGACCTTTTTATCTCCTTAATTTGTCATGAAATAACGATGAAACGGGCCACACCTGGCCATGAAACCGCTTATCAGGCAATTGTCCAATTACTTTTGAGCCTGCGCAAATGGAGGGACTCTGTAATAAAGGGCTGTAATTCCTAAACGGTTAAAGCAATATTTTTGGTAAACCCCTTGAATGAAAGCTGAAAGTCTGCACTTCAATCACATCTTGATCACTTCATTTCAAATCCATTGTGGTGATGTACAGAGGTAAAAATACAAAAAATAAAAAAGGGTGTCGCTGTCCAAATACTTATGGACCTGGCTGTATTTCAAGATTCAGCACGTAAACAACATGCACGGGGTTTTAGGTTGAGTTTTTAGTGTTGTCTCGTACACTCTTTGGATAGTTCGGGTGTTGTAAAACCCGCTCAGACAGGTGCAGACTGAAAACCCAGACTTTAAATAAAGTGTTTAGTGACGTTCTCACCGGAGCAGCAGTTTGTCGTTCTCTACAGAGAGTTCATCTCTTTGGTTCAATACGACCTTCATTTTCACATCCAGGTCGGTTTTGACCTGCACTGGAACGTATTGGTTCTTTTTCTTATTCAACAGTTCGTTTCGTTTCTGCGCCAACTGCTCCAGATGTTTATCCAGGGATTCTGGGTTTAACGACTCACTCAGTGAAAGACCTGCAGATGGAGAAACGTCAGGAGGAGTTGAACACTGAACCACATCACGGTCACGATCTAGACATTTTAACTGACGTGCATGTGGCAGTGTTGAAGTACCTGGTAACTGACCGGTGGGAACTGTGACCTCTAATGTTTCCCGTTGTTGGGAAACTTCTTGTTCATTTTTGCACTCTTGAAGCCTTTTTATCTCTGCTTGTAAATCAGTAGTGTTTCGCTGAATGGCTGAAATCCTGAATGAACAAAAAAAATCGAGGTTTGCTGTAGACTTTTGCATGTTTAAAAAATAAAATAAAAATCCCACTCCCACCCATTCCCAAAGGAATTCCATCCAATCCAGTCTGCTCCTGAAGGAGTTCTGACCACTCCGGCTCCTGACCTTCCACCGTCTTGCAAGCTCCATATCCGACCCTGCGGTTCATATGTTTGATACCAGTCCCGATGAACACTTTTGGATTGCTGTCTGCAATAAAGCTCTCTGGAAAATGAAAATCTTTTACCTCTCCTGCAGTTGAGCAGCTCTTCTCTGATAGTACATTAAGGAGGTGGGTCGAGCCAGCATGGCCTTCAGTTTTCCCCGAGCAAGCCGGGCCTGACGCTGATCGCTCTTCACCGAGGCGATGAAGTCATCGTATTCTTTCTTGATGGCCGTGAGAATCGGTTTGTACGCCGTCGCGTAGTCGATTATCTAACAAGTGGACGTCGAGATGGTTACAAAATGTAGGCTGGTCTTTTTGACAGCGTGCTGCAGAAACCTTGTATCTCCAAAACTGACTTTTCAAGAGGAAGAAAACTTATTTATGGGCCAATTAAAAAAAAATGTTACATAGTGTATTTAACCGTTTCATCCTCACAGAAGTGCATAGAAATGAGACTTTTCAAATGATGTAAAAAAAAAAAAAAAAAAAAAAAGTAAATATGATTAAATAATGAGATTTCTGTAGCACAAATAATATAATGAGGAAATAGTAGAAAAGTAAAAATTTGAAATTCTTCTGGCACGTAATACAATAAAAAAAAAAACACAACACAACAACAACAACATAATATTTGTATAGTATGCAAATATATTTGCCACTTTATGACATTTTGGGCTCGTTTATTTGTTTTGTTTTTTTCCTTTAATGAATGTCGAATTAATTTCCTTTAATGTATGCTATAGACATTTAAGTATATGAAATCAATCTTTGCCTAAACATGACACACACACACACAGACACACACACAGACACATACATACAATGCATTTACTATGTGTTATTAATATATTATACAGCATGTCTTAAACATAAATACACAAATCATTATGCTGTTGTTGTGCTTTTATGTTTCTATTAGGCCTACATTCAGAACTGGTATAGGACAAAATAAATTAAATAAGAAACAGTCTAATGACATAAATGATCATGTTTTTAGTAGCTTATGCATGATTAATAATTTCTGTATTGTCCTTTAAATGTAATAATACAGGTGATTCATTTCAGTATGCCTAAATAATGACACTCATAAGGATATTTTCATCCTTTTTTGATTTCCTTGATCAAAAAACACTTACTAAATATGATGATTAAAAATATATATAATTAATATGAATGTATTGAGTGTACCTTATCGAAAGCTGTGCTGTAAATGGTATATCTCTGCTCATCCGGTCCCTCATCAGGACAGCCTAACTGCTCCTTTTCACTCTTTATGAACTCTTTTAGTGACTGCATGAAACTCCTGTCACTGGCAGATTCAAACAGAGGCGCGGTTCGTCCATTAAACTCCATGAGTCCTTCTGTTTATTTCTAAATATTTTGTAAAAATAACTGCATTACACCATCTACACAAAGTTGGAAAGTAATGTCTAGTTGCTATGGAAACGAGTATGTCTATGGGTGGTGTAGTTTTGCTTCCGTTAATTACTTCCGAATGTGTCGTTTGAGTCCAGACATTTCGAATCGACTCCGATTCTGATTCAAGGGTTTTAACGGGAATCGACGGAGTCGGTTCGGGGAGTCGACTCCACACACACACACACACACACACACACACACACACACACACACACATTTTTGGTTGTTGTTGCTCAGATTTCAAATACTGAAATACAGGACAGGAAAGATGCACTTGTAAAATAAACAGTGCAATGTTCAATAAGTAGATAGCACGCCATTAGCTCCTAATTCCTTCCTTCCTTCATTCAACTTTGGCAGACCTACTCCTTCATCGTAGTTTTATATTTGACTTTATTTTATAATAATAAAACATTGCCTGAGTGCTTGTGTGTGTGTGTGTGTGTGTGTGTGTGTGTGTAGAGAGAATTCCATTTCGCTGACATTTTAGGGAAATATCATTTTGTGAAATCGCATCTCGGAATCGACTCCCTGCATTCTCGTTTACTACTGCACTGCATCAGAGAATCGATTCGTTGTGACCAACTCACTACCCTAGCCGCCGTTTCTAAAAAATAAAAACAGTGAGAATATATATATTTTTTATTCCATATCAGTAAAAAGTAAAAACCCCTCAAAATTAAACCTTTGCTGATATTTTATTTGTTACTCCAGCTTACTGTTTTGACATTTTCCGAACAGGCATCGTGATGGACTCCTAGCCCCTGCAAGCGACTCAAGAAAACCCCGTGGCGCGTTCCGAAAGCCCTTTTCTCAAGGTCCGCCATTAGCGAGAGGCTTGTGGTGAGTTGAGCTCCGGTTTTGTATTTAATAAACAAGTTGAAAATGCGCACCAAGTTACACAGTGATGGATTCATGCTATTCAGGAAACGTTTTTGTGTGTTTTGTGTGCAGGTGGATTAAACTGCAAAATGCAGATTTTCGTGAAAACCCTTACGGGGAAGACTATAACCCTAGAGGTGGGCAGAGGAAGCGCGTTGGCTCACACACGTTGAGCTAGTTTTCATCTCCATAACTGACTTTACTCGGTTGTTTTGAACAATATAACTGGATTTACATAAACATATTAAATGTTTAAAGTGTTATCAGGAAGCCTAGAAGCGATAACTAACTTTGAACTCTTGCTAAACCGGCTAGCCGGTGTCGCACGTGTAAACAGCGTTGATTAGCATGTCAGGAGAAAGTCTTGCTAGCCATTGGCTCTTGTTTTATTCAAAACTAAATTTAAGTAGATAAACAACGTGTCATGGACTATAGCTGTTTTTTTGTTGTTGTTCAGACCTGCTTGTGCTTCTTTATTAGCTCCACGATTTAGAAAGCTTATTTCCATGCACAGCTAGACATCATGACATATTTATACAGTGCTCTATTAGAATAAATAAATTCTGTTTGTTTGCAGGTTGAGCCTTCAGATACTATTGAAAATGTCAAGGCCAAAATCCAAGACAAAGAAGGTAAGATTATAGACTATTATATTGTGATAAACTGCCTTGATGTATTGTCAGTATCCCTGGATCTTTTAACTTTTCTTTACAGACTTTGGAGAAATGGTTTTACACATCCTAATGTTAATTGCCTTTAAAAAAAATAAATAAATAAATAAATATATATATATATATATATATATATATATATATATATATATAAAATTCCAATTTCTCTTCAGTGGTCATTTATAGACATGGTATTAAAATATCAAGCTGTTGTATATCGTGGAAACGTCTTCTGACGCACCCTGAATCTGTACCTGTTGTTGTGGCTTGTCTAGATGTAAAAATCTAACCGATTTATCTTCCTGTTTGAATCCAGGCATCCCTCCTGACCAGCAGAGGTTGATCTTCGCTGGGAAGCAGCTGGAGGATGGACGCACCCTGTCTGACTACAACATCCAGAAGGTGAGCCACATCTTCAAGACCACAGACGCTCAATGCTGGTCCTGGACCTTTTTATTCTTTTCTTTTGCTGTGGTCGAACCCACACACTTGAGCTGAGGAAAGGGCTGTTAATTATCTGATTAGTTGGATCAGGTGTTTTGGGAGCAAGGAAAAGACTGAAATATACAGGACTAGGGATGGGGAACCTGTTACAGGGGTTCTTCTTTAACTGTGAAATATATTTGGTGAACACGGTTCAAGTATTAGACTTTAATAATAGTAATGAAAGTAATGTGTATATTATAAGCTGTAGACTTTTTTTCCCTGCAGAACACTAAACTGACATGTTGCAAGGTTTGGATTAAAACCCGTTTAATTCAGGCTAATAACTTTCAGAATGCAGTGATTTTAGTATTTTTCATGATATTGGGTTGTGCTTTCTACCACTTAACAAACATCAGTCTCCTCTTTAATTGACAACCTACACGCTATATAATATTTAAAAAATCCAGACTTTTTTCTTAAATATCAGCTCTTAAAATATTCCTTTCACAGTTTTCAGAAACACTTTTTAGATGAAGACGTGCTGCATGTAGATTAGTTATGATTTTAATTGATTACAAGGTTTTAGTCATACCTCATGTGAGTGTATAAATGCAGATCTGTTTATGGGTGTTTTGTGTGGTGTTTCACTTTTAGATGGGGGTTATTGCTATATTGGTTTGAGAGGTTCTCTGAGAATTAAATCCAGCTGTAAAGAGTCTGTCTTGTGTTCATGTTGCCTTTATAAGACTTGAAGGTGAAGGTCATTACATGATGTGGATAAACCCATTATTATTAATTTTTCTTGTCAATTATTTCCTGTTTTTGTCCTGACTTTCCCCGCCATTGACCTTGATAATGAATGTTGTATCTCGAGGCTCATGGAACCATCTCTGTGGTTATAAAGTGCAGAAATTGTTCTGAATAACTTACTAGCTAATAGTTTGGTGAAGGTAATGTCCTGCACAAGACTTTCATACAAATAAATGTCATAATACTCGATGCATGATCTGTATCACAATGTACGGTAAGTTTGGGGGGAAAAAAGTAGCTTGTTTATTGAACAAAGACTGCAACAGAGAAAATCATGAAGAAAATTAAGTGATTAAAATCAAATTGGCTGTTTCTGGTCAGTTTGTTTAAAAAATAAATAAATAAAAATAAACATCACGATGGACTCACTATCACAATATTGATGCATCTTCACATGACCCATATATGGGCAAGACATCATTTAAAAAAAATATATCCACATTTAGTGTTTTACGGTCATCAGCGTGGTCACCAAATATCCCCAAGCCATTAGACTGAAATCTCCTGGTCTTTGTCTGTTCCAGGAGTCCACCCTGCACCTGGTGCTGAGGCTGCGTGGTGGTGCTAAGAAGAGGAAGAAGAAGTCTTACACCACCCCCAAGAAGAACAAGCACAAGAGAAAGAAGGTCAAGCTCGCTGTGCTCAAGTACTACAAGGTGAGACACCTGAACATACCTGTTTTTTATTTGAGATAAAAGAGAAAACTCTTTTATTGAAAACAAAAACCACTGCCCCGGGCTGATCGTTTCTCGTTGCGTCAGGTGGACGAGAACGGAAAGATCCACCGTCTCCGTCGTGAGTGCCCAGCTGACGAGTGTGGCGCCGGCGTCTTCATGGCCAGCCACTTCGACAGGCACTACTGCGGCAAGTGCTGTCTCACCTACTGCTTCAACAAGCCCGAGGACAAGTGAAAGGATGTACAGTAGTCAATAAAAATGTTCCAACACCCAATCACCATGCTCTGCGTTTTCATTTCACCTGGTTCGTATCGGTAAGAAAGCTGGTGCTGGTCTGACTGCGGCTTCACACGATCCGGATGTGAAACGTGTTTAGTTTAAATCAGTTGTGACGATGAAGTGGACTGGTGTTCTGCCAGCGGGGTAAATTCCTGTCACAAACACAAATAGTGCCCCCATGATCCATGAATGAACAAAGTCGGAGTAAATATGGATGGATCAGGAAAAAGAAATACCCCCAATCTTACTACCAAAAGGGGCGTGTTTAGATAATCTGATCTGTTTTGGCAACTTCCTAACATTTGTGTACTTAAATTCCTTAAGATGGAGATGTAGGTGTAGTTTTACATACAGAATAATCAAGCATTACATAAATCTTATATTTGGAATGATTCCAGGTTTGTTAAAGATGTCTGCATGCGTCTTAGTGGGTTTTAACTTGATTTGTCAGGTTACCGTGTATATATAGTTGAACCAAGGAATTAGATTTAGTGTAACTTTTTTCCCCCTCATGTCTGGGAGAGCTGAAAATGTAATTCAACTACAGTTCATGTCCACATAACATCTGGCACACCATGTGTATAATCTGTTTTGTCTGCTTTATTCGTGCACTTTTATTTTTTGTTTGCACATTTTGTATTTCTAAGGAGCTTGGGATAATACAGGAATCGAGTTGTGCATGTTAAACTTTTAACCAAAGTAAAATTGTTGATGAAAGAAGATTAACTAATAAGAAAGAAACCAAAGAAGTCGAGTCTGTTCAGGGTGGAGTTTTCCTTCGAGAAGATTGATTCACTGTCATGCTGGTTAGGTTTTGGATTCGACTCCTGGAATCGACTCCCAGGATCCGAGGAATCGAACGCTTCCCTGTGGGTTGTTTTCATGGCTCTCTTCCCGGCAGAGATGGTTTACATTAGGCGGATTTGAGCTTTCCGTTTCGGTGTGTTTTCCTACAGCAGCAGGAGGAGGGTGTGAAGGATCCACCAAGACTTATGATCATCTCTGCCGTTTTTTCCTTCTCTTTTAGGAATTTTCTAATAGTAAAACAATGCCCTGATGTCGGAAAGTTTCGACGCATTGTGTGAGTATTGACTCCTCTGTACAGAGACGCGTAACTGGGATTCAGACATGTTTTTAACTCGTAAAACTTCTCTTGGGACAGCATTTTGCGTTTTTATCATCTACAGCAGAGATCGAACTTGTTTGTAGGTTAAACGAACGAATAATACTTTTACTTCATACAAAGAAACGCAGTAAAAGCTCGCGTTAGTGTCGGTGTTTGCGTAGGAGTGAACGGTTTGAAGCGATTTGAGCGCTTTTGTTTTGCGAGAATATTAAAAATGGATTTCCATCAAGTTTCCGAAATCATGAAAGCTGCTTTATAAGAACTCGCACAATCGATTTGCATTCGGGATTTTAAACTAAACAAACCAACTAATGTCTTTTTTTTTGTTGTTGTTTTTTCTTAACAACTGATGCAGAAGACCATTCTTTACATGATGTAGCCCGGTTTGGGTTGCCAGATTTGCTCGTAATCACACGCCTACATAATTTTGTAGTGTGTATACATTAAAACTGATTGCATTTGTTGTCTTTTGTATGATTTATGATAACATCCAGTGTAGCAAAATATAAAATTACTAAGAGACTTTACAGTGTGTGTGAGGAAAAAAAAAAAAAAAATTTGCAGAATTGCCTGCAAAATCATGTAAAGAATTCCCTAGTCTGTGTTGTGCAATTTGTAGGAAAATAATCAACGACAGCGTGGTGTGATGACGCATGTGACGAGTTAGTTACCTCGCCGAAATGTTCAGCTCCTCGCAGCAACTTATCAAGTTGTATTAATTAAAGAGCGACATGCTGTATTTTTTTTTAATCCGTTTATAGTTACTTGCATTGTTAGTAAGTTAGTTCATGTTCTCACTTTTACGTTATAGCAGCTATAAATACTCATTCTCTCGGGATTATCATGTTACCAAGAAACCACAAAGCGTAAAAGTCCTGAAGCTGTCGAAAACAGTTACAGCTTTACCTCTACAAAGCGCTGACACTGGAGACTCCTTCCTTAAACGTTAAATAAACAGAAGACCTTTAAAAATTCGTTCATGTGGGTCGTCCACCGTGTGAAGTAGCTGTTACTATAGAAACGGTAACGGATCAGAACGAGCACGTTAATATAAACCTGCGATTTTTCAGGAAATGAATCAACGCCTTCTGACCAGTCACCGTGGTGACAGGCTGGTTTTAATGCGCTTTAACTAAAACCTCATTGCGTACGCGACTTTTCCATGCCCTTACTAAATAATCATGTCGATACCCCTCCCTGCAGTCTAACCAGATCTATTTTGGAGCTCATCCCGGAGTGTGTGTGTGTGTGTGTGTGTGTGTGTGTGTGTGTGTAGATGAAACTGGTGATTACTCCGGGCTTTATCTGGATGCTTTATACAGACGATAGTTTCAGTGCTCGTGCGTGACATCAGAGAATGAAGTTAGATTTTGTACCCTGCCATTATCTGGACGCAGAGCCACCCTTTACGTCTCTTTAAATCCTTATTTGAAGCCATTGCTCATTGTAGCTTGAGACGGAGATAGTTATTATATGTGGTTCTGCTTCGGTTTCAAGTTAAAGTTAGGGTATATGAGTGTTTTTGCTTGTCTAGAATAGAATAGGATTGTTAACATATAATCTTTTGGACATATTGTGGACATATAATCTTCTCTTAGTGTCTGGTGCATATATATATTATATATAAGCTATAAATACATCAGAATAGCAGTATCAATCAATTGAAAGTAAGGAATAAAGCATTATGTTGTGCTGTTACAGGAAAATAATCAGCGACGGGTTGGTATGATGATTGTATGACGCGTTACAGTACTGTTACCACTCCGAAGTTGATCGTTTTCCGATAACGGTACACGCTGAAGTGTTTTATTCCTCTTAGAACACGGCCGTTGGCCAACACTAACAATTTTTCATAAATTAAAGAATAACAAGAAGTCATACTTTTTCATTTAATGTTGCGGAACGTCCACGAAACAAGCGCCGACACTGGAGACTCCTTCCATAACCGGTAAAATAATGTCTCCTTGCAGAAAACATCATATGTACAATTATCCAGATTTTTTTTCTTTATTAGGTTTAGGTTATAGAAAATTAATCAGCATCCTTATGACCAGCTTCTCGTTGGAACCGACTTCCGTTAAGCTGCGAGTTCAAACCCCAGGTCTCGTAGACCTTTAACCCGATGCTTTAATCTTCTAAAATATTGACTAAGATTGACTCGCTTGCTTTCATCTTGTTGCTAAATATGTAACGAAACTTCTCAGGTCTTTAGGACGCGTATTGTGTCTTGTTGGTCCAAACTTTTGCATATTATGCCCAGTTCATGATCACGGTGGTAAATGACCAACGCAACTTCCACAAACTTGTGTGATTCAACCAGTAATACTTCCTGACCACGAGATGGTGACGAGTGCGATGTGAGCTTCATGCATTGTTTGCCAAAGAAATATACAGTCAGGCTTGTACAAACAATCTGCAAGCAGATATTTTATGAAGTGTTTCAGAGTAGCTGGAGGTTTCCTCGTAACGATGTCAGGCTCGGAAAACGAGAACGGTTTCTTTTGTGCAGCATTTTCCTTACACTTCAGCATGGAAACAGAAGTACGTGACACTGACTGAACAAGAAAAAAAACGATATGACAAGTGACAAATAACGACTAAGATCTTCCGTGTGTTCGTCTTCAGTTTAGAGCGACGGTGTTTAGTGCATGGAGCGTTTAGTGTTTGGAGCATTGTGGGATGGTATTTCCTTCGTCCATGCCGAGCGTCCCAGAGGAATGTCAGGAATGCGTCTCGGAGACTCCGACGATTCTGTAACCTCTCATTTCTCTGCCTACTCGCAGCGTTCCTTGCCGCAGTGGCCTGCTCATGCTGCTCGTGTCAGCTTTATGTTTATAGCTTGCTTAGTTTTTTTTTTTTCCCCCAGCAGAGAAGGAATGATCCAGCACTTCTTTTTTTACGAGCTTTTCTGTCTCAAGGCAATGCGGCTAGCGACGTATTTACGGACCTGTTTATTGAAATAACCGCAGTAGAGAGTCGGCCTGTTGAATGCGATACTTTCGTAGTCTCTTAAATACTAACACGTGACAGTACGTATGTAGATCGTGCGTCGCTCCAATACAGAGATACTAATTATTACGTTTAAGACAGCCCGAGAGAGAATAGAGTTAAAAAGAGGTGTAAAGATTCGAGTACGCGAGACCTGATGCATCCTTTACACCATGACCATCTGAATCATCAGGTTGCCATATTTAAATCACATATGGAAGTCGAATCAAGCAATTCAGAGCCAAAATTGGCCCAGAGTGTGACACATTTCCCCTCTCTTTCCCTTCCCAGCTGTTACAATGCCTCTGCTCAAAAGATTTGTAACCCAGATGTTTCCACTTGGATGTATTTAGGTCGAGCTGCAGCTATTAAAGAAGCCAAAGACGCTGAACGCTTGTTCCGTGTCGCTGAGTAATTAAGACGGCAATCGTGTGAGAAATCTGCAAACGGAAACTTGGCACATGACTGTATCCAGCTGCATATTTGGCACACGGTCGGTTTTTCATCCAGACGCACGTGCGAGTCTGTAATGTCTGTATACAGCACGGCCCTGGCGTTTTAGTCTTCCTTCACATGCAGACGGCCACGTTTATGCAGTCGAGTTTTAAAAATGTCCGTTTGCAAAGCCAGAGCTTCAACGTTAAGGAATGTTTCTTTGTAGAATTTGCATTCACGTGGTAAAATGTCCATGACACTTTTCTGGGGGTAGTTACAAATCTGCTGTGGTAAATTTTCCCGTTTTATGAAAGGTTTTGTATATTTGTGTTGCATTTTAAGCTTTCCGTGAACGTTTCTACTCGTTTTTATACAGATGACCCCCAATGGTGGACTTGATTGAAGCACACCAGGAAGGAACTCTGAAAAGGCAGATTCATTTCACACAAATTGACCGACACAATGTGCTCAATGAACCATCCAGCTAACTGGGTGACATTTGAAGATGAAAGCACCCCCCAGTCCTCACCACAGAAAAGCACGCAGTCTCCTCCATCAAGTTCTGGGTCGATACCTCGACCAAATGGCTTGAAACTGGTGCTGCCTCCTTTGGGCAGTTCAGCAAGAAGGTTATCCAGTCCACTGGAATCTCCCCAAATGCACTTGAGCTTCAATGGGAGCTCATGTGTACCCAGCAACACTCCGATGTGCACTCCAGTAAGGGAAACTCCAGCCGGTCCGTCTCCCTTTAACCGCGACGCTCTCAGACCGGCTAACGTCTTTAGGAGTTTCTCCAACACGTCGACGAATATCTCTTCTCCCGACAGACGTTCGTCTTCTGAGGCATCCACTTCCTTTCCAGCGTTCCAAGACGATCCGGGTCAGGTTAACCTATTTCTGGGTGAAAGCAAGCACAAGAGAGATTCTGGAAGTTCCTCGTCAGACTCGGAGCCTGGCTCAAGCTTGCCTCGCTTCTTTATCCGAACCAAGGATGGTTACGAGCCACCCCGGGACCAACTTCAAAACTCCTACTTGTACATCTGCCATAAGCTAGAGCGGTTAAAGGCAAAGGAGGACCAAGACCAAGACAGAGAGGAAAGAGATTCTACTATAAGCAAGCTAAAGGATATTGATGCAGGAAGAGGTTCTTCTTCCTTTGTTCCACAGGGACTGTTCCTCAGCCAGAGGAGACACGGTTGGCCATTAATGCTGAGGATCCCAGAGAAAAAGAACCGTATGTCATCGCGTCAGTGGGGTCCTATATACTTACAGTTGCTCCCAGGGGCCGTGCTCCAAATGTATTATGAAAAAGGCTTGGAGAAACCGTTCAAAGAGTTCCAGCTGACTTCCAATTGCCATCTTTCAGGCCCAAAACTGGAAAGCTACGGCGAGCCACGAAAAATTGCGACGCTGAAGATCGAACACGTGTCATATGTGGAACGAAAACGCTACCACCCTAAACCCGAGGTGACACACGAAGCAGAAGTGGAGCAGCTGCTGAAGTTTGGCACAACAGAGTACAGAGACATGGAGGACTTGCTGGTGTCCCTTGAGGAGGAGTTGATGAGATTGCCATGTCCCTTCAAGCAGCAAAGACATTACGAGGAGCAAGAGTTGTCCTTGCAGATCGCAGACCATATCTGGATGCGAGTAGATAAGGACGGAGCCACGCTGGAACGTACGGCCATCACACGCCTCCACTGCTTGGCCTTCATAAACGGTACGGCGGAATGTTTCCTGGCGTTGAACGACCTCGGACTTCTGAGCAAAGACTCTAATTACGGCTCTGAAGAGGACGAAGCCTGGATGGAGATCGCCGAACACCAGTTTCACAAGTCTGTAAGAGAGGCTGAATTCGAAGACACTAGACTGATTAAGTTCTCGCCACCGGATGCCTGCAGGGTGGAACTCGGGCGCTACAGGACGGTATCACTGAACTGTGGAGACTTGCCTTTCTCAGTGAAGGCTACGGTCACTGTTCAGGGTGCGTACCTGGAGCTACAAGCCTTTCTCAATATGCAATCGTCCTTCCCTTCACTGGGGGCACATTCAGAATCGCTTTGTGAAAACGTGCTAATCCACGTACCGTTGCCGGGGGATTGGGTTAAAGTGCCTCGCGCCATCTCGCTGCTCTGGCAGAAATCTATCAAAGCCCGCATGAACAGAAATGCCTGCCTGGGCTCAGTAAACATCACGGATTCTCATCCTGTCATGCAGGTCACTGTTGGTACCGTCAAGTATGAGAACGTATATGGCGCCATTGTTTGGAGGATTGACAAGCTTCCCGCTAAGAACATGGGTAAGAATCTGCTTTCGGTACATGGGAATATAATTCAGCACACGTTCCTAAAAATTTTCTACTACCACTAGAAGGCTAGTATTAAATCAATTCTTAACTTGATTCACGTTTTGAATATCAAGCCAGTGGTAGACAACCCGGCTTTATTAATGTCACGATAAATAAAATAAGACGGTGGAATATTTATTTATTTACAAAATATCAGAACAAGATTACCTTACCAGTTCAACAAATAGGCCTACACTAATCAATATTAAACTCTATGTGTACAACTCGTACAACAGATATGAGTTTATAAATCTTTTGAATAATTTAGTATATTTCCAGGGCTTGGGTGGCCAGGATGTTGGTTTCAGCAGGAAAATGCCATGAAATGAACATAGAATTATGTTTTAGAAATAAACTGTATAATTAGAACTAAGTTTGATGAATGAGAAACCAAAGTGGTTAAAACATTTGCATTCGAGGGACACTGTAAACATGGTGTCCGTCACAGTTAGGCAGGAGATGCCAATGCATACATATTTATCACTGGAACAAACATCAAAACTTTTGTCCATCGGGACTGGTTACTTTGGTTAAGGTTCTGTCCTATTGACCTGGATTTGTGGCTTTTAAATTAAGAGCCTTGAGCAAGGTTGGTAGCTCTCTGTTCACTTGTAAGTTGCTTTGTACAAAAGGTTCTGCCAAATGAATAAAAGTAATTGGAGATGGCGTGATGAGAGACAAGTGGGCGTGAGGTCTCCGAGTTCTGTGTGCTGTATGCTCCATCTGGTGGTGTAACGTGCAAACTTCTCATTTCCTCTATTTATTTTGTTCACTCACGTACAGGAGCAGACCATCCCCATTGCTTCTCCTGTAAGCTGGAGCTGGCGTCGGACCAAGAGATCCCAACTGACTGGTTCCCATTCATCACCCTGGAGTGCGAGGTGGCAGATACTGTTGCTTCTCAAACCAGGGTGAAGTCTTTGGGAACAGAAAGCGACATTCAGCCTCAGAAACACATCAGCTACAGGGCCTTTTATCGTTGCCAGGTAAAACCAATCAATCAGTCAGTTTAAATAAACCGAAGAATAATAAATGGTGGCACGTCAGATTACTGATAAATCTGTGACTAATTTTCTCCTCCGTTCTGCTTCTAGGTGGAAATTGAAAAAAAGCTGATCGAGGCAGAATCGCAGAAACCATCAAGCTGCGCAACACAGTGATCTAAAATGTGGATTTATGTTTCAGAAGAAGAAGAGAAAAAAGACTTACATACTCGCACTAATGAATAATCAGCATGCACTTACAACAGACATATGAAATGTTCTTAGTCTTTACTCTGGTCTTAACCCCACCCGTGTTAATCTCAACAAACACAGCTCAAATATATAAAAGAATAAAACATATATATGTATTTATATTAACCGTTAAATTAATGAATACAATTTGTAATGCTCTGCCAGTGCAATGACCGTTAAAGACCTGTCCAGCAGCCTACAGTATTTGCACTTTAGCCTATTATACCTTGCAAGATTTCAGAGAAAAGATGCATATTAAGCTCCATTATTACATACCGAGCACTGTTCACATTTAACAATGTGGGTTATTAAATTACATGTGTATGTGATGTAAGCAATAAATAAATTCCAGTCAAATAAAACTGGCTAAGTATATACTACCTCCTGGGGTTTGTGACGTTCCCTGAGATTTCCACAAAAGATTGGGTAATATTTTATCGCTGTACTATTGCAATATCTTAATGTTATTTTTTAATAAATAGCTACATTGCTAACAATTTCTTAGCTATAATTAGTTTGATGGACTGAATAATGTGATTAATTTGCGATTATGTTTCCTATAGTGGTACAACTTTGCTTTTTCCATGAGGTCCTATATTTACAGTGTTCATAGAAAGAAAAAAAACATTACACGTAAAAAGTCTACTTTTGTCGTGTTCACAACTTTGAAAGTAATTTAATTTGAGAAATTAATAATAAACATTCTGACTACTCTGAGTCCATGAGTTATGACGCAATGTTTAAGGTTCTCACACTGAAGTTTATCTAACGGCCGTAGTTAAAATGTGATTTTACTCATACGGAGTGTTTTCTTGGTTATTCATGAACACATCGGAGGGAAATGTTGATAATCCTAATGGTTTTTTGTTGTTGTTGTCGTGCCCATCCTGATTGTGCTTTTAAATTGTGTGTTATAGCTAGTTATCCCATAGCTATTATCATTAGTCTTGGTGATTAGCTACTTTAAACTTGGCAGCCATGTTTCCCAGTTGCCTAGCGACAGCATTCACATACATTTCCTCACAACTTGGTCAGGTTAATTTAGTTAGAGCTTCCATAAAATGTTGACTCTTGAAGTGATTAATGCCTCAAGAATGAGAGGTGAAATGTGAAATCTTTGAATGAACACAGTTTAAAATGACTGTACTTGACCTTAACATGGATTTAAATGGGATCGATTCAGAGAGTTGATTCCACAAAACAAAAGAAAAACAAACAAACAAAAAAACGTACATAATATACTGATTGCTGGTGTGAATAGCAAGTGATCCTGACAAATGTATTAGCATCATATGCTACCGTTTGAAAATTAACCGCCATTTTATTTACTGAGGTAATTCGGAAAGCTAATGCTAACTAACCGAACACATAACTCCCTGTTGTGGGTAGTCTTTAAACTATTACCCGAAGATGTTGTTTTATTGTAAACTATTTTATGTCTTAATTCATGTTATTTGTTTTTTTTTTTTAAATTTATTTATAATAAATGTATATAAAATGTTTTATTGTGGAGACTACATGATCCGCGCACGAGTCTAAACCGAATCAATTTCCACACAGATTCCGATTCAGCTCTCATTCGGGTAATCGAGAATCGACTCATTTTTGGCTCCTCGTTATGCAATGATTAGTCCTCCGCACAACAGCTGTGTAAAGTCTCACAAAATCAACCCTTGACCCATACACCGAATTCACACCGAGTATTTACGGGGAGCTGGGATGCTAAATGAGTAGCTACCGACATCAAAAATGCTCTCAAATTCAAACATACTAGTAAGTAACTTCAATTACATCGAAGTCAGGAACCATCAAAGTGATACCTAATAGATAGATCTGTATATTATTTGTGTTTACTTTCCTCACGGATAGATATTAGCGAAAAAGGTCAACACGTTAACCAGAAAGCTAGTTCAAACGTCTTAGTTATTTATTTAATAAACCATTTCCAGCGATTTGACGTACCCCGCTGAGGCTACGAGGAGTCGATTCCAAAACGAGTCGATTCTTCAATCCCAGGCTGTGTAGTTGATTTGACGGGGTGAAATTTTGACTTGACTCACGTTTTCAAAACACACTGACTGCACTTAAACAATATTGCACTCACTGATCGTAAACGCTCGCAATTTTCTGTCCTTTTGTCGGAGTTTTGGGATGGAGAAAAAGTATTGAATCGACTCAGAATCGAACAGCAGTTTGAAACATCATCAGGTTGCCTATTTAAACTGGAATGCAGCCTTTTGTTGCTACAGTTTTTAGACATCTGGCTGAATTTGACTGTCTGATTTGTTAAGTCTTTACATGTAATCAATGGTAAATAAATATGGTCCTGACCCCCCTCCCCCCAGCCTAAACTCTACCTGTCCATCATTGATGATGTGATCGAGAGTGTCCGAGAGCTGTTCATAGATGAAGGAGTGGAAGAGAAAGTTCTAGATGAACTCAGGCAGGTAAGACTGAATCAAATCCTGGAGAATAAGGTAAACTAAACTGAATGATAGCAACACCTCTTTTGACATTTGCTGGTCTTCTTGGGCAAAATTACAAAAGAGCGATTATTATCTCATGGAATGCATGACACTCCAAAAATAATATCAATATTATATGATATCACCATATCGTGTGTCTTGGGGGATTTTCACATTATTTACACACATGAATGAAAACAATTCTTCTTTAATTGTTTACTCTTGGTTCAAATTACTTAGGAATATTTAGGGATTAGTAAGTTTCATAAAACTATTTTCTGAGACTATAGAAGTCATACAAATTATGTGCTTATTGCATAATTTTGCACTGCAATATCACCTAGAATAGAATGAGATGAAAATAATAATATTTTTGTAACTTTTTTTTTTTTTTTTTAACCCAACGTTGCATGCCCTGTTGAGCAAACTTTGATGCACTTATAAAGGAAATATACTGTTTTCTCCTCGTAGCTATGGGAGTCGAAGGTCCTACAGTCGAAAGCCGTGGAAGGTTTTGCCAAAGACAACATCAATCCGTCCGACTTTGTCCTGCAGCTTCCTGAAAGTTATCCCCAAAAGCTACAGAAATCCGCAGGTCAGTTCGGAGTACAGATATTCCTTACATTATTGGAATAACTTGTAATAATTATTAAAAACACTTTATACCACAGCGCTGTTGGATTCTGGATTCTTATTGGTCAGAAGGTGTTGAACTAACTTGATTTCAAAACTTTCCACAACTTTCAACAGATAAAAATGACATGTTCTTTAATAACTAACTAACTTAATTGTTGACAAAAAAATGGTCTATAAAATATTTTATGCTTTCCTCAGCTTCTGGTGTTTTTCCTGGCAGGCAGCAGAGTTTCACAGGGAAAGCTGTAAGTCGGATATTTTAATTTTCCATGGATTTCTGTACCTTTTTTTATTTTTTTTATTTTTTTATTTTTTTAAATGAAATAAAAAGTCTGAAAAAAGACTGTACAACTTGATTTAAACCCACCTCAGACCCAATTTCAACTATCCTGTACTTCACAAAGTTCACAAATCATCATGTATTAAACATCATGATGTTAACACAATTTTGTTTAACATTGGGAAAATTAATAGTTAATAGTAATTTCTCAGTGCTACACAAATCAAAATAACAGTATTGCGAAACAAAATGTGGTCTTATTCACTTTACTTGGTTAAATATGTAGAATTAACAGAATTATTATGGATAAAATAACCGTTTTGTTCGGCCGAAAAAAGTTTGAAGGTCACCTTTTAAACACGAGGTCCATTGTGGGAGTAACTGGTGTTTGTTGTTTGATGCATGCAACACAACAATTCCAGGCCCAAGCTGATGATACTTGAATACTGCTCCTTTGTTATTTATTTTAAACAAACAAAAACCCTGAAACGATATCCGATGGTATTTAATGCAGTCTCTGTGTTTGTTTGTTTGACACAAACAATGCTCAGGTGCACCACATGGTCGAAGACCGTGTTAGCTGGTGGCAGCACCCCCGGAGGCCTGGTACACACTCCAGTTAATTTTCTAGCACTTAGCACCCCGCTCTCCCTATAGAGGGAGCCCAGTGTTAGACACATGTGTGACATTAACGAAACAAATCACACATATAATGCAAATGAACCACATGTGGCCTAACATCACGTTCAGCTGTATTTTGTGTGTTATTGTACCAGGTTGAATTAATGAAATGTGCCGAATTTAATACGTTCATTCCAGTTTAGTATCAGGTAGGAAAATTTGAGATTTTTATTACCTTTGCCCATTTCCAGAGCAACACCGGCACTATCACGACATTTTCCCTGCCACCTGGAGTCACTTATCCTGTTCAGATCCCTGCAGGTGTGACCCTACAGACCGCTTCAGGTGAGCTCTGGTACAGTATAAACAATATGCTACATTTCTTTCGGACTGAGCGCCCTCTGCAGGATTTTTTTCTTTCGACAAATCTGTACATCTGTACCTTCAGGCCACTTCTACAAAGTGAATGTTCCTGTGATGGTAACTCAGGCTCCGGGTTGCCAGCGCATGCCTCCTCAATCCAACCAGCCACATGTGGAGCAGAGAAACCTGCCCTCTGGTATCCTTCATAACCTCCCTGCCTCCCAGGTGCCTCCTCCACCTCCGTGTCCCCAATCCGTACCCGCTCCCCAAGCCCCCAAACAGCACCAGGTGCTTCAGCATTTTCAGATCCCCCTGGAACCTCCTATTCAGACCCGGGTCCCTCCCGAGCCTCCCGTTAACCCCCAGCCTTCAGAGTCTCCCCCGGCAAACCTGGATGAGTTTACGCTGGACGGAATCGACTTTAGCCCGCAGCCGCTGGACATGAGCACTCCGTCGTGTCTCTCGGCGGAACAGATGGTGGAGCGGGCCATTAAAGCGGCAGCAGAAGCCAGGCTTAATGCTGAGGACACACTGAGTCATTTTCTGCCTGATTTGGAAAGGACACCTGATGGTGCACTTAAGGTAGGACTGTAAACAAAACAGGGACGTTCTGTTATAGGAAACTAAACGATGATCCGAAGTTTTCCAAATAACAGAATGTCTTAAAGCATTTTATTCCTCGTATTTATTTATTTATTTATTTATTTATTTATTTATTATGACTCGGTTTAGATGATGTGGACTGTCTGCCATACAATTCCCAGTGCATGAGCTGTTACTATAGAAACGCTAACGTATTCCCCTCAGCTGGACATGGACCTGCTGAGAGACTATAACTTCAACGAGTTGACGGACATCCCGCAGGTCGACGGGGCGTGTGACAGCAGCTCAGAGGCGGGAGATGATCAGGAGGAGGAAGGGGAGGATCGAGGGCTTGTCGGGGAAAACGAGTTCCTGGGCATGATCAACGCCGAGGCTCTGCAGGCGCTTCAGGGGGTCGAAGGAAGCAGCGACGGAAACTGCAGCTCCAGCAGTGACGGGGATGAGCCTGAGCTGGAGGACGAGGAAGAGGTGAGAAACAAACAAGTGTACCAGACAGATCAGAACTGATCCAAACAGATCGAAAACCTTCGTCTAATCTTTATCATGTAGCAATTATATCATTTATGTAATTAGGAAAAATTACCACAAGAGAAAAATCTTAGTTGCCTGGGTGATGAAGTGTTTTATTAAAGAATAGCTAAAAAAAAAAAACCAAGATGCATAATTTTTTATGTTTTTGACTAGTATGAAAGAAATTATAAACGTAAGTATATGAGAAAAGATCTGACCCGAGATCTCAGAGAAAATATGATGGCCCTAGTGGAGAAGAAGAGGAAAAAAAAAAAAAGATTTTGTGACAGCAGTTGGGAGGCATTAGGGATTAAAGGAATTTGGGCATCTATGTACCTGTCAGCCCTGTAAAAGGAGGTGTGGCCTCTGTAGCTGGCAGTCCCAGCAAAGGAGGTGTGGCCTCTGTACCTTTGAGACCTGGTAAACCGAGTATGACCGCTACAGTCTTGAATGTAAATAAGCATTAGTTATTCGTGCCGTTTGTTCTGTCTAGGATCCACTGAACTCTGGAGATGACGTAAGTGATCAAGACATACCTGAGATCTTCGATACTGAGAACGTTATTGTCTGTCAGTATGATAAGGCGAGTTCCACCGTGAGCCTTATTACGGTTAAACCTAAACACTCGTGCACTCTTTACAGCAGTGATAACCTGAAGTTTCAATGCTGTCATTACAGATTCATCGCAGTAAAAACAGGTGGAAGTTTTACCTGAAAGACGGCGTGATGTGTTACGCTGGTAAGGAGTATGTTTTCTCCAAAGCTGTTGGGGAGGCTGAGTGGTGAGATGGGGGGGGAAGCAGGACACGAAACACCTTATGATACTATTTCAGTGTGTACATTACATTTTTGATTTGTTTAGAAATTCTATTTAAATTATTAACTTTATTTTTTATTTTTTTGTTAATTCAAGAAATATTCTTTCACAATTTTGTTTCATGTATATGTGACTTTTGCATTTCCAGACTGTATAAAAATATATATTTGCCATATACTTTTAAGTGCATTAATTCTTTGAGATGTTCTAAATGGCTTGATGGATGGTTTTTTTTTTTTTTTTTTTTTGTCACTGTTTAAATTAAATGCACAGCAGAGAAAACTCAACTGGTGTCTTTTATTTTATTTATTTATTTTGTGTTGCCTAATATATGATTTTACAGTGAAATGGAACCGATTCTAGCGTCGTGGTCAGTCCTTGCGTTTTCATACAATTGTATTTCCAGTTATATCACTTGCATCGTCCATCTTCTTATTGGAGTATCTACGTTACAAATGATAACGTAAAAAGCTAGACTGGTGCAACGATTGTCTTTCAGTGGCATTTTATAAACTTAAACATAGACACAAATCATATTTGTACTCTGCTACAAGTGATCAGTTGACCGATTTTGAGTCCAGACGACTGTAAAACACGTCCCGATTTTAGGCCGGTCTTAAAAGATTACGTTCTCCGATTACCTGTTCGAATGATATAAATGTTGTAGTTTAATGCCTCTAATGTTGAGCCTTTTTAGGTTGAATTGTGCCAAAGTAATTAATGCTGTCATCAAGATTCAGGGGGGGAAAAAACCAACAACGCTGCACCATTTAATTTTCCTCAAGGGTAACACGTTTTTGTGAGTTCTTTACACGTTTATTTTTGTGCTTCGATGGGAGGATCCATCAATTAAGCGAAGCAACAAGACGACAGATCAGTTTTGGAGATCGAGAAAGGTTTAAAGTACAAGCTTGACAGCAGGGTCTTCAGTATGCATAATTTATAATCTCCATGAATAATAAAAAAACAAAAAAAAGGGTCATGGACCGTTTCTTTCCTCATTATGCTTCATTAATACCAATGGCATTTTGTTCAGGGCTCCATGTGTCTTGAGATTGATTTCGAGTTTTGTGGTGTCTCCTTCAGTGTTCAATCACAAGTCTGAGGCCAAAATGTTACGACTCGGTACAACTAACTTTTATTTCACCTACTTGAGAAAGCTAACATGAGAAAAGCATAAAGGGCTGCACAATTCTCATAACAATCTCAAGTAAAGGTTGAGTTGGTTCTGCAAAGGCATAAAAGCTTGCTAGCTAGCTAAATGATCCATGAGTCTCCCTCTTACAAGTTCCCCAGACTCACCTATTATTCATATCTGGTGCTTCGTTTTAAATGCAAAATGTATCCGTGAGAAAACACCCGCTAAAGTGCCGAAGGCTTAAATGAAGCGACGACGGATGGGGAAAGGAGCTTGGAAATGGTCACATGTCCAACCTAAAATACACCCATGTTTGCTCCAAACAAACTCTTAACCACAAATATAAATTTTTAATTATTAATTTCTGCAGAGGAAAATCCAGTTTAGAACATGGCTTCACAGTCCAGGACACAAATCCGAATAATAAATTAAAATATATAAAGAGCATTCACAGTATGTACGATATATTCACAGTATGTACAGCGTTCCCAGACTGCTGCCTGGCCGTCAGTCATTCAGTTGATTGGAACGCGACGCTCATGTTGCAGCTTTATTGAAGATGCATCCCTGCAGCTTGACGTGGTACGCTCGGAAATTTTTCGAGTGAGGTTTCCTCACTCTCTTCTTCCTGGGAGCCAAGGTGAACCCCAAGAGACCCTGCGATCTGTAGAACTCCGCTTGAGCGTGGCAGCAACCGCATCGGCTTAAAAGCAGACACATGTCCCTGCGGAAGGCTCGTGTGAATATGGTGTACAGAAACGGGTTGCACAGCGAGTTGATTGGGTAGAAAAGGATGAGCAGGATTTTGGATTGGGAGACCGAAATGAGAGGCATGTGCAAAGCGGCGGAAATGGCGAAGAACGAGATGGGTGCCATGCACAGGAAGTCCGTAAAGATGAGCACCGCCATTCGTTTGGCCATCCTCGTGTGTCCGTGACGTGTCGGTACGTTCGGGTTGCGCACGCTTAGGTATATCCCGGCGTAGCTGGAACAGACCATTAAAAAGGCTGCCACGTTTATGACCAACACAGCCACCACGTAACCCTGCGAAACCGGAGTTTCAATGTCCATCGGAAGGCAGATGCTCACCTTCGAGTAGCTGCTGACGCCAACTACAGGAAGCAGAGCGATTACAAAGGAAAATCCCCAACCAATCGCCATCATGGTGACCATGTGGCGAAGCCTCAGTCTCCTGCTCATCTGCATGGCATGAGTGATGGTGTGCCAGCGCTCTAGGGTAATCATGGTGAGAGTATAGATCGACAGTTCACTTGCGAAGACGGTCAAGAACCCAGCTACCCCACATCCCATGCCAGTCTGCCAGTCCGTAGCGTGGTTGTAGTACTCTTGACGCGAGCGATAGTCCGCCACGGCGATAAGCAGCAAATAGAAGCCCATGCACAGATCCGCGAAGGCCAAGTTGCACATGAGGAACCGGGAGACGCTCAGCTTCTGGTGGCTCAGGAGTAGAACGAGCAGCACTGCCAGGTTTCCCACGAGAGCGAAAACAGTGACAATCCAAGTGATGGCACGCAGGAAGGTATGACCCAGCAAGTCCTCGCAAGGGTTGAAGGCGTCCGGTTCCGGGGTGCACTTGAAGGAGCTACTGCTGGCGCACAACTCCAGATCGGGGTAGTGGAAATTGATGTCGTTAAGATCGTCACCTGATGGGTCCCTGTGATGAAGACGATGTTACAGGTTTTTACTGATCACTTGGTCAGTCAATCAGCTTGACAATAAATGAAGTATACCATAGTGTCACAGTCTTACATGTTATTTGCTTGGTCATCCATGTTGCACAGCATGGTCAGGTTCTTAAAGCGGTCAAATACAGCGGTCTCCCTGTGGGACGAAAGAATAAAGCGTCAGAATGTGTCAGGCTTAATAATATCCACCTTGCATCCGCTGTACCTGGGATAGGCTCCAAATAAGTGGTTACTGAAGATGATCATCCATCCATCCATTTTCTGTACTGCTTATCCTTACTGGGTCACGGGGAACCTGGAGTCTATCCCAAGCGGCATGGGGTACAAGGCGGGGAACACTTTTTGGACATGCCAATCAGCCTACAATGCATGTCTTTGGACTGGGGGGAGGAAACCCAGTACCCACATACTCTGCACACACAGGGCCGCGGAGGGAACCGAGCCCTCAACCCTGGAGGTGTGACAGCACCAGTCATTTTTAATAAGCGGTACTTTTTACATTTACAGGATTTAACAGTCGCCCCTATCTAGGGCGACTTACAGAACTGCTTTCCATATCAAAACTGCCATCTCATGCTAGTTCACTAGGTATAAACCCTTCTGGGAAGGTGTGTACAGTAAGAAAAATCTCGAAACAAGGATTTTAAAAAAGGTATTGCAATACGTATTGGAAACTACTTTTTGTCTGTTAATACTACAGACCTGTTGTTGCGTTTCCAGGTGTGGAAGGCGCAGCAGTGGCTTGGGTAGGTGAGGTCGGCCTCCTGAAGCTCTGCGAGGTTATCAAGTGGAGGGAGGGTCTTTAGGGAAGGTGTAGAGCGCGCTATGAGAACCTTCACCCCTCTCAGTCCTCGTGTAGGGAGCGATTTTAGAGCGGTGGATGATACATCCCTGTACAAACATAAATATATATATATATATACACACACACACACACACACACATATATACACACATCCACGATACTGTGCAAAGGGTGTGATGCAAAAGGTGTGATGCAAAATGACCTGCAACCTCACTGCAACCCAGTGACCCAGTTCCATCGGCAGCCGTACGTGCCGGTGTCCAGGCCATGACATTTCCTCCACCATGTTTTACAGATGATGTGGTATGCCTTGGATCATGAACCCTTCCTTTCTTTCTCCATCCTATTCTCTTCCCATCGTTCTGTTACAAGTTAATCTTGGTTTCATCTGCCCAAAGAATCTTGTTCCAGAACTGGGCAGACTTTTTAAATGTTATTTATTTATTACATGTTTTCAAACAAGGTCTAACCTTGCCTTTCTGCTCTCGAGTGTTACCGGTGGTTTTGCTATGTTTACACTCTGTATTTGCATTCGTGAAGGCGTCTCTTGATTGTAGACTTTGACAGAGATACACCTACCTCCTCCAGCGTGTTCTTGACTTGGCTCGACACTGTGAAGGGGTTTTTCCTTCAACAAGGAATGCATTCTGCGATCATCCACGTTAGTGCTCTTCCGGTGGTCTTCCGGGCATTTTGGTGTTGCTGAGCTCGCCAGTGCGTTCCTTCTTTTTAAGAACGCTCCAAATTGTTGATTTGGCCACTCCTAAAGTTTCTGCTGTCTCTCTGATAGGTCTGTCAGCCTAATGATGGCCTCCTTCACTTGCATCGACATGTCTCTGGACCGTATATCGAGAGTTCCCATGAACGGCTACCAAATGCTAATTCAACAACTGGAATCAACTCCATGCCTTTTATCTCCTTAATTTGTCATGAAACAACTATATATATATATATATATAAATAAATATACTTATGGACCTGGCTGTATATTTATAACATTTCAAATGAACCAAGCAGGTTTGCTTATTACAGAATCTGATCGGATCGCTGTAATATCCCATTTGTTTTGCTGATATCATCCCAGATACTCATACTGCATGTCAGATCTGCACCATCTCTTAATAGTAAATACTTCTTTTTTTTTTTTTGGGATTAAAAATATTTTCATTTTCTGTAATCTCACCCTGTAGACTGGCTTCCTGCCTCGTTCATACCAGCGTTAGAGTTCAGGGCGATGCTTGCGCTTGGCCTTCGAGCGCTTTTTTGACAGCCTTGGCTAACAGATATAACGCTGTCCTACATTCCTACAGGTTTTATGTCCATTCAAATGCTTCAGTTCAACATATCACAATTTCAGTATTTACACAGCGTATGCGTGTTCCTTGATTAATTCCGACCTTAAGTTTTACTTACAACAACGTTGGTCCTTCAGCTCCCTCAAAAGCATCATCATGGATTTTAATGAGGTGCCAGTTGTCTTTCATAATCCTAAAGTGATTTAAAAATAAATAAATAAATAAATTATTGTTCCACCTACAGTGGAACGCTTGAATTACTACGGTTAATGTAATATGCTGACGGCATGCAAAGATCATTTTAAACATTTAAGCTTTAACCCGATTATACGGTACATAAGCATGAAAAACACCTCACACACTGACAGACAACTGAATGTTTATTTGGACTAGAAGCCAAAGTGTGAACGGTTAAGAAAACAATTAAATGTTTTGTCTCGTTTGACATTTATTTACTCGTACAATATGTTCCTTACTTTTTGTTCCTTACTCAGATCCTGCAATCTTCAAACAAACAACGATCCTGCCACTCACTCGGAGACAAGCTCTCTGTAAACATGTCTGAACGAGTAAGACTACTACACACTGATAAGAGATACGTACAACTTTTCCAGTCTGGTCCCGTTGAAGGCGTGAGATTCGATCTGGGTAAATCCATTTCTGACCAGATTCCTGAAGAAGTTATGCAGAAAAAGTGGTAAATAAAAACGGAAATACTGACCTGATTGTCTCAGATTCACCTGTTAAAGGTTCTTTTTTTTGTTTGTTTGTTCATCTGAGTTCTGTGTGCAGGTTTATGAAATGTTGTGCTGCTGTTTTACATGCACTGATCGGTGAAAGAGTGCCTCTAAGCTTGGTGTGTGCTAAATCTTCCAATAATGTAGCTCGGCACCGCAGCGCGTCGGCGTATCATACACGTAGGGTTTCTTCAGTGTGATGCTTAACTTTTACTACATGTACGACAATTACACAAGCACACCGACCTTTACTTTATTACACCAGGTATTATAAACAACAAGCTGGGGTTGGTTAGTTACTGTAGCTGAGTCTAGCTAGGACTGGTAAGACCGTTGTTATGGTTACAGTGTGTATCACGTGAGCTGCTTTCTTTTCATATCAGCACAAAATCTACTAACCAACCAAACCAACAGACAAATGCTGACATTAGTGATCATGAGTTTATGATGCATTTATGTGCAATGGATATAAAAAAAAAAAAGTCTACACACCCCTGTTAAAATGGCAGGTTTTTGTGATGAAAAAAGTTAAACCAAGATAATTTGTGACTGGACCATTGCAACGCACGACTCCCAGGCCTCCCAGCCAGCTCCATCAGACTCCTGCAGATGATTGCAGAATGCAGCGGCACACCTTGTTTTCAAGCAGCCCAAACGGACACCCCTCTTTATCTCCGTCCATTGGCTTCCTGTAGCCATCCGCATCAAATTCAAGGCACAACCTTGTCTGGAACAGCACCTACCCACCTTGAGGTTTATGTTCCCTCCCGAAACCTGCGATAAGTTAACGATCGACACCTGGTAGTGCCTACTCAACGAGGCACGAGGTCCCTTTTCCAGAACCTTCAAACTGTCTGCCCCTCAGTCGTGGAATGAACGTCCAAAATCAATTCAGACAGCAGAATCTGTCGCCATCTTAAAGACCCACCTCTTCCGTGGCCCAGTAACTTGCTGCACCCACCCCCCCCCAAACACAATGATGCAGCAAGGTAATTTACACTATTTTAATTTTTCCTACAACGTTTCTGATTGTTTTATATATACACAAACACACACATCACAAAACCCTGCCATTTTATCAGGGTGGTGTAGATTTTTTTTTTTTTATATATATATCCACTGTATGTTCCGAGTTATAGATTTAATCAACTTACGTGTGAACATTGATTGGTCTAAAGTAAACACCACTATGAATCTTATTTAAATGAGTGAAGGGATATTTTATTTACTACTGACAGCCTGAGTGACCATGTTCATGTGCTGAACTCGGGCTTGAGGAGACCTTCCAGACTTTCTGAGTAGGAATTCCACATTGAGGGGGTGTTTTCTTTCTTTTTTTTCTTTTCATTCTAGGTTATGAGCCGTAGTCGACATCGAAGAACGCTTTTCCTAAAAGTGTGGTGTACTCACATGTACATGTCCGCCTTGGATATGCCTTGAAACGCGTTGGCTGGGATGTTATTCAGCTGAATGTTGTCTCCCATGTCCCTTAAATTAAAAAAAGAGAGAAAAATGATACCAAATTACAACTCGCTCACGCACTCAACATGTATATGTTCGTCCAAACTCACACACACACACACACACACACACACACACACACACACGTACGCAGCATGCCTTTTTATGTTGTGTATTAAATGAGCCGGGCTCAAATCCAAAACCCATGCTACAATTTTGCAGGTGCACTCAGAAGTGAATCAAACCGGGACACGTTTACTCACAGGAAGAATTCCAGCCCCAGTGAGGAGATGCGAGAAAAATCTGGGAAATGCCTTATTCCCGTGTTGCAGATGCTCCTAAATGAAACGAAGACAGAATGGAGAGAGGAGCTGACGTGACGTGATAACGTATTAGCACTATAACAACGTAGACTTTTTTTTTTTTTTTTTCCTCCCTTACAGGTATCTCAGTCTTGGCAGATCTGTGAATGCACCCTTTTCCATAGCTGACAGGTGAATGATGTTCAGAATTGAGCTACGGTAAAAAAATAAAATAAAATAAAATAAATGCAGTCATTTAGAGATTACTAGTCACAAATTACTGCATATCACAGCTAAATATATATTTAAAAAATTGTTCAAAAATGTCTGTAATTCTAAGTGATAGCTGTAATTAAGGAGGGCGACTTACATTTCGATAACGTTGTGGATCGAGAGAAATGCCTCGCCTTTTATTTTTCTGATGGAGTCACTTTGAGAAATTTCACTGCAGAAGAAACAGACATCTCAGCAGATATTAAACATTATTATATTACACATACACATCTTTTAGTATGTCATTTTCACGCCACATTTAAAGAATTATTAATACGTGTTGCCAAAGCTACTCATTAGTTACGACTTCTCATTTCATGTTGCAAAAAAATATATCTTTTTCACACTTTAGAAAGTTATTACTTTGAGTGAGATCTAATTTAAGGTTCGCTAAAAATTCTAAAAGTATATATTCACAAAATGGCCTTGAAGTTTCATGCTAATCTTTTTACCCCATTTTCAATTTTTAGTTCCTAATCAAGACCCACTTACAATCAGTTTAGGACAATGTCAGCGGGTTGGTTCATCTGTGAAGCAGGAGCTCCGTCCGCTCTTCGAGAATGTAATTGGCATAATTGTCTTTTCCATTTTAAAACCATTACAGAAGGGATTATAGTAAGAGGCTTCGCAGTGTTTTCTTGCGTGCGTCACGAGTAGCACATAACGCAGCGGGTTCACGCCTTTGTTGCCTACGCATCTGAAATGTGAGAGATTAATCTGCACTGTTTTTTTCATTTATGGTGATAAAAGTAATATGTTATCTGATCTTAATGTAACTTTGATAAACGTCACTTTTTTTTGATAAACTCATCAAAAGCAAAACAACAAGCATGAAGCATGAAAATGCAACAGCATTAACACAGCATCAACTCAAAATGGAAAGCTTGAGGTCCTTATTAAACATCTGTAGTGTAAGTCCTTATTAAACGTCTGCAGTGTAAGTCCTTATTAAACATCTGCAGTGTAAGTCCTTATTAAACACATGTAATGTAAGTCCTTATTAAACATCTGCAGTGTAAGTCCTTATTAAACATCTGCAGTGTAAGTCCTTATTAAACATCTGTAGTGTAAGTCCTTATTAAACATCTGTAGTGTAAGTCCTTATTAAACACATGTAATGTAAGTCCTTATTAAACATCTGTAGTGTAAGTCCTTATTAAACATCTGCAGTGTAAGTCCTTATTAAACATCTGCAGTGTAAGTCCTTATTAAACGTCTGCAGTGTAAGTCCTTATTAAACGTCTGCAGTGTAAGTCCTTATTAAACGTCTGTAGTGTAAGTCCTTATTAAACGTCTGTAGTGTAAGTCCTTATTAAACATCTGCAGTGTAAGTCCTTATTAAACATCTGTAGTGTAAGTCCTTATTAAACGTCTGTAGTGTAAGTCCTTATTAAACATCTGTAGTGTAAGTCCTTATTAAACGTCTGTAGTGTAAGTCCTTATTAAACGTCTGTAGTGTAAGTCCTTATTAAACATCTGTAGTGTAAGTCCTTATTAAACATCTGTAGTATAAGTCCTAATTAAACATATGCAGTGTAAGTCCTTATTAAACATCTGCAGTGTAAGTCCTTATTAAACATCTGCACTGTAAGTCCTTATTAAACATCTGTAGTGTAAGTCCTTATTAAATATTTGCAGTGTAAGTCCTTATTAAACATCTGCAGTGTAAGTCCTTATTAAACATCCGTAGTGTAAGTCCTTATTAAACATCTGTAGTGTAAGTCCTTATTAAACATCTGTAGTGTAAGTCCTTATTAAACATCTGCAGTGTAAGTCCTTATTAAACATCTGCAGTGTAAGTCCTTATTAAACATCTGTAGTGTAAGTCCTTATTAAACATCTGTAGTGTAAGTCCTTATTAAACATCTGTAGTGTAAGTCCTTATTAAACATCTGCAGTGTAAGTCCTTATTAAACATCTGTAGTGTAAGTCCTAATTAAACATATGTAGTGTAAGTCCTTATCAAACATCTGTAGAGTAAGTCCTTATTAAACATCTGTAATGTAGGTCCTTATTAAACATATGTAGTGTAAGTCCTAATTAAACATCGTTAGTGTAGGTCCTTATTAAACATCTGTAATGTAGGTCCTTATTAAACATCTGTAATGTAGGTCCTTATTAAACAACATCAGTAACGCTTACTAAGGACCTACATGAATGATATTTAATAAGGATCTTTGCTAATGATGTTTAATGTGTTTAGTTTCACAGATGTTCTTTCATTGTAACAAGTAACAAAAAATGGCCAAAAAGTAAATGTAAAGATGTATAGTTGCAAGAAAAAGTTTATGAACCCAATGGAATTACCAGGGTTTTTGCATTGATTATTCATAAAAGTTGATCCAATCTTCATCTGTAACAATTATAGACAAACACAATCTGACTAAACTAATAACACGCAAACAGTAGTACAAGTGTTTTATCGAGCATATTGAGATTCACTTAAGCTTGAGCTCATGGACTGCTGCCCTGACATTCTCCTGTAAAATGTCTTGATGCAGTTTTGAATTCATTGTTACTGCAATGATTGCGTCCAGGTCCTGAGGCAGCAAAGTGGCTCCAAACCGTGATGCACCCTACACCATGCTTCACAGCTGGGATCAGGTTTTAGTGTTAGTGTGCAGTGCATTTTTCCTCCTCAGGTTGTGCATTTGTGCCAAAAAGTTTAAAATTGGTCTCATCTGTCCACAGAACATTTTCCCAGAAGCATTATGGAACATCCAGGCGGTTTTTGCACAAACTTGAGACATGCTGCAATGGGTTTTTTTTTCTCCAGACAGTAGCGGTTTCCTTTCTGGTCTCCTTCCATTAACACCACTTTTTCTTTTCTTTTTTCCCCCTGATAGTGCACACATGAACAAAGACTTTCACAGTTTGTAGAGTCTTCTGCAGGCCATTACCTATTACCTGTGGGTTCTTTTTCACCAGATTGCCCATTCTCTCGGTGTGATCCTAGGGAGAGGAGCAACAGTCCCGAATTTCCTCCATTTGTAGACAATTTGTCTCATTGCGGTTTGATGAACACCCAGGTCTTCTGAAATGATTTTGTAGCCTTTTCCAGCTGTGTGCATCTCTATAATGCATCTTCTAAAGTCCTGTGAAAGTTGATGAGATCAAGGCATGGCTCACACTCATCAACTGAGTGTGTCAGGAACCAGATTTGTCAGAAACCGGACTTTATGTCTCTTTATTTAAAGGGAGAAGCACCTGTACAACCCACAATCTCATCTCCTTCACTGAAACACCTGAATCCAGTTAGCACAGAGGTTCACTTACTTCTTTTTTTTTTTTCTTCTTCCAGCATGCACTGTGAATGATTACTCAGTATACGCAATAAAGAGCTGAAAACTACTACTGTATAGGTGTTATTAATTTAGTCAAATTGTGTTCGTCTATAATTGTGACTTAGATGAAGATCAGACCACAGTTTATGAGTAATCAGTGCAAAAAACCCCCCTGGTAATTCCCAAGAGTTCACAAACATTTTCTTGCAACTGTATCTGTATGTATCTGTATGTCCTCTCTTTGCTTTTATAACCGTTTCCAACTTCTTTCACACCCCCTGAACATCACTGGAACTTCTGGATCTTTTCCGTTCGAAACTTCAGCCCCCACATTCCTCTCGACACGTTCTAACTTCCAACAGCGTTAAAGCCAAGAGGGTCATGGCAAAAACGTCCTTACAATCTGATTTTGCTGTATGTTTTGGATTGTTGTTTTATTACAGGATACACCCACATCAGATTTTTTTGGGCCATCATCACCCTCTTTCCATCTTCGGAAGACAAAGAGGAAGAACACCAACTAACACAAAACCAACACCAAGTAAATAAGCACTGAGAAGTGCAACAAGACGACAAGAATAGAGTAAAATCTGTAAATAAAACGGTACAACACGGACAACTTTTCCTTCTCGCTGAAAATCCTTGGAGAACTCAAACTTTGGCGCTGGACTCTATCTCATAAAAACAACAGATGTGTTTGGGAAAGAGATTTTGTAACTCTAAAGTGTTATTTTATGATCACACGGAGGTTTGATCTGCCCTGTGCGCTTCTGATGGTTTCATAATGTGTCGAGGAGGGAACGGTTTGTAAAAGAAACATTTGAGTTAAGATGTATTTTGGCTAAAAGCGTACTTTGCTGAAAGAAGAAAAAAAAAACACACTGAATGACTTGCGCATTTATTTTAATGTGATCTTCACTGGTGTCCAAGTTTTATTTCCTAATGAAATTCGAGTAAAACTTACTTGGCATTAACATTTTTACTGTGGAGTTTCCTGTACGACCTAAAACACATGTTGATAAGGTTAGTGAGAGTCATGCAGTGGGATTTAGCCCTCGCTTAATCTCTACCTAACGTGAATGATGCAGCGGCGCTTCGGTCTGGTCGTCGCTCTCACCTCTTCACCTGTACACTCCGCTCAAATAGATCAGCTTCCAAAGCTTTAAAATTCATGCTAATACCACCGGTAATACCATCGCACCATTGTCCGTCATAGATGGCATACTCGGCACTGTAGAGCAGAGCGCCATTATATTCTAGCGGCATGTACTTCGACTCCAGCATTTGCAGAAAAAACGTCTCCAACTCCGTCTAGACTCAATTTCTCTAAATATAGAGTTGCTAGAACATGGTAAGTGTGAAAAGAAACTCTTGCTCGTTGTCACCCTTTGACATCGGTGCCCACTCAGAAAGGAAGTGTTAATATCCTACAGTGCGCACGTTTTGTGTTAGTATTATTTCAACACATGTTGTGTTAAATTATCCAATAAAATGTGTTAAAAAAAGGCAAAATTCACACGAGTTACCAACACAACGTGTTAAATCAATGTTCGATCACGTTGCCGACGTCATCATAAGAACCTAAACTCGCCTCAAAGTGAATGTTCGTCGCTTTGAGCTTTTGATCGTGACTGCGGAGTCGGAGTCCTGAGGCGAGGAAACCAAATGATCACCGGTAAGTTAGCAAGACCAGACCCGCTGTAGTAATTAGCATTAGGAAGATGGGTTAGAGCTGTGTTTCTTCTTGTATTCGGTGAATGTTAATGCCGGGTAACAGGTGCAGACAGTCAGTGGCTAACGGAACTTAGCTAGCTCGGTAGTTTGGTCGAGACCAAACGTTCTTTATGTCTTCCCAGATGGCAAGGAGATTTATAAGAGAGATACATCAACTCCCATTCTTAAACATCTTTCAAATGTTTTTTTTTTTAAAGATTTTAATAAATATCACCTGAATTTCCTGCAATTGTTTGTTCGTTTTTTTTAATTTAGCATTTTCGTAGAATATTAGCATACAAACAATTTGGATTAGGAGTTAGGATTCTGGTGTTATATTTAACATCTTCGTGTGGAAATGTTTAACATAACGCACGTGTTAAATGTACTAACAAACTGACTATGTTGAAAGAAACACCAAATGTTTTGTCCTTAACTAGACACGCGGGTATCATTTAAAAATCAACTCAGTGACAAGGTTATTGTTTAACAAATCTGTCGTTAACTGCGAACTCTTCACACGAACCATGGAAATAAAGCAACAACCAACACTTTAGCACTAAAACCCAACACAAACATTTAAAGTTCAGTAATTGTAGCTCTACTTTAGTTTAGCAACTTATTCGTTTAATTAATTGCATGTAAATGTAAATTAGGTCCTTAGAACCGACCGTTTGTGAAGGCACAAGCTGATTCGTTTGTCTTGTCACTCGAATAGACAACGAGCTATTAAGCGTGCTTGATTCCATTGTCACAACGAGCAAAAATGACCAAAGATGATGTACATTTGTATAGGTAATCTCTAAAATCGTCTATTTCCACAAGCTAATTTGTTCATCCTGTCACCCGAGAACTTGTTTGGTTTTTTCCACCAAGTAGACGTGGTGCCATAGTAATGTTCTTTTCTTTATACGTAGATTTTGTCCAGGGATTTATCATGCATTGTTTCACAGGACTTGGCTGTGCTTTACAGTAATTTATTGTGTTTTTCTCTGGTATATTGCAGTACTGGAATAGTTCCACCGTCCACTACGATGAAGATCATTTATAAGTGGTCTTTAAGAATTTCAATACCTTGTCATTTATCTATGAGAACACTCACAGAACACAGAGATCTGCCTCTATAAACGGATGACAGGCTAGACGGGTTAGATTTCAACACGGGATTCCAATCATGAGCAGTGATTAAGAAATCGAGGGTTTAAGTGTAGCAAATAATTGCAGTTTTGGTGTAAGACTCAGCACTTCTCTATCTATCGGCTTGGACGTCCTGAACAAAACAATTTGTCCTAGAGGTTGTCACCACATGTTAACCATATACAGCGGTGGAAATGCCAGAGGCAGACTTGCTTAACTTAAAATGGAAGAACATTAACGCTGGGTTTTATACACACACACACACACACACACAATTCTGGAAAAAGTTGGGAGTCATTTGAAAATTCAGTTCACCCTGTACTATATTGAAAACACATTATTAAGACATTATATGATGTTTTACTTTGTGAATTGAGTTTAGTTTTGAGTTTAGTTACCATGCATCCATCTTCTATAGCGCTTATCCTTTTCAGGGTCACGGGGAACCTGGAGACTATCCCAGGAAGCACAAGGCGGGGAACACCCTGGACAGGGGTGCCGATCCATCCACAGGGCACAATCACACACACATTCATACACTACGGACACTTTGGACACGCCAATCAGCCTACCATGCATGTGTTTGGACTGGGGGAGGAAACCGGAGTACCCGGAGGAAACCCCCGCAGCACGGGGAGAACATGCAAACTCCGCACACACAGGACCACGGTGGGAATCGAATCCCTGACCCTGGAGGCGTGAGGCGAACGTGCTAAACACTGAGCCACCGTGCGCCCCTTGAGAATATACACTCATTTCAAATCTGATGACTGCAACGCACTCCGAAAAAGTTGGGACAGTCGACTGTTTACCGCTGTGTAACATCAGCTTTTCTTTTAATAACATTTATTAAGCGTTTGGACGCTGAGTGAAGGCACCAGGTGGTTAAGTTTACCGAGCGGAATTTTCCCCCATTCATCCATTACACATTTCTTCAGCTGAGCGACTGTACGGGGAATTCGTCGCCTCATTTTGCGCTTCATAATACGCCACATGTTCTCAATGGGAGACAGGTGAGAACTGCAGCAGGCCATGCTAGCACACACACTCTCTGCTTACGTGACCATGCGCTTGTAATCCGGGCAGAATGCGGTTTGGCGTTGTCCTGCTCTGGATGGCAGCATATGTTGTTCCAAAACGTGTACATATCTTGTGTATGAATCTTTCTGCATTAATGATGCCCTCACAGATGTGTAAGTTACCCATGTCATGGGCACTGACACACCCCCATACCATGTGCACTGACACGCCCCCATACCATGTGCAGTGGCACGCCCCCATACCATGGGCACTGACACACCCCCATACCATGTGCAGTGACACGCCCCCATACCATGTGCAGTGACACGCCCCCATACCATGTGCAGTGACATGCTCCGATACCATGGGCACTGACACGCCCCTAAAGCATGGGCACTGACACGCCGCCTTACCATGTGCACTGACACACCCCCATACCATGTGCACTGACACGCCCCCTTACCATGACACACGCTGGATTTTGGACCTGACACCGATAACAACTCAGATGGTCCTTTTCCTCTTTACCCCGGAGAACATGACGGCTGTTTTGTCCAAAAAATACTGCGTACATAAAACTTTTGCACAGTACCGCGTATATAAAACACTTTTGCACAGTACCGCGTATATAAAACTTTTGCACAGTACCGCGTATATAAAACACTTTTGCACAGTATCGCGTATATAAAACACTTTTGCACAGTATCGCGTATATAAAACACTTTTGCACAGTACCGCGTATATAAAACTTTTGCACAGTATCGCGTATATAAAACTTTTGCACAGTACCGCGTATATAAAACACTTTTGCACAGTATCGCGTATATAAAACACTTTTGCACAGTACCGCGTATATAAAACTTTTGCACAGTACCGCGTATATAAAACTTTTGCACAGTACCGCGTATATAAAACTTTTGCACAGTACCGCGTATATAAAACACTTTTGCACAGTACCACGTATATAAAACACTTTTGCACAGTACCGCGTATATAAAACACTTTTGCACAGTACCACGTATATAAAACACTTTTGCACAGTATCGCGTATATAAAACACTTTTGCACAGTACCACGTATATAAAACACTTTTGCACAGTACCGCGTATATAAAACTTTTGCACAGTACCGCGTATATAAAACTTTTGCACAGTACCACGTATATAAAACACTTTTGCACAGTACCGCGTATATAAAACACTTTTGCACAGTACCACGTATATAAAACACTTTTGCACAGTACCACGTATATAAAACACTTTTGCACAGTACCGCGTATATAAAACACTTTTGCACAGTACCACGTATATAAAACACTTTTGCACAGTACCGCGTATATAAAACACTTTTGCACAGTACCACGTATATAAAACACTTTTGCACAGTACCGCGTATATAAAACTTTTGCACAGTACCGCGTATATAAAACTTTTGCACAGTACCACGTATATAAAACACTTTTGCACAGTACCACGTATATAAAACACTTTTGCACAGTACCGCGTATATAAAACACTTTTGCACAGTACCACGTATATAAAACACTTTTGCACAGTACCGCGTATATAAAACACTTTTGCACAGTACCACGTATATAAAACACTTTTGCACAGTACCGCGTATATAAAACTTTTGCACAGTACCGCGTATATAAAACTTTTGCACAGTACCACGTATATAAAACACTTTTGCACAGTACCACGTATATAAAACACTTTTGCACAGTACCGCGTATATAAAACACTTTTGCACAGTACCACGTATATAAAACACTTTTGCACAGTACCGCGTATATAAAACACTTTTGCACAGTACCGCGTATATAAAACACTTTTGCACAGTATCGCGTATATAAAACTTTTGCACAGTACCGCGTATATAAAACTTTTGCACAGTACCGCGTATATAAAACTTTTGCACAGTACCGCGTATATAAAACACTTTTGCACAGTACCGCGTATATAAAACACTTTTGCACAGTACCGCGTATATAAAACACTTTTGCACAGTATCGCGTATATAAAACACTTTTGCACAGTATCGCGTATATAAAACTTTTGCACAGTACCGCGTATATAAAACTTTTGCACAGTACCGCGTATATAAAACACTTTTGCACAGTACCGCGTATATAAAACACTTTTGCACAGTACCGCGTATATAAAACACTTTTGCACAGTATCGCGTATATAAAACACTTTTGCACAGTATCGCGTATATAAAACTTTTGCACAGTACCGCGTATATAAAACTTTTGCACAGTACCGCGTATATAAAACACTTTTGCACAGTATCGCGTATATAAAACACTTTTGCACAGTACCGCGTATATAAAACACTTTTGCACAGTACCGCGTATATAAAACTTTTGCACAGTACCGCGTATATAAAACTTTTGCACAGTACCGCGTATATAAAACTTTTGCACAGTACCGCGTATATAAAACACTTTTGCACAGTATCGCGTATATAAAACACTTTTGCACAGTACCGCGTATATAAAACTTTTGCACAGTATCGCGTATATAAAACACTTTTGCACAGTACCGCGTATATAAAACTTTTGCACAGTATCGCGTATATAAAACTTTTGCACAGTACCGTGTATATAAAACACTTTTGCACAGTACCGCGTATATAAAACACTTTTGTACAGTATCGCGTATATAAAACACTTTTGCACATTACCGCGTATATAAAACACTTTTGCACAGTATCGCGTATATAAAACTTTTGCGCTCATCTGTAAACATGATGTGCACAGCCTTGCCATAAAACTAGAAATAACAGTTACAAACTCCAGAAGGATCTGATCTGGTTTTCTACGTCTAAAATTGACATTTATTCATGTAGCGGACGCTTTTATCCAAAGCGACTTAAAAATGAGGAAATACAAGCAAAGCGATAGATCAAGCGGAGAACAATGCGAGTCGTGCTACTGTGCAAGATCTTTTAATTGAGTTCTAGAAAAGCAAAGTGTGCAGAGTAGGTTTTTAAAAAAATAAAATAAATAATACAGTTTTGTTTAGGATAATGTACGGTTGGCGTTTTAGGGGTTAGTCAGGTGTTCAGATCATTTAAATGTTGCAATTAATTTTTCCTTTCTGTGTTTCTTTGTCATTTTTCGACGTCGCGCAAAACGATCATCACTCTCTCGCTTACCCTTTTAAAAAAGGTGTATGAAAAATTGCAGCACTACTCTTTTGTTGGCAGTTAGTTCGCAAAACCTTACATGTAGAAATATTGTGATATAATATTTTGGACGTATCGCCCACCCCTACATATTTTTCACTCACAATATATATGATATATTATACATGATATGGCCTATTATATATTTTTCTACTCACACAATATTTTTTTCTATGCCTTAAAGTTATTCATTTATTTATTTATTTATTTATTTTTGGTAACACAGCTACTACATACATACAAAGCCACCTTGGGGTAATTAATAAATGAATAAAGGCTGATTTATTCATTCCTTTGATCTCATAAACACAAATAAATCCGTTTAAAGCCGGACTCACATTCTGGACACGTTGATGAGACCTCGAAATGTTCCACTTTGCACTTCTTTCAAAGGCAGGTGCGCTAATCTTCTGCAAAAGAAAAGAAAAGAATCATAAATAAGTAAATACATGAACGAAACAAAAGTTTTGGCACCCGAGGGAGTTTGAAACTTCTGGAAACTTTCTGCAGCAGTGTGTGTATTTGTGATGATGGTGGACGTACAGGTTGGTGCTAGTGGTGGAGGATGGTACCCGGGTTCTCCTCTCGGTTTGCGCGGTGCAGCTCAGTGTGTCCGCGGTGCAGCTGCAGATCGGCGGGCAGGTGAACGCCCCCCCGCGGCTCAGACGCATCACCACCGCCAGCAGCAGCGCCGCCACCGAGCACCGTGACACCATAATCCTCTTCTTCTGCTTAACCTGCGTCCTTCACACTCTACATATAAACTCCACTCCCGGGTCAAAAACCGACCGACTCACTTCTTCACCGTTCCGCCCACGGCGGGTTGCCAGATTGTTCACCTGAAACTCCTCCTCGGTGCGGTGCTGTGCGGGTTGGTGCGCCTTCCTCACCACTCCACCACAGCTCCTTCCCAAATCCCCCCAGCAGGACAGCGCGGTCCGGTGGTTTAGTTCCGCATTCAGCTGCATCAATAATTCTGCAGGGTTTGTTTTGTACTGAACACCTGAACACCCGATAGGTCACCACAGGCTGAATTTGGGAGTGGGGTTGAATTTCAGCTCAGGAATGTCATCTGAGCGACCAACAAACTCTTTCCACTATTTATTTATTTACAAAGGTATTGCACAATAGGAACCAACTACAACACAAATGATACATCCATACGTCCGTTTCCTGTAGCGCTTTTATCCTACACGGGGAGCCTGGAACCCATCCAAGGGAACCCTGGGCACGAGGCGGGGGACGCTCTAGACGGGGTACCAACCCATCAGGGCACAATCCATACACACACTATGGATAATTTGACAAAACGCCAATCACTCAATGCACCTACAACGCATGACTTTGTACTGTGGGAGGAAACCGGAGTACCCAGAGGAAACCCCCGAAGCAGCTACAGGCTAGCGTTGTGTGTGTGTATGAGTATGTGGCTCAACCCATGCTGCAACAAGTTATAACACTAGCATGAAATTTATTGTGTTGCCAACCCGAAATTCTCCTGGTTCTCTGGATTAGCCACTCTGGCATTGTGCTCCACCGCAGTCATTTTTGCACTCTCTCTTGATCGTTTTGTATCCCCCTGCGACAGTTTTGCGCTCTCGTACATTCATTTTTGAGTTCACTCAAGTTTTGGGTTTTCGCGATAATATTTGCGTTCTCTCGCTATAATGTTAGCGTTCTCTTGCGAAAATGTTATCGTTCTCTCGACAATGTTAGCGTTCCCTCGCGACAATGTTAGCGTTCCCTCGCGACAATGTTAGCGTTCTCTCGCGACAATGTTAGCGTTCCCTCGCGATAATGTTAGCGTTCCCTCGCGATAATGTTAGCGTTCTCTCGCGACAATGTTAGCGTTCCCTCGCGATAATGTTAGCGTTCCCTCGCGACAATGTTAGCGTTCCCTCGCGACAATGTTAGCGTTCCCTCGCGAAAATGTTAGCGTTCCCTCGCGACAATGTTAGCGTTCCCTCGCGACAATGTTAGCGTTCCCTCGCGACAATGTTAGCGTTCCCTCGTGAAAATGTTAGCGTTCTCTCGTGACAATGTTAGCGTTCCCTCGCGACAATGTTAGCGTTCTCTCGTGAAAATGTTAGCGTTCTCCTGCGACCATGTTAGCGTTCTCCTGCGACAATGTTTGCGTTGCCTCGCGACAATGTTAGCGTTCCCTCGCGACAATGTTAGCGTTCCCTCGCGATAATGTTAGCGTTCCCTCGCGACAATGTTAGCGTTCCCTCGCGACAATGTTAGCGTTCCCTCGCGACAATGTTAGCGTTCCCTCGCGAAAATGTTAGCGTTCCCTCGTGAAAATGTTAGCGTTCTCTTGCGACACTGTTTGCATTCCCTCGCGACAATGTTAGCGTTCTCCTGCAATAATGTTTACTTTCTCTCTTAACAATGTGAGCGTTCTCTCGAATTAATGTTACCGTTCTCTCTCGATTTTTTCGTGCTCTCTTGCAAAAGTCCTAACTCGAGAACTACTACTATTAAATAGTACTAAATCCTCAACTAAAGCAGCTCAGCCATCAGAGCATGCTGTCTACTCTAGACACGCACTAATTCTTCCTCCTTGTATAAGGTGCAATTACTTTTGTCCTAACGGAATGCAGTCTCATTCGGCTTAATTGATGACATTTTTGCGATCGCGTTATTCCTATGAATTAGAATAGACTCTCTGAGCTAGTCATTGTTTAAACAAATCAATAACAAGAACACCTGGACAACGACACACACCACGTGTTCACGTCACGTGTTCCAATATTTCTGATCATTTAAAAAATGGGTGGGCTCAAACGAGTTGTTTGACACGCCTAGGTTTCTGAAGCGGGAAGTTCTGTTACAGATGCAAACGTTATTTGTCCAGAAGATTTGTCCCGCGTGTACGAAATGTTCACCTCTTTCTGTTTCTCCTGCGATGCTGTATAGCAGTCCTTCTCCTGAAAATACCGGAATTTTCCCATACTCATAACCGACGTCGTGCTCCGTGTCATCGGGAGCTTACCGACTGTTGTAAACAAAAAAGATTTTGATTGTTATCCTTTGTGTTTTCATCTAAGCTTTGCTTTGCCGAGTGGTTAATTGCAGCATTCAGCGAGTCATCTCGCCTTTTATTTTTGGTGCACTGTTGACACGAGGCTCGTGTAAGTGGTACGCTAATGCGTTACTTAGAAACCGTATGCTTTTATTCTCGCAGAAACAACAGCAAGGACGCAGAAATGCAGGAACACACACACGGATGATCCTTACACCAAACCGCGTAGTGCATAGTCATCAGTTCCACGAGTAGGAAGTTCTTCCCAATAGCGTTTATACTGCTATATTACTTTGAAGCTTTTTTTGATGCGCACGTGTGTAAATGCCACGTGGTCCCCAAAGCAGGCAGGTACCTTTCATTCAGCACCGTTTACACAACCAGAGGAAGTCTTCCTGCTAATTAAGTTACAGTAAGGACGAGTAAAGAGGAGATTTATTCATTTATTTATTTATTTTTTAATACTTCTAAGCCTGTTATGTAATTATAATCGCTGACACGAGCAGGTGGTGTGTATAATCACAGACCCTGGAGAGAAAGTGTGTTGACACAAAAAGGGGTCATATGCTTGGATAATAATTTGTGTGAAAGTTATGAAGGTTAAGGTTGATGTGTGTGTGTGTGTGTGTGGGGGGGGGGGGGGGGGGGGAGGTGTGTTCATATAAGTGAAATTGTTCTGTGACTGAGATCGAAACAAATCATCTTCGCGTATTTAAACGAATACACAATTTCTCCGTGTGCATATGTAATGTTCTTTTTAACCCCGCCCCCTCCTCCGCCACTAAATTGTATTTTTTTCCATTCGTAAAATGCCACCCGCTACGTCTACTAACTCCGCCCTATCACATGACGCATCCCCCCCATGCTGCGTCACACGGCGGAGTAACGCGCTCGGATCGGAGTACGCCGCTCTCTACCCTCTTCCACATACGTCAGCTCGTGTCACTGTGATGGACCGGGGACACGGTGTACTCCCCTCCCACTCAGACAACACAATTTTGCTCCCTTGGCCTCCTGGATGATAGAGCGAACGCTTTTCTTGGCGGGAGCACAAACACGCCAGTCCTCTCGTCAATGGTGTTGGACGCTAACGTAGAGCATCCAGCCCGGTTTGTTTACAAGGGTTTGGCAAAAGAAGAACGCATCGAAATCGTTCTCATGGCAGACGTCCACGAACATCCGCTGACGAAGGAACGGCCGACGTGGTGCTGTGAACGCAGTCCTCTGTGTATGTAGACTTTTGGGACACCCTGTATATACTGGCTTATTTATGCAACTAGAGCCAAGAGACTCGTAAACAAAGCTCTAAAACACTAAGTTTGATTAGTCGGTCATTAAAAGAACACTTTACGGTCAGGTTACTATCGAAGGCAGAAGCTTGTGGCTAGAGATGTCGATTTGTCTGAACATCCTGAAAAAGAGAGAGAAATTATCCCTTGGTTATATTTATGTCGACCAGCACAGCCATATTACCCGTCCATCAATGTCAATGATGTCTGAAGGCACATACTCCGAGGTGTTAGGACTGAAAAATAGAAAAAAGGGCAGGCTGACCGACTTAGAGGCGGTGACGTAGAGCCTCTTTTGATGAGTTGTTGGAAACCATTAAACCTTCCTCTGCCTGCTCTACATCACCGCTCACAATAGTCAGAAGAGGCTCATCTTTCCTGCAAACCCCCCCCACCACCACCCCCACCCCCATGAAACAAGCGAGGAATCACATTAAAGCATCGAGGTCTGCAAAAACGTGCAGCATATTCACCTGCTTTCACCTGCGTTACATCATAACCACAGTGTTAGCTCCGAGATTTAAAGACAGAAACGTTAAACAGTATGTGCAGGATGATCGTTTTTGTAAACGTGTGTGTGTATGATTTCAAGCTCGGATCTGTATTTGACATGAGCCTAGTCGAGGGTGGAAGTCTATTTAGGAACACAGAGATACTTCTCAGGGTTAAGTAGTCTTACACAATTACTCACGTGGAGCAGAGAGAGCCTGCTTCCCACACCCACTCACACACACACACACACACACACACACACACACACACACACACACACACACACACACACACCAAGGCTTATCAGTGGTTTATTAGAGATTATGGAACACCGACTGTTCATAAATGTTTCATGCGTGAACATTTGGAAGCTTTCTATCGTTTTAGATGATTTGTTTTGTTTCCATACATCTATTCATTTTCTGTAGCACAGGGTCGCCGGGAGCCTGGAGGATATCCCAGGGGACTCTGGGCACAAGGTGGGGGACACCTTGGACGGGGTGCCGGCCCACAATCATACACACTACAGACAATTTGGAAATGCCAATTACCCTACATCACTTTGGTTATCTGCAAACTCAACACTCAAAACAGACACCCTCAACGCGTATGGCTCCGCTCAGAGATGTAGAGAGGTTTTTGGTGAATACGACAGAAAAAAAAAAAAAAAAAATTGGATATGAAGTGTCATATCCAATTTTTCCTCTCTCTTATAATCTCAGGCCCCAAATCACCTGAACAGTGCAGCTTAAAATAGGAGAAGGATCTCTGCAGTGGATATATAGAGGATGACTGGCAGGAGGCCGTTGAATGCCTGAGGTCTACTTTCATATGTAACAGATGAAGGGAGACTCGATGTAACCGTCTGTACAGGATTTCACTGAGGTGTTTTTTTTTCTTTTCTGTGTGAATGTTGAAGCCAAAAATGCTTGATTTTTTTTTTCTTCAGAATTTGCCATGCCGTTTGCACAGTGTTTTTTTTTTTGCTTGCAGAAAACTACTAGAATTGGAGAAATTACGATCAAACGAAATGGTGTCTTTCGCGGTGATGTTTGTTGGTAAACGAGACCTTTTAGATGGACTCACGTCGGACGCACGTGAATTGAAGATTTGGTTGAACGCGCGTCGTGATGACGTCACGTGACGCGTCTCGGCCCGGATGAAAAATTTCGAAAAACTCCTCCGGATATTGCGAAATCCTCTAGGGACTGATTTAAGATATAATACAGATTACATATAACCCCGGTCATAATTAACAAAATCGATCCCACTATTTCACCTTTATGTGTGAAATACCATACCGACTTAGGGACCGACTTTCTATACTTTTGGGAGTGCAGGTACATATCCAGATTTTTGAAATTTTTTTTTTTAGTGGTAAAAGTGAAAAAATAAAAAACTCCAGGCACCTCTCTGTTGGGTCTCCCATCAAAAACTCAAATACAAACACTGAATTTAACCTCGTTAGGTCTCAAATTACTGGACAAACTACTACTACTACTACTACTTCTGGCTGGGAAATGCATTATTAACAAGTGGATGAAGGATACTCTCCCTTCTGTAACTCTGTGGTACAAGGAGATTTTCGCTGAGCTTCCTGATGAGAGAAGGGCTGCTGTGCTCAAAGGCAGTGATCAATACGGAGCCCATTCATAGATTCCCTACATCAGAGGTTAAAAACACCATACTGAAAGGTCAGGGCTTCCTGCGGTGGAACATCTCTCGGATGAACGCTCGGAGGAAAATTCCAAACAAAGGGATGTTTTTCTTTCTTTCTACAGTATGGTCTTTATTACTATGTTTCTCTCGTTGTCTGTTTGTCTCTAGGTGCCATCCCTGCTGAAAAACAAACAAACTAAAAAAACAATAGAAACCAACACAGAAATTTTAATGGTTTAACCTACAAATACAATTCCAAACCATCACTTAACCATTAAAACCATTAACATTATTGGTCCTTAATGGTATCCACTAGACATAACATGCCACCAATAGAAGGCAACAAATTACCATTACAGTTTCCATTAAAACCAATACAATTTCCATTATGACCATTAAAACAAATACTGTGAGGGTTTGTATTGTTTTTTTTTTTTTTTTTTTTCCTCTTTCCAGCAGGGATGTTTCAGTTTCATTTTAGTATTTTAAACATCTCTGCTTTCCCTGCTGAAATCAAACTCAAATGGTTTCCATTACAAATACCATTATAAACCATTAAAACCATTATCAAATGGTTTCTGTTACACAGTAGGACGTAATGAGCTGATAGTTGAGCTGATAGAATCAGTGATGATGGGATTGATTTGTTTGTGTGTTATATAGAATAATAAATCATTGGCATGAAGGTTTGGTGTGAATTACTCATGAGCCGTACTCTCCGACTGATGAAGTGGTTCAGTAAATAATATGAAGATTAACAGTGAATTATAGTGATAATGTGCATGCGAGTTTTGTTTTTCTGTGTAAAGTGAATGATTTAGAGAGACATAAATCCCTTAATTAATGATTCCTGAGATGTCTAGCATTTTAATAAAGCTAATACAGTACTGTCCAAAATCCAAAGTTTTATGGTAGAATTATGGAAAGAGAAAAGGTCAGCAAACTCCATCAAACACCTTTTCAGGAACTTTACGGAAATCACGTTTGGAGTTTTATTCAGTAAGGTTGCAGAAATGTGCTAGATTAAAGAAAGTCTCGCTTTAATAATAATAATAATAATAATAATAATAATAATAATAATAATAATGAATCCTTCTTCTTTTTTTTCTTGTACCATGTACTGACATAGCTACGTTTTATATGTCAGTTTCTAGGTATGAAGAAGAAAATAATGCACAACAATTTGGAGTTTGCACCTCACACATATTCAGTCAATACATACACTCTTAGAAGAAAGGGTTCTTAAAAGTTGTTAGCTTTGTCATAGGGTTCTACATAGAATTATTGGTGTTTATGTATGTATATGTGTGTCTGTGTATATATATATATATATATATATATATATATATATATATATATATATATATATATATATATATATATATATATATATATATATAAGTGATAGTGGACATTTTGTTCATTATTAATTTAAGACTACAATAGATTCATGCTTGTGTTAGTGCTCGTTCATGTGAAATAAAACATGTCTACTTTGCCCCCTGGTGGTCGGCGGCGTATTTGCAATTCCTAACACATTCCTGACATCACTCTACTTAGGTGCGCAAACCAAAATAAGTTTTCATTGGAGTATTTTCAACATCTCTGCTTTCCCTGCTGAAAGAACAAGCAAACAGCAGAAACCATCACAAAATCCGAATTGTTTACAAAATACCATTACAAACCATCAAGGGTCAACGATTAAAACCATCATCAAATGGTTTCTATTACGTAGTAGGACGTATTAAGGACATAAGTATCCACTAGACAGAACATGCCACCAATAGAAGGCAACGAATTACCACTAGAGACCCATAGGGACCATTGCAGTTTCCATTAAAACCAATACATTTTCCATTATAAGCCTTTAAACCTTTACAAGTTCTGTGAGGGTTTCTATTGATTGTTTTTTTTGTTAGTTTTTTTTCCAGTAGGGATGTCTCTGTTTCATTTGAGTATTTTAAACATCTCTGCTTTCCCTGCTGAAATCAAATTCAAATGGTTTCCATTACAAATACCATTACAATCCATCAAAAACCATCATCAAATGGTTTCTATTACGCAGTAGGGACGTATTAAGATCATAGGTCCTTAATGGTTTCTAGTAGATATAACATGTCAACAACAGAAGGCAACAAATAACCACTAGAGACCCACAGGTACCATTACAGTTTCCATTAAAACTAATACACAATTCCCATTTTAACAATTAAAACCATTACATATTCTATGAGGGTTTTTTTTTTTATTGTTTTTTTTTTTTTTTTGTTCAGCAGGGTTTTCAGGATGAGTGATGTGTGAAGTACAGCATTATCTAATAAACGGTTTTAGTTCCTTACCTTGTTTTTAAACAAAAAGATCCGAATTGCCTCCTGGACGGTATTGGACGTTATGTTAAAACAAAGACAAGACTTCTGGTTTCCCAACAGCCATGCTCACACTGTTTGACTCTTTCACATACCATGTAGGAACAATGAGTGCAACTGTAAATGGACAATAAACATGACACGCCCACATGAAAAAGTACTGTAGTATTTTACAGTAAATTTACTATCGAAAATGTAGTAAATACTATATATTTTTTCAACCTTACTACAGTAAATTGCGGTGAAATGTGGTAATTAGTTGTGGTTACGCTACCATAGTAATATAAAAAAAATCAATGAACTTTCTACACCTGTCCTATACTCTACAACATGTGTGATAACCTTCACAGAACAGCTGAATGTTATAAACCTTTGTAGTACATGATATTTTACACTAGAACACACTGTAGTATCCCGTAGTATTCTGTAGTAACTGTAATATTTAAAACACTGTTCATCAATTCACTATAGTCATTTCTACAGTATACTGTAGAGTATATTAAAGTGTAGTAAATACTATGATATACGGCATTATACTACAATTTACTAGCGCTTAACAAAGTAAATACTAAAAAAAAGTATACTACAGTATTCTTTCATGTGGGAACCTAAACCTTCAGGTTCAGGTTAGAAATATGAATAAAAGCTGACATCTGCCCTTTGACCCCTTCAACATCATTATCATTTAACAAGTAAGCCTTAAGATCAGGGATTCTGCCAAAAAAAGAAAAAAAAAGAAAAAGGGAAATGAGGAGAATAGATCAAGGATTGTGTGTTAAAACCCAGTTCTGGGTGAGGATCTGTAATGTCTGTCTCTCACCACGAGGTGGCGGAGCTCTCCGTGTAACCTGCTGCTTTTCATGATGAAGGTTATTTCCCCCCTCCTCTAGTGCTGGATTCTCACACACAGAGAAACCAGTTGGCCTTTGATCTCTTATTCATTCGCATCTAACAAATAATGAATGCTGGAATACAGGACAAGTACGTGTTCTCCCGTGGATGTGGGTTAATCAGAAAGCGACTGGAGGAGACGGAGAGATTCCCAGCTCAGCGTCTCTTATCTCCTAAGGCTTCTTTTGCATGATAGTGATGACTCATTTTAGAGCAAATGATGATCTGCGGCATATGGAGTCATGGTTTGTTGATTTTTATGACCTAGCCTGTGAGGATAAACACTTCTCCTGGAACAGGCCTTCGCCAGATTGACTGAAATAATCACAAAAAAATCCCACGCTCATGAATTCAATGAATCGACAGGAAGATAAAAAACAAAAAAAAAACCCAAAAAGACGCACTGTAGTGGAATGCCACCGATGCAGTAGCTAATTTATAATGGAAGATAACACTGGAAAAGTATGTTAATGCCATCACGGTGCAAGAATTATATGCGCATATAGTTTATTACTGCTCATATTAAATTACTGATGTGGAAAAAAACTTTACATTTATATTCCACTCAGTTATAAAGCACGGGCCTAACAGCACGGAACATCACGAAATCACAGTGCAGCCATGCGCACACACACACACACAAAAAATAAATAAATAAATAAATAAACAAACAAACAAACAAACAAACAAATAAATAAACATGTAAAAATCACATCAGCATCTCATTACTTATGAGCAAAGAATCTCATTATAATGGGAAAACATCTGGTTGTAAAAAGACAAAAACATTTAATCAAGCCGAGGAAACCTCTCGTCATTGCAAGACCACGTTCTTGTTATGATCAGCAAAACATCTTCTTATAACGAGGACATGAGAAACGCATCTTGTTATTACGATAAGGCATCTCATTTTTTACGAAACAAACATCTTGTCATTACGAGATAGCCATCTCGTGATGCTAAAACATCTCGTGTACTTGTTACTATGAGAAAACATTTTGTCATGATAAAAACAGCTCGTGATTACGAGATAAACATCTCGTTATTGTGAGATAACCATCCCGTCACTGCGATAAAGCGTCTCATTATTATGGAGGGGGAGGAAAAAAAAAATCTTGCTACGACGATAAAAAGAAATGTTGTTATTACCAGAAAAGCGTCTCATTATTATGAGGTAAACACGACGTTATTACAATAAAACATGGTTATTAAGCGTCTCATTACTATGAGGATGACATTATTGTGAGAATACCTACAATAAAACGTCTTGTTAGTACAAGAAAAGCTTATTGAAAGAAACGCGAGAAAAAAACATCGTTAGCACGATAAAGAATCTTATTATGAGAAAAACGTCTCATTTTTACGATAAAACGTCTTGTTATTACGATAAATCCTCTGATAAAGTCATTTGTTATTATGAGAAAAGCTCGGTATTTTACTGTATATGTCTGTAAATATCAACCAGAACCACCTGCGTAATATCGTGTAGGTCCCCCTCCCCTTGTGCCACCAAAACAGCTCGGACCCGTCGAGGCCTGGACTCCAAGAGACCTCTGAATCTGGCACCAAGACGCTAGCAGCAGATCCTGTAAGTTGCGAGGTGGGGCCTCCATGGATCGGACTTGTTTGTCCATATATCCCACAGACGCTCAATCAGATTGAGCTCTGGGGAATTTGACTCTTTGTCATGTTCCTCAAACGGTTCCTGAACTATTTTTGCAGTGTGGCAGGGCGCGTTATCCTGCTGAAAGAGGCCGCTGCCATTAGGGAACACCTTTGCTATGAAGCGGTGTACTTCAATGCGTCTGAAAATCCCATTGTAGATGCTTTTCAGACAGCGGTCAGCACGGGCACTCTGACAGGTCTGAGGCTACGCAGCTCCATACAAAGCAAGCTGTGATGCTCTGTGTGTTCTGACTCCTTTCTATCAGAGCCAGCATTAACTTTATCAGCAGTTTGTGCTCTTCTGTTGGATCCGACCAGGCGGGCTAGCCTTCGCTCCACACGCGCATCAGTGAGCCTTGGGTGTCCGTGACCCTGTCGTTGGTTCGCTAGTTGTCCTTCCTTGGACCACTTGTGGTAGGTACTACCCACTACACACCGGGAACACCCCACAAGACCTTCTGTTTTGGAGAAACTCTGACCATCACAGTGTGGTCCTTGTAAAAGTTGCTCTGTTCCTTACACTTGCCATTTTTCCTGCTTCCAACACGTCAACTTTGAGATCTGAGTGTTTTGTGTTAATAAATACTGAATATATTGTCCTCCTACCTTCTTTTATACATATATAAATGTAATACTGAATATATACTGACAATATACTGAATATATTGTCCTCCTACCTTCTTTTAAGTGCTTGCAGACACAAAAAACTACTGAACTGTATGTGTTTCGAATCATTTACCCAGTCATTAGTCAGGCTAGTGGAGCTTTCAGAAGCCTTCTGTCGGTTTTAGTTCCTTACGTTGTCCAACCCCCCACCTTTTTTTTTTTTTTTTTTTTTTTTTAAACAATAAGCTCTGAACTGCCTCCTGGACAATTTTGGAAATAATATTAAAACAACAAAAAGACCCCTGGTTTTCCTACAGCCATGCTCACACCGTTTCGCTGTTTGCTTTGTACTTCAGCCATCAGTGCAACTTTAAATGGACATTAAATATGACGATACATTTTTTTTTTTCTTCCCCACCAGAAAAGTCATCAGGTTCGAGTTAGAAATATAAATGAAAGCTGACATCTGCCCTTTGACCCCATCACCATCACAATTCAAATCCAGTGCGCTTGAGATCAGAGCCACGAGGACCATCATTCAGTCCTGTTTTCATTTTAATTTCCATCATTTAAGTCCAGCTTCTTTTCCCATCAAACACAGAGCTGATGTATAAATATTTTAGGCTTCATCAGTGTGTAAATTGGATATACGGTGCAAACATCATAGACGGCACACACACACACACACACACACACACACACACACACACACACACCGCAGAGAAGCTCCAGCTTTGTCCAGTCAACTGTAAACTTAATCAGGCAATTAAAGCGACTCATTTTAAAATGCACCAGAGGATTTCAGACGAGCTGACAGTAAAGCTATAGAACTAAACAGGGATAAATTAAAGGGCAAATCACAAAGTTTGCACGCTGGAGCCATTTCACTTGCTGGAGGATCTTTAGAAAAGGAACGGTGTGGAATTAGATGTTGAAAGACGATTAATTATGCATACAACTGCTTTACAAAACGGGGGAAAACAGAATCGCTGAACGCTTAGTGAAACACCCAGGATTCCCCCTTTTTCCTCTGAGAAATGAAAGTAAAGATGCTATTTCCACCCACGGCAACTTCCTTGCTTTTAACTAGCCTCGAGTTGACTTTTAACTACAGGTTTAAACAATATGTTAGCTTAAAGCTAGCTCGCTTGAAAAACTAACCACCGATTTAAACCAGCCGACGTTGGTTAGATCGTCCGAAAACCTGCTAGTTTATACGACAAAACTTGCTAGCAAACTTCTCCTGGTTTACAGAACATACTATTAATGTTATCTAGCTTACCAGTGAACCTGGTTATTAGCTTTAATCACACAGTGTAACAGTAAGCCTAAAGTTAGCTCGTTTCATAGCAACACTGGTGTACAGAATGTAAAAGCACAGCACTAGCTATGTTTTTAGGGAACCTGGCTAATCACTAAAACGCGAAAAGGCCGAAACGGTTTTAGAAAATGGGGGAAGATGGGGGAGTTGAAAGCTTAGCGAAGCACTCCGGAGACCCTTTTCGCACAAGTGAGCCGTGATCAATGATTGATTAAACTGAGTGCAAACAGAAGTTAACTAGCCTTCTTGGCTATAGGTCTAAACAACATATTAGCATAATGTTAGCTAGCTTGCTTCAGAAACTGGATGCTAATTTCAACCTTGGCTACTGGTGTACACACAATTAAAACATAAACGCCAGCTTTTTCACCAACTTGGCTAACTACAAGTCAACTGTTCGCGCCAGAATGAATCTAAAAATCTAATAAAGATTTATTAGATTTAATAAAGAAAAGGCTATGAACTGGGACGTTCGCTGCGATTCTGATTATTTTCACGTGGCAGGATGCTGAAAAGGGGCGGCTCGTCGTGGAAACCGCAGTCCCGTCTTATTCCCGCTCGGGTCAACTTCATCATAAAGTGAAGCGACGGCGTTTTTTCCCTTCATCGCCCTCTTGTCAAACCCCTTTCCTCTTTAACGTAATTACAAGCACAGCACAGATTCCTCAGCCGGTGTGGAACTAGAGCAAAAGTTATGACATCGGTTGTCTGGATTAAGTGGTAGTGTGGAGACGGAGATACAAACAGAAACTGATGGCGAATCAGAGAGCTGGACACACATGTGATAGACAGACATTTGATGGATACAATCAGGGCAGCGCCGACACACACACACACACACACACACACACACACACACACACACGTCACCCGAGCTGCTCGTGTCAGCGCTGTGGGATTGAGTTTGATTTGTTCGGAGTGTGCTGAAGAGCTGATATTCGCTCACTACCTCTTCTCCTGTCAGTGTCACAGGATTTAGCTAAGCAGGACATCATTAAGTATACTACGTTATATCGCAGTGCTGTCGAATTCTCGATTCTGATTGGTCAGGAGGCGCCGATTTCTTTTCTATAACGACAGACGAAAATCGCAGGCACATATAATATTATTCTACGTATAGTAACAGCTCATTCACAGACACTCGTGTGGAGACTCACGATAAATGATTTAAACCTCTCTTAAAGGAGAGGTTTATTCAACATTCATGGAAGGAGTCTCCAGTGTCAGGACAGAAGAGTTTACGTTCTGCGGTTTCTCGGTAACACGACAAGCTGTTCATAGCTGCTTTAATGCAACTGATAACTTGCTTCATGGACGTTTCACAACTCGAAATGTAACGATAAACGGATAAAGTTTAACGTCATGCCTCAATAGAAAACAACTAAATTAATTCATGGCAAACTGTAACGGTGTAAAAGGCGTAAAAAAACCCGTCTTGCTGTTATAAGAAAATAATTCAACGTTGGATTGATAACAGTAACTCGCTTCATCACACCACCCTTCTGTTGATTGGTTTATACTGGGGAAGGGAAAAAAAATGCTTGTTTCTGATTGGCTGTGCATTGAATTCTATATATGAGCAGTCTAAATTTTGTAACAGAGCGCCGTTGTGGTTCAATAGAACTCGTAAACACGTACAGGCGAACACGCGGAACATGTGTGTGAACACTGTCGCTAGGCAACTCTGAAACCGAGATACCCCAAGCATAAGCTAGTAAGCGAGTGAGGGACAAAGCTAACAATTCACCAACCTGACACAGAGCTGTTAAGCCTTTTACAAACAATCTAAAATCACAGTGACCATGTAAACAACATAACTTGATAGAGAATATCAACGTTTTCCTCAGATGTGTCGCTAGATTTCTACTAAACGACGCTCGTATTAATAAAACGACGCTAATTACCTACAGTTAGCATGGGTGCGGAACAGCGTGAAGCTTGCCGTCAGATTTTCCGAGTCCCGGAATGGTGCAGGATTGGACTTTTGTTCATGGGGAATCTTTTTTTTCGATGCTATTTGATAGTATTAGCGCTAGACAAATCCTGACAGATGTTTCATCAAGAATCTGAAGCTAGAAGAAAAAGAACTAAGTGAACGTGTGTGCTTTTATTAACGAGGAAATAAAAACAGTTCTCGACGGTGGACTCTATGAATAATATTATAATATGCATAATATGAATATATAGTGGAGTGGAAATAGTAGCACACACACACACATGCAGTGTAAAGTAATAACAGGGTGAGGAACATAATGAACAACAAAAGGCAAAGACACAGCAATTTCAGCAGCTTATAAATCCTCCAATTAGTGTTAGAGAGAGACTTCTGGGATGCCAGTTTAGGTGCCGTTAAAGAGAAACGATGCCTCTGCTCCCTACTTTTTGCACCAACACACACACACACACACACACACACACACACACACACACACACACACACGCGAAGCTCTAACTAGTCACAGTGCAAGTTCTTGTTGGTTCACAGGACACACTGTAGCATGCGAGCGGTTTACACACCTTGACGGAAATGACGCGCGTAACACTTCCTACAACGTCCATGCATGTAATGACTTATGAATACATTCGTACCATGTCACAATGCGTTCACGAGACATTATACACATCACCACAACAACAACTATTTATGAAAAAAGGCGTTCCAATTTGTATCATCGTGTAAAAATGCATTTATAAACGATGATTCAGACGTATTGCTTGTAATGCATTATACTGCGCATGTTTTATGTTCTCATGATGCATTAGAAGTGCGGCTGGGTGATACGACCTGTTATGAAGACTTCTTATCATGCATCATGTTAACGATTCATAATGCAGAATAAAGATAATGCTGTAAAGTGTTGTACATTTTCATGAATAATTCGAACGGTGTGTATAATGCCTTACGAGTGCGTTATAACATGATGTGAACGTGTTGATAATCAACTTCAGCCTGGTAACAATAACTCTGTGAAATCACACCATCCTGTCGTTGATTATTTTCCTGTAACAGGACGACACTAAGTGTGTTTTCTTTTTCTTACATAATCTTTGCCTCATTTTAAGCCATTTTTGTCCATTTATGCTTTTGCATTGTGGTTGGTGTGTGTGTGTGTGTGTGTGTGTGTGTGTGTTGCCTACACTGCTTGCGTTTTTCCATTCACCACAAGGGGTCAGAAAAGTTCTGCATTGAAACTTTCACCATATACACACACACAAACACACACACACACACACACACACACACACACACACACACGGATACTGTATACTGTCGAACACAGCAGCATGACATAAAAACAGCCAAAAGTATTCATTCCACATCCACATTTCACTCCCTCGAACTCCCAGACTGTCTCTGAATCAGGTCGGTTTGATTTGGACGCGATACGGTGAAGAGTGTTTTGTGTTTAAGACAAGTAAACGCTCTCTCGAGGAAACGAGTCTTGCTTTCAGTGACGCTTTTAGCACTTAACAAAGATGGTGGGTGAAGGAGGGAGGGGGGGAGGGAGGGGATGGGGGGTGGGTGGGTACGGGGGTTGGGAAGAGGCAGGAAATAAAAAATAACTGGTAACAATGAGCTTTCTCTGCACACACACGCACACACACACACACACTCACACACTCACTCACACCGCAGTGCTCAGTTGCTATGGCAACGGGCCTCAGGAACTCGCCGGTGTGTCTTCTCCTCCTCCCGGAGCACGGCCGAGCTCGGATGGGACGAAAGTCTGAAATCTGAAGTGGCCCGGGTTCAACTGGGCCAGAGTTCTCGCAGGTGGCTCTTTTCAGACGCAAGGGCCAGCTGAGGACGGAGACAAAGTTCTGCTGTTCGAGGTCTCGCCGTCAAAGAGACACAGTTGTGTTTCCTTCATGAAACCGTTTACTTATGAATGCCTCATTTCCATTCCAGCCTTCTCCTGCCGCATCTCTTCACGCCTGTCCACCTCTGAATAAACCAAAGTGATGAAAAATTCTCAGAATCCAGCCCTGAAGTAACACAGAGCTCTACTGATCACGTCCTGCTGGTTTTTCGGTTTGTTCTTTCTTCTTTCTAAACGTTTATTTCTACACGATTCGTTTATTTTTCCACATGCGGTATACATGAAACCTGTGCTGCGTATCGTGTGATATTGGCAAATAATTTCTTTTCACGTAACCGCATTTCTTTCACGAGTCGACTAGTATTGATGTCACCAAGCGAGTTTAGTCTCAATGCCAGCGAACACATGCAAACACAACGGTTCCGATTCATTTAACTTTACTGAGGTGCAAACTTTTACGTAATGGCTACCCACACACAAAACAGAAAACAGCCGAGGGTGCCAATACCTTTGTTTCTAGTGAGCATCGAGATGAGCACACTTTCATGTAATGGCTACCCACACACCCCAAAAAAAAGAAAAAAAAGAAAAAAAATAAACAGTCAAGGGTGCCAGTACTTTTATCTCTGTTGAACATACAGGTGAGCGAGCCTTCGTGTAACGGCCGCCCAGACCCGATCGAGGGTGCCAATACTTTTATCTTCGCGGTGAACCTATAGGCTAGGTGAGCAAACTTTCACTTAATGCCTGTTCACACCCCAACTCAGATAAGGGTGCCAATACTTTAATCTTTCGTCAAAAACGCAGAGAACGTCACCTTACTATCTTCGAACAGCATTTCTACACTGTGTGTAAGGGCTCGTATATGACCCCTACGTAGGGTGCAAACTAAGTCATTTTGGATTCGCCCCAAGTACAACACGCCGGCTTTTAAAACGAAGCTAAACAGCGCTAATAAAATGCTACTATTGCTAACGAAATAATCAACACCGATCCATCCTCTGCGCTAATTTTAGCCCTGCCCACACGTCCTGGCACCGTCGTCATGGTAACTGGGTAACCAAAAATTCACCATGGGTTCCTGGGTCATTTTTTGGAGCAGTTTTATCATTTGCATGACTCGTTTATGTTGATTTACACTCGCCTTTCGTGTCGACTCCTCTCTCTATCCATCTGAAACGTGAGAAAAACACACGGAACGTTCTGCCCAACTGGGAAAATCCATTCTCCCAGCATGCCCTCGCGTTCACACATCACAGCACATCACACACTCGGAGAGCCGAAGAGATTTACGTTACGTATGATCACGATCGTGCATTCGACTGTACCGGATCATACTGTTCCAGCTCATGGACCATTAACGCTACAAACAACTAAACTCACATATGTGTGTGTGTGTTTGTGTGTGTGTGTGTGTGTGAGAGAGAGATAGTGTATGAAACAAACCCCACATATGGAGAGAAAAGAAGAACATCATAAGTGTGTAATTCCACTGCAGCGTGTCCATGTTAACAAAGAAGAACTACTACACAGTCTTTATATCCTTTTACGCAGTATGCAAACGACTTATATACAAAATCTATAGAATTTCTAACATTTATAGTTACACGATACACCCCGTTCGGGTCCAATTACGATAAAACGATCCCATTATGCTCAACATAATGGAACGTACGAGCTATTCGTGCTTCTTTGGAAGCGTTTTTCGTATTAAAATTTAAAATGAAAAAAGTTTCGTTCACAGATTAAAAGATTAAAGTTTATAAAGAGGTCATTACATGGAACGTCTGTAATGACCCCGAGATTTGAGCGATTACGCGATACAGGAACTCGACGTGTTATGCGACATACCGTATACTTACCGTATACCGTATAAGTTTTGCACGAAGCTGGAAGACTTATGAAGGTTTAGGGCGCGTCTCGATCGGCTCAGTAGTTCAGTAGGTGGTGAATCAGTATACGGTGTGTATACGAGTTCGGGCGCCGGTGAGGTCCCCGGTTCACTACACACTGGGAGACTGAATTGATAACGCAATTTTTGGTCACATGACTACGTACTCGCGTCGTAAAAGTATTATATGTCGTATGAGTTTGTTCGCGTCCTCGCACCGTTTCTGTCAGGAGCGTACGCTGGCTAGGGGAGTTTCTAAAATCATTAAGCACTTAAAAGTCGTTAGATGCAAACAAACCGTATACGGAGCGTCAAATACAGTTAAAAATCGCCGACGGAAGTAATCATGTGAGAGGAACAGCGACGATAACGAGCCGCTTACATCTGTAGACGAAGTTGTCTCGGAGTTTTTCCGCCATTTTGTTCGATTTTTTTTTTAAGCGGAGGGGCTTCGGAAAGCACGACGTCATTTCCGGTAAGGGAACATGACGAGCATCGATGCTCCCTGGATTTTGCGGAGCATTGTGGGATTTTTTTAGGGAGAGAACGTTCCAGTGCGCCGGAAGGATTCGGCGATGGAGACAGCCCTCGAAATGGCCGACGCCCCGATCAGCGCCCTGACTACCTAACTGGGGAGCTGATTGAGACTCGCCCCCCTTTATTCAGGCTTATAGAAAAACATTTGGCATGTTTATAGGATCCATACGGTGTGTTATTATATGTGAATTGTTGCATCGGTCCATGTGCTTTGGTTTATGAAGAGATCCGACAAATAAAACTAATTTTTATTTTTTTATTTTTTTACAAAAAGTACAATAGTTGGTTAAAATCCCAAATAAATAAATAAATAAATAAATAAATAAATAAATAAATAAAAGATGAAGTTGAACACTCTGGTTTTGGATTGTGAGCAGGAAAAACATTTCTATTTCAAATGAACACGCAGGAACAATTTATATGGGTTATATACATACACACGTATACCCTTCACTAATATTGGCACCCTTGGTAAAAATAGAAGAGTATTTTTGTGAATTTTTTTTTTTAAAACTAAAGACCAATAGGTTAAACAATAAAGGCAAATTTTTCACAGCCTTCTTTGCTCATATTTACCAAGGGTGCCAATATTAGTAGAGAGCACTGTACGTATGTATATCTTTGTCTTTAAAATAAATAAATAAATAAATAAATAAATAAAATCAAAAGATGGCTCAGTAGCTTTGGCTGAAACTAATTAGCGACTAAATTCTTAAATCCACTGTTACTGTATCGCTACAAGGAGTTGCTTCGCTCTTATTTGATATTTCGCCCTTTCAAATAAATCATTTTAGTGTTGCTGGCAGGGGCGGAGGGGGAAGGGGAGGGGAGGGTCAAAATTCAATTCCAGCCTCGACCTATTGGTTTAAAGCTAAACTTTAATTACTCATTTCAGGTTAGTTAATGTGGGGCAGCGGCCGTGCTGCAGATAATTCTTCTCCGTGGTTAATCTGGTGAAAGGAAGGGCTGTGCCGGACAGCCGTTTTATGACAATCAGGCATTAATTATGTGCGGGGAGCCAGTCGAGCGTGGCCAAATCCAATGTCATTAACACACCTGTGGCCCTTCTCTATGAGAAGGGCACTCATTACTTTCTATTATTCTGAGAGGAGCATCAGTCATACGCAGTGAAAACACACAGCCGGGACGTCTGCATGAGGTGCAAACAACATGACAGACTCACCCGTGTGAGCCGCATTCACAATGTTAGTAGCGTCTCACTTCGCACTAGAAATGGAAGAAAACACAAAGAACGCTCCACTTCCACAGACGACTATTACTACACGAAATCAAACCATTAAAATGCAACCAATCAGGAAATAAGAACAACCCCTGTCGTGCTGTTATAGGAAAATAATCAACGACGTGACAGTGGGATGAAGCGGATGGTGCGAAAGTTGATTATTTTCTAAAACAGAATGTCCTGAAGTTTTTTTTTTTACACTACAGCAATGTACCAACCGTTCAAATTTTTATGCGTTAAAGGAGGTCACGTCTTCCTTTTTATTCATTTATAGTTATATTTAATGTTGTGAAATGTGCACGAAGCAGGTTCGTTCCCGTTCTCTCTCACGTGGCAGCGGCTATAAACAGTCATCCAATCACCTGCCGGTCTTTTTAATCGCTCTCGATGTTGTTTTGTTACTGGAAAACGCAAAAGCGCAAAAGTTCTGACACTGGAGACTCATTCCGTTGATGTTAAATAAACGTCTCCTTACAGGAAACTTCAACCGAACAATGACGCGGTTCGTTAAATAACCGTACATGTTTAACCGATCAATTACGAGGGAAATTATCGGAGCGAGCGCACGACGGCCAGAGCTGCTGTTATAGAACTTTTATCCATCCGTTGTTATGACCGTTTGTGAAATCTCCGTTAGCTTGAACGGTCTCTATAATAAAAGCTTCTCAAAACAAAAAAAGAAAAAAAAAAAAAGAAAGAAAAGCAAAGAAAAGCGCTTTCACTCCAAGTCTTTGAGGCTTAGAATAAACACCGTGGGATGGACGTCTCGGTTCCGTCACCTCTTCGTCCCCGTCTCCGATCTGCCCAATCGTACATTTGAAAAAAAGTAACAAAACCAAACAGGGTGGAATAAATTGGCAGCCGAATTCACATCCTGAGCCTCATTAGTGAAACCTGTGAGGACATCTGCTCCTAAAAGCAGCTCGTACTAAAGATTTCCACCGGATTCACCAACACGCGCTCGTAAACCTGACACCCGAGACACACATCCGCGGACGTTATAATGACCACGGTGTAGACGCGGACGTAAGAAAGGTCTCGGGTTCTGTCAACAATGAAACATTCGTCATTACAGTAAAGGTAAATTCTGCTACATGTTCCAGTGACCTGTACCTCAGAGCGTTCCTGCAGAGGACGCACTCCACCCAGCACTTTTTCTTCTTCATCAAACCTACGCTTTACAAAGCTCTACTGCATCCTATCAGTCCTGTAGACATTTTTACTTTTATACTATTCAACAACAACAACAAAAAAAATGGACTAAATGTTGGTCTACCTCGCCCTCGCCAAGCTCATCACAAACGCTAGCAAATTCTTTTTAAACAAATGGACAAAATGCGACACATTAGCGTATTAAAGATATATCCGACAATACGACACGCTGCGAAAAAGTTTCATAAAGGAAAAGTTATGTAAATATATTCCCAACGAGGCTATTCACATGAAATCCTCACCAGACTTTGGTATTCACTCAAGATACCCGGAAATATAACGAATTCGCAACGTTAAAATCCATACATGAAGTTATGTCTAATAAACTGGGATGTAAATATAAACGTACAATAGTAAAGACACACTATTATACACGCTGCAAAAAAAATGTTTAATAAAAGGGAACGTCATGTAATGTTTAGAGATTATCATATAACGAAATGTAAGCCCGTTAATCCTAGACATTTTCGAGTATCCGTATTCTATTCATTTTTCTATTCTTTCTAGAAATATTCGCTTGAAATGTGTAAATTGCCCGCTGAGGTCATGCTAGAAATTAGTAATAAATATTTCAAAATAGCCTTTTTTAAAAAAAAAAAAAAAAGAATCTTCTATGTGTTTAAATGAAATATGAGTTAGTTTATATAATCGAGATATTTTTACTGGCTAGGATTAAATTGTTTGATTAGCGATTAGTCATCAGAAAGACTGCGGCTTGTCTAAAAGCTTCTTAAATCTCATACACGGTAGGTCTGTTCCATATGTAAGGAATAAAATGCTCCGTGTCATGCTGTCATAGGGGAATAATCGACGAGGTGCTGATCAAACACTCCAAAGAGTTGATTCTCTTTCTATAACCGTTATTGTCCTGTGACGCTTTACAACTTTGGTCAGTCCATTGCTATCTATCTACATGTTGTAAGGAATAGAACCTTGAAAATGCCAGTGATCGAAAACAAAAACAAAAAATGCAAAAATGATTCGTTCCTGGTGTATGAGCTACAAACAAAACAGAACGCAGTAAGAGTGTGAGCGTCGAACACTGCGTATAATTCACTCAACGACATAAACATAATAAACGCATTATAAATTATAGCTATAATGGCATCTCATGAATAATTCCAATGAGTGTGATATAACGCCTATATTTATGCATCATAACAGGGGATGAATATATTCACTGGAGTCTGGAGTCAAAGTGTTACTGATTTTCTTTCCCCTCGACGAAGCAAACGTTTCTCAGTTCTTTGAGAGTTTGGTACACGTCCATATTTGAACTTTTTGCTATTTGTAAAAAAATTTTTTGTGCACTACTGAGACAAAAAGAGATCAGAATACTCTCCTCGGCTACTCTCAACTGACTACAGACTTAATTAAGGAAGATTTTCAAGCATCAAACCCCAAATCTCTTTATTTAACGAATGATCAAAATGGCAGATTGTGGAACCGTCATAAGAGTGAAATCCCCTATGGTTAGTGCTATCGATTTCCTGAGCACAGTGATAAATATTTCAGGATAAGCAGGACCAGAATTTCGACCAGGAATCTTTCTCTCGCGTGACTGCGGCAGGTTGTACATCCTGAAAATCTCACAATTTCACACTTCGTGCACAAAGTGTCTGAACCGGATCGGTGTGGAAACCACGATCTGACTAAATACAAACGCGGTGCTAGAGCGAGAACATATGTGACTCTTCAGATGGACGCCTGTCCAATTAGACCTCCTGTAGAATGAAGCATCTGTCCGTGATCGTCCTGCCTGACCTGAACTCGTTCATCTGCTTCCTCGATTTTTGGACGAGAAGACCAAAGAGTGACAGTCGCGGTGCGAGAGAAACAGTGTGCATGCCACAGCTCGGAGTAATTGTACTAATTAGACCTGCTGGGTGGTTTAATTGAATGAGTTTGGCAGTGTGATGCAGAGGAGGCTACACACACACACACACACACACACACACACACACACACTCATGTCATTAGGCGTCTTTTACAGGAACACACCTGTCTCAAGGCGCTCAAGATTCCCAGAGTGTCTCAAGGGCTCTTACTTTAGTCGCCTGCTGGAACCGCAAACTACAGGTTTATATCAGTGAACTGGTTAGAATACGTTAGCGTTCCCGTAGTAACAGCGCAGTCATAGAGACGGAGGCTCCACATTAAAAAGAATACGTGTAATCTTTAACATGGTGACATTTTCAGCGAGGACGTGTTCGTTTAACATTTATGGAAGGGGTCTTCAGTGTCAGCGCTTCGTAACAGTCAGAGCTAAAACTGTAACTTTACTGTCATTTGATGACGCCTTCAGGGCCGAGGAGTTTACGCAGTAAAACGCAAAGTTTGTCGTACTAACGTCAAGGAATAGAAAATAAATACAGTCGCTATAACATAAGAAAGAATGACTTTTTGTTACTAACTTGTTAAAGTGCGCCTGTTATGTTTTTTCAAATATTACCTTCCCCGTAGCGTGCTATAGAGCTTGTTGTGAATATAAAAACGTCGGTAAAGTTTCAAAAATCAAAGCGCGCGACAAGTTAAGTAGGAAGTTAAGTAGGAACCGGTTCTGAACGAGTCGTTAGTAATTCCAGACTTTACTTCCTGTACAAACCTACGTAATTTGGTAACAAAAAGCCCCGCCTCCGGTTTTCATCGGCTGCTCGCGAACAGACGGAGATGAAACTCGTTACGGTAGTGGGCGTTTCCTTTTCGACACGCTGACAGAGGTAGACCAGTCAGAACAGACTGGGACAGCTGACCAATCAGAGCAGAGTATGCTCTCTGAAAGGAGGAGTTTAGAACGAATCCTTTAGAACGGATCGTTGAGCGAGTCGTTTGTGACACTGGGGGGAAAAACGGTGATGCTGCAGTTTAAATCATGAGCACGTCCAAAACATGTATTGGACCTCGGATGCGTGTAAATTTATTGTACGAGAGCTTTAAAACAAAATTAGGCAGAAAAGCGTAATAGGTGCGCTTTAAATGTAACTATAAATACATAAAACAGATGACATGCCATTCTTTAATGGATAAAAATGGTACTTGTTGGCAATTACTGTTGTACAGTATAAGAGGAATGTTGCGCTGTTATAGGAAAATAATGAACACCGGTGTGGTATCAGCTTCATCACACCATCCTGTCGTTGATTATTTTCCTGTAACAGCACACCATGGAGTGATATGAGAACTTCTCACCATCATTATTAGGTGCTTTTCCATCACCAAAAACCTTTTGAATGAATTATTAACCGACAATAATTATAGTTCTTTCGTTTACGAGTATTTAATAACTCGGTATGGCCGAGCGCCGGGATTCACGACCGCCCGCAGATGAGATCGCTCTGGCCGAATCTCGAAGGCCGTGGTGTTTTATTCATGGACATCTGTGGGCTGGGATCACGAGAAGCCTGTAAAGCAACGTTTCACCATTGGTAGCAGCTGTTTTACAGGCGAGGGGCGCATGCAGATATCCCTTTGTGCCTCTCCACTCCTGGCTCGATCTCCAATCTCTGTCCATCTGGCGAGAAAGTCCAGCCTACATTAAGAGGGAAAGTCTTCTCAGGTGATGACAAGTTGCAAAGGAAAACAGCCTTGAGGAGGGGAAGCTCTTGACAGTAATGACTCAGGGATTTGACAGAACGCAAGGTTGTGTTCTTTGCTTTACAAAATCAGGGGAAAGGCACAGGAGGTGCAAAATGATAAAAATACCAACTATCAAATACTGCTTTAACTCTATAAAACCCAGCGTGTGCAGTGCATTTGTTTTTTTTTTTTACATGATTCACTTATATTTACATATTATTTTTCCCCGTGCATGATTGATTTACTTTCACGTGATTTTTTTTTTCAAATGATTCATTCATTTTCACGTGATTTTTTCATGATTCATTTATTTTCACAAAATGCGTTTATTTTTACATGCAATTTCCCTCACGATTCATTTATGATGAACTTATTTTCACATATGATTCATTTATGATCCATCATTCACATGTGATTCCCCCCGACGATTCATTCATGATTCATTTATTTTCATGTGATTTTTTTTTCCATACGATTCATTTATGATTTATTTATTTTTACATGCAATTTTCCCCACATGATGAATTTATGATTCAATTATTTTCCCGTGATTCATTTATGATCTATTTATTTTTTACATGATTATTTTCCCTCTCATGATTCATTTATTTTCCCTTGATTGTTTGAAGATTCATTCGTTTTCACATGATTCATTTATCCTTACATATATATATATTTTTTTCGAGCGCGTGATTCATTTAGGATTTATTTCTTTTCCACATGGGATTATTTACATACGATTCATTATGATTCATTTATTTTCACATGATTCATTTAGGATTCATTTATTTTCTCATGTGATCGTTTCATGACTCATTTGTTTTCACATGCGATTTATGCGTCACATATTTTTACATATGATTCTATCACTTGGCCTTACACCCAAGAGACCACACCTACAAACTCATAATGTCTAAAAAACACAAACTCTAAACTAATCTATTACTGCTCTTATCCAGGAGACCATCCAAAACGCTTTTTCAGGCTTTCAGGGGCAGTACCGTTTCACCCCGGAGATCCTTTGGGAACCTAACGTTGGGTCAGGCCCTGATTTAGATGTGCACGTTTTTTTAGGGCTGGTGTTGTAGTGGGAAAGCCTGTCAGGGTAAGATTGATTTGATAGAGCCGCTGGGGCTGTGTGTGTTGTTCGGTGGTGAGCGCGAGGCCGAGAGAGACTTGTGGAACGTGCGCTTGTGGTTGTACCATCTGCCGCTGCTGGTCGATGAGTCCCTGAGCGCTACGCGTACCTGTAGCGAGAGTCTGTCAGCTCTGATCGACTTCGAAGGGCACGAGTTGGGGCCCATCAAGCATAAACAACCAACTGACACGACGCATATGTTATGTTATGAGAGTGCCGATAAATCAAACGCCACTTTTTTCGCCTAGATTCCTCAGAATTCTGTGTAGAACATCCCAGAGCACCATTATGCCGCTCCACAGGTTCCTGTTTGCAACTCCGATGGCCGAAAGTTGGCCAAGGAACAAGGTCAAGGTCGTACTGACGTGTTTTGTCAGTCTAAAAGATTTACACAGGGGACAATCGACCCTTACGTGCAGGAGTAAACGAACGGTCATTTATTCTCTTAAATATCACCAGTGCTTAATGACCGCCAGTAACTTATGATTCATTACTTAAAAGGCAACTCCGGTCGTAATGCAGTTCATTATTTAAAGGGGGGCTAATGTGGCTGCTGTGACTCTCGGTCATTTAAACAAGACGTATTGCCCCGTTCCTTGGTTTGTTCATACAGACGCGTGATAAAAGATCACAGGTAAAATATCCTGTAATATCAGACAGATGGGATGAACAGACAGTGTGCAGTCTTAATATTCGGTATCGGTAGTCATCGGATTCCTCTTAATAATACTCCCCTCCGAAACTATTGGAACGGCGAGGCCAATTCATTACTTTGTGCTCTAACACCAAAGACATTTGGGTTTGAGATCAAAAGATGGATATGAGATGATGTTTTAAGGTTACAGATATTATTTCCTGGTGTTTACATCTAGACGTGTTAAACAACATAAAACATGGAACCTTTTGTATCAGACCTCCCGATTTATAGGCGAGCAAAAGTATAGGAACAGAGAAGTCTTAAACTAAATTAACGTAAATAAGACTTGATATTTGGTTGCATATCCCTCGCTTGGCATAACCGCATCAAGCTTGCGACTCACTGACATCACCAGACTGTTGGTTTATTCTTTTGTGATGCTTTTCCAGGTTTTACCACAGCGTCTTTCAGTGTCATGTCAATCCTTTAGTGTCTTATTAGGCATTTTCTTACAGATTTTTCAGGTAATTAAAAAAAGAAACATTTTTGATGCATAGTTACTGCTAGTGTGCAATTGGTCATGATTCTGTTTTGTTTTTAAGAACCACCCTCAATCATTTAGTGGCTGACAAAGTTGTCAGATGCCCCCTTCCAAACCCCCTCTACCTTCTGACCAAATGAGAGAACAATACATTGTAGTATAATAATAATAATAATAATAATAATAATAATAATAATAATAATAATAATAATCACCATCATAACCTTTCATTCTCTCACTTGTTTGTCTGCTGCTCTGTCTCTTTCTTCTGACTGGCTGTCGCTCCTGCCTATCACCAGAAAGTAGCCAGTTCTGTATTTACACTAGGTGTTATCCCAGTAGTCATGATGATGGTATGCATATATTTTTAAAAAGTCGGTAATAGACCATTTAAAGATTACGCCCACCAAAAATGGTACCTCTATCTGTAATATAACACATTTTATTTACATTTCTGAACTAGAGCTCACATTCAGATCTTCTTCCTTAAGTGCAGGCTGAAGTAAAAAAAAAACAAAAAAAAAAACACACACAAAACAACCCAACTGTAGTCATGTGACCAGTTACATAAAACCACCCACATGAAAGTGTTTATTTGAAATGAAGACAACCTGCAATTTAAAAAGTACAGCCAGTTTTTTTCCCCTCCCCAATAAAATCATAATTATATGCTGTAAACATGTGCAGGACTAATGAGAATACAATATAGACCTGACAGATAGATTTCTGGATAATCGCACCATTAGAAACAAAAACAAGCAACAAGAAGTGTGACTGTTTTGTGTGAAAGTTTGTATAACCGTAAAATGTACGATAACATCACAGATTTGGTTTCAATCCAAATTTGCTACGATCGGCTCGAATTCTGGCTCACCAAAAGAACAAGACAAAACAAAAAAACAACCCTCAATATAACGAATGCACCAGGTCCGACAGTCAGATATCAGTAACTTTCTCAAAGTCACCGTGACGATCTCGTATTCGTAGTGATTGACAGAACGTCAGCGCTTCAGCGCTTCTGGAACTGCATTTTCTTCACCTTATCAATAATATCACCTGATCGTCCTGGCTTATTTATTTCATTTCCTAAGGTTCTGCAGCTATATCTTGCATGATTCGATCTAAAAAATAAATAAATAAATAAACGAAATCAGCTCAAGTTGATATATCCTGTCATAAAATAGCACCTACTGAATGCTAAATGCTAAGACTTTTAAAAGTCTGGTAGCAGAATATTCTTCGTGACAGGTTGGGCCTGTCAAGGTGACATCTACTGATATATCCATAGCTTTACTGAGACTCACAATATACAAAAATATTCGCAGCGTTTCGACGTGTAGAAGGACAGAACAGCCGTGTGTAATATTCCTCAGCCAAGATATAGTATTAATTACTCTGTACAAATTCCTGGATGAATTTGGGATCGTAAGGGATCGTCTGTTTACATCTGCTATAACATAAGTGAGAAGTGGAACTAGCTTGTTCGTGGACGTTCCACGATAATAAATGTAGGGTACGGACGCTGCTTTGTAGAACGTGCGGATAGCAGGATTTGTTTCCGTTCTCCACTGACGTAAGCAAAATAAAAAAACCGAGCCGGATAGCCGTTTGAAATTGTATGCGGTCAGCTCCAGAATCATGGGCACTCGTGTCACACCTGCCTCGGGTTTGATGTATCTGGAGTAAAAATCCTTCACGTTGCACTCACACTGTTAGAAAAAGCGACATGGCAAACACCTAGCCCGTGGTTCCCGTGAGGTTCTTCAGCTTCAGCTGTCAACGCTGGAATCATTCACACACAGCAGCACGTTCCTGAAACTGTAAAAACGAGCAAATTCATCGAACTAAATGGCGCTCGATGATCTACTGTACACTATTTTGGACGATCGTCGGAGTAAGGGTTTAAAAATGAACCTGTGCGGCAGTCACAGTCCGTATAAAGTCGGAATTGGAGATGATTGGAGATGATGAGACATTTTATAGTGTGACTTTATTTGATAAATAAAATTTTAAATGGATACAAAATTCAAACCCGTAGATCTATTATGTCTAATGGTTTCACGCTTAGAAATTCGCAGCAGTTACTATAAAAAAAGTTATGAATGTCGAGCTTATTAGGGTGATGGGCAGCGCTAGTGTTCTTCCTTTCATATGAAACTGAATGGAAAAAAAATGTGTGCGGGGAAATGTATGTATGTATGTATGTATACAGTGAGCTCTGGAAATATTGGCACCCCTTATGAAAATGAGCAGATAGTTCAGAATAACAGGGACATTTATTTGGCAATTCTTTGAATTATCATCACCACCCTTACAATTAATATTATTAGGAAAACAGCAGGAGTGTTTTTCTGTAATGTGTAATATACAGAATTCTGGATCTGTAACTAAATCACACAGGAGTGGACTTTATATCGTGAAAAGCGTTTGATTCTGATGGGAAAATATTAAATTTTTGCTCACGGATCGAATTATCCAACCAGAAATGAACATATATGTGGAGGAAAGCCGGAGTAAACAAGAAGGTGGGTGTTTTTAAGCCGGGGGGGGGGGGGGGGGGGGGGGGGGGGGTGTAAAAAAAAGCGATTGAACGCTCCTTCACAGACCGGTGCACTCTACCCAAGCCATCATTAAATCAATCCACCTCTTAATAACGTCACCCTAATGTGACTTAGGAGTCCCTGACAACAGGAACAATTACATGGAGGTGCATTTGCTCTTCCTGCTTCACACACCAGCCTTAAATGCTCCAAAAAAAAAAAAATAAAATAAAATATATATATATATATATATATATATATATATATATATATATATATATATATATATATATATATATATATATATATATATATTTTAAATCGTTAAGAAAATAACGACTAAGAATTTGGAGATTCAGATGCTTCTTTAGGAGATCATTGGATATTTCAGGTTTTTTATCTTCCAGAAAATGGCTGAAATTAGTTTCAAAGACTCTCCGAAAGCCGTTGCAGGTCTCTGTGTAGCACTTTGAAAAGTTTTCCAGAAGCACGAGATAAATGATGTTTAGAATTCTTCAATTTCGACCAAAAGAAAAAAAAAGTTCCTCAAGTGTTCTTTATCGGTTTTTGGATAATTAAGGGTTCTTCGATCCAAGCAGAACCTTTTCTAATAGAAAAAAAAAGATGTGTAGTGAAGCTTCGAAGCTACTCATAGAGAAACGGCTTTACAACCCCATTCTTCAGTTCATTCTGATAGTCATCCTCACAGCTTTACTAGCCTACCATGTTTAGTTTGTGTATCTACGAATACAGGAAGCGACAGAATCAGAAACTTCTGATCCAGTTGATACTAATCATCCTCTAGAAAATCCACCTAACTGAGGTGTTTTAATCGTTTCTAAGCTCTAGTTCTAAGCTTATAAGCTCTAACCATCATTTCTCACACCTGATGGAGCTAATCAGGGACTTCAGGAGAGCTTCGGCTTAAGCTTTCCTGCTTTCTCGTATTTCGGGTGATGGAATCGTATTTCATGCTCCTGAAAAGTACACGAGGAGACGAATGTAGTCTGCTTATGCTCACTAATGCTTCGGTAATGCTTCGATCTCACTGTACGCAGAGGAAGCAGGAAGCTGCTGGAATTCTGGGAAGAAGCTGGACTGTTTTGAACCCGAATCACCCAGCAACAAGTCACTCGTGCTTCATTAAGTCACTCTGGAAATTGTTATAATTCAACATAAGATAAATAATCAGCACTAACCTTATTAATAACCTAAATCACTATTAATTATTCGGATCGTTCCAACAACAGCTGTCATTTTCTTTTACAATTTAAATCAGCAGAAATCACATTGAGATACTCCGTTTCTAGACACTAGGTAACTAGTAAAATCTTGTTTTTACATAATGAATACGTTTATTTTTACATCATTTATTGCATTTTTGCATGTTCTGTATGTTTGAAGAAACTCAATTAAATGTATGATTCCTTGTGCGGTTTAATGCGCGTTTATTTCTATTTTACAATTATAACTGATACGAAGTGGTCGTCCTCCTGGGATGTTCGGAGATTTCCTCTAACAGCACGTCCTGAATTTTTCACCCTCTTTTATCCATTTATAGTTACATTTAACGGTGTAGAAAGTCAACATCCTGAAGATGTTGGGAAACTTCGTTACAGCTTGACCTGCGACCGTTCCAGAAGCGCCGACTCCGGTGACTCCTTCTAGAAACGTTAAACAAACATCGACCTTACAGAAAACGTCGCCGTGTGTGTCAAGAGCGTTCGCTATACGAGTCTTTGTCAAGGAGCTGTTACTATGGAAACTGTAACGTATTTAAAAAACAACAACAAAGTGCACTACTCGGAGAGCTGCTGTTACGGGAAATGAATCGACGCCTTCTCTTCATCGATCAGGTTGACGTGAACGAAGCGTTCTGGAGACGATCGGGAAACGTTAACGCGTTAGACGGTGATAAAACGGATTAAAGGATAAAAAGATGAATGCTTCTTTAATGCATTTCTGAGTGAAGGAGATCACATTTGGAGGTGAATCTCAGCAGGAGTGCGTCGGAGGAACCGTAGCGCCGTGTTCGTTTTTTCAGAGACCGGCGTCGAAGAAATGAACGCGATGCTCTTTGTATCGTTTCCCTCCAGACCAGGATGCAATCCTGCTGCAGGTATGAAGTCATACGATGTTATCGTTCTCGCCGAGGGTGTATGTAGAGATACATGTAGAGAACCGGATCTGGCTGGGAGTGTATTTGCGTACGATCTGACCAGCATATGCTCCCATGTGTGTGTGTCATGTAGATGGAACACACACATATATATATATATATATATATATATATATATATATATATATATATATATATATATATATCAGGCTGTGTGTACTGGGGATCTTGCTTCTGTGGTGCAAATCAGCATCGCTTCAGTTTCTGTCTCTGAGGACGAGGGTTGCTAAATTACTGAATCTTTCCCCTCAGGCGGCTGGAGGGTCTCCAGATGTGCAGGCTGCTTCATTCACGCACACACACTCACACACGCACACTCACACACAGATATCAAACTTCATCATCCAGTCGCATTAGTATTCCTTTCCCTCAGTGCTTGGGCCCCTCTTTTTCTCCCCTTAGGTCTCAAATTTCAAGCAGGCAATAACGCAGCTTTAATGTCTGAAGTAACTAATCTGTCTCTTGGTACAGCTTTAAAAAAAAAAAAAATGATGGAGAAAAATGAGAAGCTCCTCTAAGGCCTCGTTGCTCCCCGCGGTCCTTAATGACAGCGTCTCATTAATAAATGAGTGAGTTTTCCTCCACGCGTTCAAACATCTGTCTTGTGCGACCCTACTGTTTGCTAATCATTCCACTGTTCTCGTTTTCATCGCGCAAGCCACAAATAACAGGACTTCAGACCTGCGTGTCATCACGTTCGCATTCGACACAATGCAATTTCAGGATTTATCACCGTTCGTTACGTTTCCGTGTTATTTCGCAGCTGACGCAAAGTAATGATTTACCTGCGGAGTTGTCAATTAGGAAAGCTTGATTACCGGCTAATTTGAAGAACTCGACGGTGTTCGGAAATATAACACGTATCCAGCTCCTCCTGAGACAAAATGGGCCCGGAAAGCGACGTGGCAATATACGAATACAAAATACAGACGGGTAATAAATTAAAGAGAAGCCAACAGAATGCGTTAGTAAGGTGTTGAGCCAACAAGAGCTGCCAGAACATCGAGTCTACACGTCTCTGGGGCGACGAAGCATCCTTCTTTACAAGAGTATATTCCCTCAATTTTTTTTTTTTTTAAAAAAAGCTCTGCATATTTCTGGTCACAGCAGCGCTTCCAAAGTTGAAGAGTGATGTGAAACACTGACCAATCAGATCACACGCTGGAATGCAAGCAAGAAACATAGAGGACGACCTACCAGTGGGATTAATGTTTAGCACGTTCGTCTCACACCTCCAGGGTCGGGGGTTCGATTCCCATTGTGTGCGGAGTTTGCGTGTTCTCCCCGTGCTGCGGGGGTTTCCTCCGGGTACTCCGGTTTCCTCCCCCAGTCCAAACACATGCACGGTAGGCTGATTGGCGTGTCTAAAGTGTCCGTAGTGTATGAATGGGTGTGTGAGTGTGTGTGTGATTGTGCCCTGCGATGGATCGGCACCCTGTCCAGGGTGTACCCCGCCTCGTGCCCCATGCTCCCTGGGATAGACTCCAGGTTCCCCGTGACCCTGAAAAGGATAAGCGCTATAGAAGATGGATGGATGGATGGATGGATGGACCTACCAGTGGAAAAAAACGTCATGTTAGTAAGTGATATAGTGTTACCACGTTGATATTTATTTATTTACACATTGTTGGAAGTGAAAAAGAAACATTCCTGGATGTTCGCTTGTACACCACATTCTTAAAAATATATTAACCCCATTTCCATAAAAGTTTTAGGGATATTTTATAAATGCATTAAAAACAAAAAGTCTGGGATTTGTTCATTCTCTTGAATCTTTATTTAACTGACAAAAGCACATAGAAATGATTTACAATGCTTTCACCGATCAACTTCATTGTATTTTGTTAATATAAACAAATTTAGAATTTAATGCCTGCAACATACTCAAAAAAAAAAAAAAAAAAAAAAGTTAAGCCAGATGCATGTTTACCACTGTGTTACATCAGCCTTGCTTTTAATTACACTTTTTTTAATCGTTTGGGAACTGAGGATACTAATTGTTGTAGTTTTACAAGTGGAATTTTTGTCCATTCTTGCTTGATAGAACACTTCAGCTGCTCAACAGTCTTTGGTCACGATTGTCTGATTCTCCTCTTCATGATGTACCATGCGTTTTCAATAGGAGACAGATCTGGACTACGGGCAGAAGCCACGCTGTTGTAGCACGTGCAGAATGAATCCTGGCATTGTCCTGCTGAAATAAACATGGACTTCCTGGGAAAAGACGTTGCCTTGATGGCAGCATATCTCTCTAAAATCACAATATACGCCTTCGCGCCAATGGTACCTTCACACATATTGTATGCGAGTCACCCATGCCTTGGGCACTGATGCACCCCTATACCATCACCGATGCTGGCTTTTGCACCTTTCGCTAATAACAGCCTGGCTGGTCTTTTTCATCTTTGGCACAGAGAACTCGACGTCCTTTTTTCCCGAAAACAAGCTGAAACATGGACTCATTTGACGACAGCACACGTTTCCACTGCCTTTCAGTCCATCTGAGATGAGCTCAGGCCCAGAGAACTCGGCGACGCTTCTACATAGAGTTGATTTTTTTTTTTTGTGACTTTGATTTACTTTGACTTGCTATGAGAGTACAGTAGGACCCATATCTTCAGGGAAAAGGTTCCAAGCCCCTAGCGGATACCTGGAACCATGGATAGTGACATTAACACACAATAAGAGTAATAACTAATAATAAAATAGAACAATTATAATAATAAAAGTCATGTGAGTATGGTCTCTCTCTCTCTCTCTAAAATATTTATTGTACTGTACTCACCTGTCTTCTTATTTGTTCTTCTACGCTGGACAAAAGGACGGTTAATGTCCCGGGTGGGACCGCACCAGATTTCATCACGTTACTCAGAACGGCGGGCAATTTAAATTATGAATATCGACTGTATTTCTGGAATGTTCTATTTCACATTTTCAGACCACAGTCAACCACGGTAACTGAAACAGCGGATACGGGGTTTTTTACTGTATGATTTACTGTATAATAAAAACAAAAACAAACAAAACAACCCAGAGATTTCCCCCGCATTTTTAGATGCTGCTTTCTTATGCTAGTTTTTTTTTGCCTGCTATAAAAGCAGCCGAAGTTTTCTTTTTTTTTTTTTGTATAAAAATATACAACAATATCCTTTTTATTATTTTTGTGTAATTACATGGGCTGAAAGCACAACGCAAAATAATAAAAAAAAAGAAACGCTTTTGCAATACAAGTTCAATTTGAGTTGCTAAAGCTACAGGATGTAACATTGCAGAATGTCGCCCTCTCTGGTAGAAAAATGGTGTTGCAAGCTAATCATGGAGGAACTTTTCATAAGGTTGGATATGCTAGACTGCACAGATAAAAGTGTCAAGTAATTCACTTTCGGTGAGAATCGAAGGCCGTGTTTCAAACAGCACGCGAGCACTAAGAAATCAGGAGAGGAACGCAGTCCAAGCATATAAATGATCTGCTGCTGTTATTGTATTACAGAAGAGTTAAAGAAGTATTAAAAAGTTGACGAAAGAGCAAATCTTCTTTAAAATCATGAGAACGGCTCATGGTGAATGGTGTCACGTACACCAGAATAGACAGGAATATAGTAGCATACCGTATAATCCCTTAACAAGCAAAAAACTTGGTCCAAGTGTCAAAACTGTCAAGTAATTAAAAGATTTTGAATAGTAATTAGCTTGAAATCTGGAAGCCCTGGACTGGAGCCTGTTGACCGTTCTGCTCCGACCGTACGCCGCGATAATTGATAACCCACGCCATCTTTTATTATCCCATTTACCGCCATTGGATTTGCTGTAATAAATAAACCGTCCTTCCTGACTCGCTAAGGAAGCGGCTGAGCTCTTTCAGGAACATTTCATCATCATTCGTTCAGAGTTTGGCTCCTTCCATTAGACGGTCGGCTGGCAAATCGCACGGCTTGAGCGAGAACAGAGTGGTGATGAATGTGTGGGGATCAAATCCCATAAACTAAAGCATTCGTCTTATGAAAGGAAGGCAGAGAACCATGCGCAAAAGACTAATACACCAAAATACACAGACGTAGGAGAAAACAGTTTTGGTGAAATCAATCCACAGTGATAGCGATTTCCCAAAAAAATCCACAGCAGTCGACAGAAGAGCGAGAGAATTAAACGGTCCTTTTAGAAATAGGTACAGCCGAGCTGTGGGTTAAAACGATCGCTTGAAATACAGATTGAAGATTGACGAATCTAACATTGAATACAGGCAAATGAATCTAACGTTTCTTATTACGGGAGAATCTCATGAACGAGTCGCTACAGCGAACGAATCACTATCCGTCACTGAGTCATTTCAATCGTTCAGTGTAAAGCTGAAATCCATAAACCTCCATCACTTTACGATTTCACAGGGTTCCCTCGTTGGTGTTTTTTTTAAACGGCACTAAAGTGTCCGAGTCATACTGTATTTGCAATTGTACGCCGGATCTGATCCGTGCCACATCCGTCGAATCGTTTCGGTCAAGGCGGAGATTCTTTTCAGCGAGTTTAACGAATTCCTGTTTGAGCTCATTTGATCAGATCTGGAGATTTACAGCCTTTCAGTGCACACAGTACTACTGTGTGTTTGACAGGGTGTGAAAATAACGCGCAAAAACCTTTGTCTGCACATTCGGACAAACCATGCAACTGCAGCGAACGAATCGGAAAGAATCGTTGAACCGAATGGACGCAGATGACTTCATTCGACAAAAAGATTCATTTAGAAACAAGCAAACAATTACTTAACAACAGAACAAGAAAATGTTTAGAAATATAACTAATATTCAGTAATAATATATTTACTATGAAGAGAAATCCTGGATAAATTTGCCCTTATAAAGATATTTCAAAAAATTAAAAAAATTCAATTAGGACGAGACCTGTAATAAATAAACCTGTCATTTGCAGCTGCACGTTTTGTCAGAGCTGCAGTTCTAGAAAATTAAAAACGTCTTCTGACTATTCAGGATTGAGATTTCACTAACGTACAGTAGGTCTGCATTCTGAATGACATTTACCTGATTTCAGCTGTCTGGTGGTTGAATATGATGTGGTCACATGTTCCTGCTTATGGCTGTTTATGTAACAGCGGGAATTCTTTAAAGCTGGTAATATGAGAGCAATTCACGCCTCATCATAGACAAATTACGTCTCCCTTTGTCTCTCTTTCTCACTCTCTCACTGTGTCCTTAGTCGTTATAGTGAAATGGAGAACCCTGGGTGGTGTGTAAACAGCCCGGGGCTTCGGCACAACACTGCTTCATTCCTCTCCTGCCAGTCATTTATAATTGGACGGCCAGACACGAGCAATTTGTGGGACATGCCAAAGCAGCCATAGCTAAGATGCAAAACACAAAGTGTGTCTGTGTGTGTGTGTGTGTGTGTGTGTGTGTGTGTGTGTGTCCACAGCCGGCAGATAATCTCTACTTCTTATAGTGAAATTTTTACACAAGTTAACAAAAATGACAGAGGAAAATCATTCAAAAATATCAGCATCTATGAATATGCAAATTCAGAAATGCCCCCTAGCCATGCTGATTAGCCTTAATGGCTAATCAGCTGGTTACCTGCTAGCAAACTAGCTCATGCTTGTCTGAGGTTGACAATGTGACATTTTTTTTTGTCTTAATGCCCAATCAACTCTACACATTTAACCTAATTCAAAACTCTGAGTACGCATGAATATTAAATTTAGAACATTAAATTTAGAATATGCAAATTTAGAAACGCCCCCGTTTCTTAAGCGCTGCTAAGGGTTCCTTGCTAGCAAACTAGCTAAACATTGTGTTATTTGTTTTAAGTATCAATTGTATGATAATCTTTGTGTTAATGTTTAATTAATTTAGCTCTACACCTTTATCCTCGTTCAAAATTGGGAATATCTATATCTATACAGTAAAGGCGCAATTTTGGAAATTCCCTCCTGCAATCCCCAGCTAGATACCCGCTAGCGAACTAGCTCACATTGATCAGAAGTGGATAATCACCGAGCGTTAACCTGTTGGATTTTACACAAATCAACGAACAAAAACGGTCTAGGAACATCTCTACTCGCTTTCTTTCAAAATGTCACACATCTATGAATATTCATGAACACGCAAATCCAAAAACGCCCCTTCGGTTTCTTCTGACTTTCCTAATGGCTAATGAACTACCTCACATTTATTAGAGGTCATAAACGATTGAAAAAAAAAAAAGATTTTTAATGATGTATCTAACATCAGCCAAGCAATTGTTACCATAGCAACCGAAACTTCCACAACATGAACGAAGTAAACAGAGCCAGACAGCTGATTTAGATCGCTCGGTGCTACCCAAGTTCTGTCGAAAGATTCTCCCCACCGGGACGTTATCATCTGAAATTGACATCATGTACACGGGTCGTGTGTGTGTGTGCAAACTTTTGCACGTGAACTCGAGAGTCTAACTTTGAGACGTTTCCTTTCAGTCGGCTTTATCGAAACACTTTCGCCCGAATAGATCGTTTCGAGTTATATTATAATAATGCTGACTTTTTCCCCATATCAAAGAAGATCCTGAGTTTTATCATCTATGTGTAACCAAGAAAATGATTTTAACTGCCTGCTGCTTTTCTGGACTAAACAAAAGTATTAAAAGTACTCATTAGAGCCACAAAAGGTCCAAACGTGTGCTTGTGGCCCAGCGTGCGTTTCGTTTCCGCGCGTACAAACAGAGCGACACGAATCGTCTAGGAAAATCCCACTTACATTGTTTTGTCTTTCTAAATTAAAAGCATTAAAGCGGTGTGAAAACGGCGCCTTGTGTGGACATAATGACACTCGATGGGGCACTAAAGGCCAAAAATAGTGCGTGCTAGCAGAGTGTGCAACCTTTTTAAGGTTATTTCAAAACTATTAGCTGAGGAAAATGAAATGTCTCGTCGCTCCTTCAGCTTTGACGCTACAACCGGACTGGATTCTAGAAAGTTCCTCCATTACACGACGCGAGTGTACGCTAAACTTAACTAGCTGGTCCTGACAGTCCTTCATAAAAATAATGCTACAATGGTATATTTTATTTATTTATTAACGTACGTACATTTTCAAGCTGTGTACGTCAGTGAGCGGACTCGAGGGCACTCGTTTATTACGCTTTATTCGTAAATTGTCCGCAGGTGCGTTCACATAAGACGCGCCGTATTCAAAAAAATGTATTCGGTAAATTGTTCGAATCCCACGAGCAAATTTAGGTATAATGAGATTCACTAAAGTGACCGGATTCAACTTTCAAAAAGTTTAAATCATTTATTTATTTCAGTTGCACGCACCGATTTAACGGAAACTGTGTCGTTTTTTTTTTTTTTTTTTTAAAGAATCGATACTTTTTCCGATACGTTTTCCGATACAGGAAGAGTTTATACCTTTCAGGTTCTCGGTAACACGACAAGCTGCGTTTTTACTCGCCTCATTAATTTCAAGAGAAAGAAAAAAATAAGAGATTTGTTTATAGCTGTTGTAACGTAAGTGAGAACAGGAGCTAGTGTTCATTGAATGTGGCTATACATAAACGGATAAAAAAAAGTACGACGTGTCACTCGTTAATAAATAAAAAGGTGTAATTGTTGGCAGATCGCTGTGGTATAAAAGGAATAAATAAATAATTTAAATGTTGCGATAAAGTTAAAAAAATTAAACAAACAAACAAACAGAAAATAAATAAATAAAAAAGTTGTTTAAAATAAGAATGCCTTACAGTCAGTAGTATAGTTTAATACTTTCAATTGTTTAAAAACTTTTTTTTGTGTGTGCAAAAGTTCAAAAAAAATTATATCCTTAAATACGTTTAATCTTGTAAAAAGGTTTAAAAATGATTTTTTTTTGCGAACGTAAAAAATATAATATACTACAATGCGTTTAATTATTAAAAAAAATGATCACAACAATAAATGACATCAGTAATACAATATGCTTAAAAATCCTTTCAATAATTTTATAGACTGTTTTTTTTTTTTTTTTTTTTTCAAAAGTAAACGATATTTATTTTGCGCTAGCATCAACTGGCGAAAGTTTACAATTTGAACAATGACCTAAAGTCGTAACCTCAACAAAACTAGGGAAAAAAAGCAAAACAAAACGGACGGCTTCTTCAGTAAGGCATCGGATATTCAGTCACATCGTTTAAACCCACCCCAATCCAACACGGGTCCGTTTCCCATCCTGGTCTATTTTTGAACGGACAGTTTCCATGGAAACAGAGCGTTTGCTATGCATTTTTTTCCCCTCCAAGGTCTGACCATAGGTTTGAGTACAAACAGAGCAACATGGAACAACAACAACAGAGGCAGAGCCTCGCTTATTTTCCCTGTCACTCCTTCTCAGGGACGTGAAACACCATGTGACAATGCAGACGGGGATGGAAATGAGGCTGGCCGAAAGTATGGTGTGTGTGTGTCTGTGTGTGTGTGTGACCATGGATTGTAGACATATGCTGCCTGTATTAGCATATAGGCGCCTGGTTTCTCTTCTTTTTGTTTAATGGATCCACAGTCATGGTTACAAAAAAACAAAACAACCCAAAACTTTTACAGCCTACTTTTAACATATGGAACAGCCAGCTACAGTAAACATAAATATTGGCACTCATTTAGACTGTAAACACATAGGGGTGAAGTACATTTGCATTGTATCATGAATAATGAATTAAAAAAAATCCTCAGTTCCTAATCCTAAATCGTGGTGTCATGAATTCCACTTGTTAGCTTTCGTGTCAGGTTTTTCCGTGCGATTTTCTTGACGACACCATGTGCTCACGCTTTGGTTCTTTGGCTGAACAAACTCAGGGTTACGGGATTAGTTTCGATTAGTTTGACAAAACCAAACCGTTCCAATCCGGCTTTATCGGTACCATGACGCCGGTTATCAACTCTCTCCGTCAACTCAGGGTTTGATCCTTAAGGAGCGCGTGCACATAAATGAGAATAAACAGATTGTAAACTCATAAACTCAACATATTTCATGTCATTACATTGAATGGAAATTGTTTTCATTCTATTTAAAAACAATATCAATTTGTGAAAATATATTAGGATTGGCACTGCATGCAAATAATTACCACTCGCATAGAACCGTAAGGCAACACGTACAGGTTGCGGTACAGTAAGAGCGCGGCTTTGGCGGGCGCGGCTTTAAACGTGCGGCTCAAGAAGTCGACAAAGATGTGAGATTCCATCCTGGGAAAATCGATATCTGTCGTGGAGGTAAGTATCAGGGAAAGCCAGGGGATTGTGTCTATCCCTAAGAACTCTTCGAAAGCGCTCTTCTTACAATTTGCAATCCTGTGGCGTTCACCTGTTCTGTGTTTAGTCCTTGACTACTTTGTCTCTATACTGTGTGTATAGCATATCCTTATTTTCTATTTTTATGTTTCTGGGTTCGACCGCCACTTGCTATTTTGATCGTAATGAATGTTGTCTGCCAGTGTTTTGAGCCCTACGATGGATGTTGGGATTCACCTCAATAAACTCAAACATGGCTGTTTTTCCTTCTTCAGCTTTTTATACATTTTTGTTTTTTTGTTTACAAAAAAACAAACAAATTAATTCCGCTTCTGGTGTATTTTTTCAGCACACAATGTTTTCCCACCACATGATTATTACATACAGGTCAGAACAGGTCAAAACCTTTTTCTCAGTTTGGATCATCTCCTCCTACATCGAACAGTCCAAAGTAAAAAAATAAATAAGGGGAAGAGATTAAGAAGGCGAGTCAGTCGGTCACACAGGGTCAGGTACAGCGTGGAGATTTAGCCGCCGTTGCAGACTGTGTCGAAGGAAGGAGCAAGAAATTCAAAGAAAACTTTGAAAGCTGGTGCAGAGAATGCTAAAAACTTTTGGGGGGAAAAAAAAGCAACAAATCCTTTTTTTTTTTTTTTGTACAGAATAAAACACTGCGGTTTATTGAATGTTTAGATTATTGTACCTGACAAATGTACCGTATTTTCTGAACAATAAGTTGGAAATTTCCTCAAAATTGTCACGTCTGAGGAAACAAAATCAATCTGTTGCTTCATTGTACAAGTCACATTAATATCCCGGGAATTCCTATTTTACACAATACTCCAGTTTTTCATATTCAGTATCACTACTGTGATTCAGCGCTTTATTGTTTCCCCAGTTATCTCCGATTTTGTTTTTCATCCCTCTATCAGGACCGGAATACCCGACTTCAGATTCAGAACGGATTCGTTTTTGTTCTGTAATTTATCCCAATTTATTGGTGTGTGTGTTTTTGTTTACAACACCACGTGCTCATATTCACGTCTCGCGCAGATCACAGCTTTGTTATCCTACAGTGTTCACCTGTTCTGTGTTTAGTCCATTAGTTTGTAGGTGTATATCCTGTTGTTTGTCTCTCTGCCTTATTTTCTAGTCCGGTGTTTTCGCTACAGTAGCTGTTCTGAACGTAATGTTGTTCTGAAGATGTCTGCCATGGTTTGGATTAAAAAACAACCGGGCATTTAGTCCATGAGCAGCAGAATTGTAACGACAAAAGTGAGACACGATTAAAACCTATTCACAAATCCGTCACCATAAAATCCGTCAACTGTTACACGCAAAAGGTGTAAATATTTTCTCCCTACGTTTAGTGGTAAGCTTTATTTTGGCTGTAGGGATGTAGAGAAAGGCATTGGGTATTGTATTATAAGCCCCCGCCGAGGTTATCGGTCATGCCGATTCCGCATCGGGATACCGTTATAAATTTCTCGAGTGATTACGGCTTTAGACTCACGCGAAGATTTCGCTGTGTAAGTCTCAGGACCTGCTTCAGGCCCAAACGCTCTCATCTTCGTTTAATCTATTTTAATTTAATTCAATTGAATTTAATTTAATGGAGAGAACCCTGCTGAGACTGAAGCCTCATTTTCAATTACACTCAAAAGAAGAAAAATGACACATAGTATAGTTTCAAATGATCCAATCAGCTTGGGGAAAATAAACTGTATACTGTATATACGTGGATGCCTAAAAGTCAATGAGCTTCACGCGATCCATTTTTGAAATCATTTATCTTCCACACGGGGTTTTATACGCACGATCGATTTCTTTTAACACGTGATTTTTCTCCCATGAGTCATTTATGTCCACTTAATTTCCCCACACGATTCATTTATAAGTGCTTTTATAGTAGATGCTGCAGGATGATAAAGCAGAGACCCAAGTGGCTTTTCTTTTCTCTTTTTTTCCCCCCAACATTTCTTTCCCCTCTACATGATTTCAGTGCAGTCTCTCCACTGTGTTTTTGGTGAATGAGCTAGCATTAGCTAGTGGGCGGCGCAGTTTATCGCTGTTAAACGTTCCTATTGTAAAGCTTTTGTTTCTGTAGATGCGTGGCGTATTTATGCAGCCCCACTTCTGAGTTCGCTCAGAGAAATCGGTTCAGTAGGTAAGCTCAGAGATTGGTGTGAATGATTTTTTTCCCCCCTCAATCAGAAGGTGGTAATTACGGTTAGTCCCATATGACGTGAATGCAAGCATGAGTGCAATGAGGCATGTACTATTTCCTGCTCAAGGACGATTTTAGCTCCATTCCGAATTTCCCTGATTACTCTCGGGTTTTTTTTCCCAGTAAGTACGAGAGCTCGTTAGCGGGAGCAGGTGGTGTTATAGAGGGTCAGATCCGATTAGACCCTGGGGTGCTTACGGGGTGGAGTATCAGGGTTCTTTTCTATCTGCTATCACCAGGGCGCTGTTGAATCATTGATTCTCTGATGGGTCGGATGGAGCAACTCTAACTGTAGTGCAGTGGCAGACGCGTCACATAATCTAACATAAAACTGATTTTTTAAAAAAATTTACAACGTACAGTTGTGAAATTTTCTATATGTAGATGTTTACGTAACGCTTATGGAAGGGCTCTGCGGTCCGGAATCTTCAGGACTGAGGAGTTCTTTGTAGCGTGATGTTCGGGTCAATGAGGTAGGACACGATCGTTAATTACGATTCGTGGATCATCCATAATATATTTCAGCGCACGAGTCACAGGGAATGCCGATAGTTGAAAAATGATGGAAACGGCCGAGGGACAAAACCAGGAAACACGGAACGTGAAAACCTAGAAACCAAGGCTTGGACTTGCTGATATAAAAGCCTGATACAAGTTGTGCGAAAGCACAGAAGCAGCAGGGTTTAAATAGACAAGCTGATTTCGGGCTAGACACAGAACAGGTGCGCACATTAGGACAACAAACCGGAGACTAGAGCAAAAACAATGGCACGTGGCAAAACAACCCAAAGTGCACAGATGGCAAAGAATCAAGCACAAACAGAAAAAAAAAGTTTTATTTTTCGGAATAATTACCTTAAAGGAAAGTGAGAGAATGAGTTTTAATTACTCGTTCTGTCAATTACTCAATTTTCAATTTTCAATTCCTCGACTTTCCACAACCACCCCACCAATCATTTTTATTTTCCTATAAGAGCACGACATGGAGGGTTTCATTGCTTACATAAAATGGCCCCAAAACCATACTGGTAGGAGGATAGGCCGCTCGCATGATGCGTCCCATCCAGGATATGCTCGTTCCTCACGCCCGGTATTTCCAGAATAGACGAACGAATGAAAATTAGACTTGAATGGGAAGCTGTGAAACATTTCGGTTCTGTAATGATCCTTTCAGAGCATTTTTCTGCACCGTACTCCATTTCGGGAAGCTGTAAACCAAGCAGGATACCAAGAGACTGCATTGTTTTCACGGCAAATAACAAAGCTGATGGTCTCATAATGAAAAACGCTGGACCAGGTCTGGTTATTTACGACTATTTACTCCTTAAAAGTTTTCCGTCCCAATGGAAATGACCTGCTGCAGGATGGATGATAAACATTTCCTTCCCCACTACATGATTTCAGGGTAAACTACGCGCCAGGACTTCTCCTGTATTTTTGGTGAATCGGCGTTAAACACAGCAACAATCAGTTCTGTATTTTAGTGTTTTTTTTTTTGTCCTGACCCTCCAACCTCCTTCACTCAACACACCGCTTCATTTCTGTTCTGTTCGCTTCAGCAGTGTGTTAAAGCCTCCCCCGAGCATGCGGCGTGGCTGCAGGGTGTTTTTAGCGAAGCAGGATTTCGAATCACACTTATTGTTTTGTCTGGTTGCGTGAGTCAGGAGACTTGCCGAGAGACGGCCGCGTTTTTCATCACCTACTTCTCCACAAGATGGACTTCACCCACACTCTTCGGCAGTGCCCTTAAAGAACCTCATTTTGCCACCATTCATCTCTTTTCTCACAGAAATCATGTTTTGCATTTGCACGGAAGGTCTATACTAGCGTGCCCATATTAAAAAAAAAAGCTCAAAGCTTAAAAGTCGACGACAGATTAAGAGAGGATCGATTTTTTATTTACGTTTCATTTAATTTTCACATACTTTATTTTGTTAGTTTTATGCAAATAACAAAAACAGCTGAGAAAAATAATGTATAAAATGCAACAAAAACAGCTGGAAAAATGATAAAAAGTAAAATGTATTTTTAAAGCTTTTATTTATTTATTTTTGCATTTTAGTCATTAAAATTTCAATATTTTTTTCAAATTTTTTTCCCCCCATCACAGCTCTAGCACACTTGAAGAGTAAATGTTTTTAATAAAATTGTTTAACATTTAGCATGCTATGCCGATTTTGTCCAAAAAGTGCAGCTTATTATTATTATTATTATTATTATTATTATTATTATTATTATTATTAACATGGGGAGCTAAATACTAATGTTAATGTTACACCAGTTTTGACCACAAGGGGCAGCAAAATCTTTAAAAAAAAAAAAAAAAAAAAAAAGAAAAGAAAAAGTGCAATGAAATCCGGGTAAAAGTTATTAATAGTTATAAACTATAAATAGCTAAATGTAGCTGCATTAAAAAAGAAGATTTAAGTAGAATTAGGTGTAAAAACATGTTCACACACGAGTAGTAAGAGTGGTTTAATTCTAAAGCCAACACTGCACTCTACCAAAATGTATACCAAGATTTTTTTGGGAAAAGCTGGAATGACTCGGTGTGAAAAAAAAAAAAAAAAGAGTCTCCAGCCTTGAAGTGGCACGTGATAATTCCTGGACTGTGCTGAAACAGCATGGCGCTAAAAACACTGACGCCTCTAAATGAATCCTTTGGCATTCTGACGTCTCTGGGCATAAAAACGAGACGTGAGGTCTACAAAACAAGGATTTAATGGGTAATTGAGATTAGCGCTTCATAGCAGAGATGCCTGCATGGCAGGCGGTGATTTGTTTTGAGTGCTGATCAAATTGACAGGCCATGGCTACACACGTTAGCATGACCAAACGATGAAGAGTGAGCATACGCTCATCACGATGATTAACACCGAAACGCTCAGTGATTTCGCTTTGTTGTTGCTAAAGTCATCCATATTCACTTACACATGTCATCTGGTTTTATTCGAAAAACAAGCACGGAATTTGATTAACCGGAGCTGGGCTTTTTTTGTGTGGCCGTGGAAGGTTGCGTTTACCCACAGAACGCATTTTAAATCTCAAGAACCTTCTGGAGTCTAGCGTTAATAAAGTCGACGCAAATCCGTAACGATTTACTCATCTCGATTTGTATGAAAAGAGACCGAGATTAAGGTTAGGGTTAAGGGGAAGTCCGGGCCGTCTCGCCCCTTTCCACATTGCTTGTGTGAAAACGAATGAAATCCGTTCACGCCGCTCGTTTGCCGAAATTCGTACGAGTCGAGTCGCATCGCCGAAGACTGCCGAGATGAAATGAACTGTTTTTTTCCCCACTTAATTAATCTGAGATTTATTGTAGATTTCATAAAACGCATTACAGAATAATGTTAAATCGTTAATGATTCATTAGAAAGTAGAGTAATGGTTCATGGAACAATTTCAGACAACAATCAAAACAAAAACAACAACAATCGCTTTTCAGATGATCACGAACACTGGCAAGGAGTCGTTTGGGAATCATAAAAGTTGACCAAACCGAGTCAAATAATCTGAATCACAGAAAAGAGACGGAAATCACTCCTTGGTGCTCTGGCACTTCATAATGACTTGTCTGATAAACGATTCTCTATAACGACGGAGTTTAGCGGAAAGCTAAAGAAAGAAAATGTCTATTTATATCAGAGCCAAATGCAAAACCTGACTTATTTCTTTCTGACTCGGGAATGAATAAATCGCCAAAGAAATCTTTTCCTGTCCTTCTGTTAGTTATATTCTTTCTGCGTACGCTGTGGGTGTGACTCATCAGCACCTAGCGATTCTCCCTGGTGTCAGTGTGAGGTAAAACGCATTGAACATCTCATTGATCGGACTGATTAAAAGAGAATAAAGGGCCGCTATCACGAGGCGGATCGCTTCCAAATGAGTCCTTTCAGTACCAGTTCTGCTCACTGATGCTATCAGAGAGATCGCACATTACAGCACTACCTGCTTTCTCAGACCTGCAGCTAATATTCCACACACACACACACTTCAAATATTTAAAAGAATTCCTGAATTCAGAAGGATTGCGTCGATTATCATGTAATGAAGGCTATCGGCCTTCTCAATTAGCTAGTAATGACCTGAACCAGGACGAGACAGACGTTATTCTGAGATCTAATGGGAATTAAATGGGGTTAAGTGTGAAAACAAGCAAAAAATTCCTGGGAATGTCGACACGACGATAAGGCCGTGGACAATTCCTGGGAATTTGAAACATAAATTCTATTAAATCCATCGGTTGTACTGATTTGTATGTAGATCCGCCTCCAAAATCAGGTTTATAAGGAAGGGCCGAAGAAGTGTCAGATGTAAAAGCCATTTTAACTCTGAGGGATACTTAAAAATACTTACAAATATTATTAATTATTTATCAAATATTTATTCATTTAATAATAATAATAATAATAATAATAATAATAATAATAATAATAATAATAATAAAAACCCATACTTTTAAATTGATGTGGGTTTTTATCCCCAGGAAGTCTCGGCATGCCCCTGAAATATCCCCTGGTCATGATCTTGAGAGGAAAAAACAACAACAACCAAAAAAAAAAAACAGGGACAGATGGGTTTTAAAGTACTAAAATATTAACAGGCCTCATATATACGTCCTTTGGGAATTAGCCACTCCGCTGCTGCAGCATTTCTGCTTATGGCTTTAGCGCCTCGGGGTCTCCGGGGACGTCTCCATACTTGACTCTGTAATCTTAGGAAATGTGTTTTATTTAAAAAGGATCAGCGTGTCCTTGCGCGACTGCGTTTCCTTCCCGTCATACCTCCGTGTACAACCTTGTGAAACTCCGAGACGTCTCGTTTGTAATAATCTCACGCCATCTTGCCGGAGTCAGTGAAGTGCGTTCTCTGCAAACGTGTAATTAGGAACAAACCGCACAGGATAACGCGGGGCAGTGGTGGCGTGGCGGTTAAGACGCTGGGTGATTGATCAGAGGGTCGGGGGTTCAAGTCCCAGCACTGCCAAGCTACCACTGTTGGGCCCTTGAGCAAGGCCCTTTGCTCTAGGGGTCGCTGTATCATCTCTGACCCCAACTTCTCAACATGCTGGGATATGTGAAGAAAGAATTTCACTGTGCTGTAATGTACATGTGATTAATAAAGACTCAATATTATTAAAAGTAGCGCGCGAGGTTATAGCCGAGCTTTAAGTCTCTCCGTGATGTTAACATGCCTGGGTCTGTAGTTCCGGGTTAACCCTAACCCTAAGTGCGACAGCTTCCCGATCCAGCCCCGAGAATGATTTCAATACGTTCTTCTTTGGTCATCTCAAAAAATACAGCATGTGATATAATATAATATAAACGGAGTAAATTTTGGAAGACATTTAGTTAAAAAATGCTTCATTTCCCCCGTGTATGGAGACTTTTGGGACACGTGTACAGACATGTCTGTAAACGCTACAGCAAATCCGCAGTGACGCCTCATAACACTTTAACGAAGGAATTAAACACTGTACCGTTGCAGGAACATTACCAACGCTACAGCTTTATCTCTGACACTGGAGACTCCTTCCTTAAGTGTTAAATAAACATCTGCGTGAAAGCAAACCTGCTGCAGCATCACAATAACTGCATTCTGTATTAAATGCTCTTACTCTTAATGAACTATCTATCTACAATAATAACAATAACCATCATCATCATCATCATCATCATCATCATCGTCATCATCGTCAGTTATTTGGGACGGCACGAGGACCTGGGAGTGTTTGCAGTTTCCATATTTATTTATGTTTGCTCACTGATACCGAATCCTGGTATTTTTAACCAGGCTAGCGGTGTAAAAATGCCCCAAGGTCATTGTTTATTTTTTGTTTCAAAAATAAATAAATGTTTAAACATAGTAAATACTTGAAGTAGAAGTTTCAAGGAGCTCCATTTGAGGAGCTTATATAAGAAAAGCCGCGTGCGCGTGTCGAGTTCCGACCTCTGCATCTTCTAAAATGGATTTATTTTCATGTCAGGAGTTCTTCCGCTTGGACTTTGACATGTTTTCACGTCCCGTCTCGGATATGTTTAATCGCGGCGTCTGAGCGCCGAGTCTAATCAGTCACCAGAGACCTGAGCACACCGTCAACACCTCGGTTCTCACCGCCGCAGCTCTGCACCGATGAAGAAGATCTGACACCGGCTTGACGTTTTTTCACTTTCTGTTTGCTTTCCGGTGTTTTTCAGCCGCTTTGAGGAGCCTCATGCCGAGGTGATGGACACACGCGAACGTCAGGTGTGAAAGTTCCGTCTGACATGTTACGCGTTACTCATTTCTCACATGATTTAAATAAAACATGATTCATTTTCACTTGTTTTTTTCCTTCCCCATTTTATCATGATTCTTTTTTAAAATCACGATTTATTTCCACGTGATTCTTTACACGTGATGTTTTTCCACGCGATTTCTCTTTCTGCAAGATTTTCAACACACAGTTCATTTATTTTGGCATAATTTTTTTTACGCATTATGCGATTTTTTTTTTAGAAACACGATTTACTGTAAGTTCACACGTGATTTTTTTTTTAAACGAGTTTTAGACACGATTCATTTATTTTCACGCGATTTAAAAAACAAAACAAAATTCATCACCGAAAAATGTATTGTTTGATTTTTTTTCTTCACATTTTTAAAAATATAGAAAATTAAAAAGATGATTCGTTTTCACTCGTGATTGTTTTTTCATTTTCACGATTTCTTAAATTTTGACCTATGTTCACGTGATATATATTTTTTTTACATGAGTTTTAGACACGATTCATTTATTTTCATGTGATTTTATAAACAAAAATTTATTACAAAAAGCTAAAATTAACATGCTAAATTTATTTTCACGTTTTTTTTCACAAATAACTTTTTTTTGTTGTTGTTGATTGTTTTAAACATTTTTACACACTATGCGATTAAAAAAAAAGATACATTTTCACTTGGGATTTTTTTTCCATTTTCACAATTTTTTTAACATATGATTTTAGACATGATTCATTTTTTTCACGTGATTTCTAAAAATAAAATTCATTACAAACAACAAAATTAACAATTTATTTTCACGATTCTTTTTTTTTTTTTTTTTTTTTTTTTACACTTTTTTTGGTTATTTTACACAATTTTTACATGATGCGATCTTTTAAAAACATGATTCATTTTCATTGTGATTTCAATTTCAAATGATTCCTTAAAAATCTTGATTTAATGTTCACGTGATGTTTTTTTACCCAAGGCTTTTACACACGATGAATTTATTATTTTCATGTGAAAATTTAAAAACAAAATTCAAAACAAAAAATTTCAACACAATTTATTATAATTTTTTTTTTTTTTTTTTACACATTTATTTTCACGCGTTTTTAAACACAGGACTTGTTTGTTTTTTGTTTGTTTTTCCTGAACTCTGCTGAGGCGGTGGTGTTACCGGAGGACGGCACTGGCCTTTGAGGAACTTTTAGTTTTAAATAATTCCTTTAATGCTGCCTGAGTATTCATGTCATGGAGCCGGATGAGTGCTAATGTTTGGCATTGGGAAATAGCCTGAGGCGTGTGTGTGTGTGTGTGTGTGTGTGTGTAAAGTGTGTTGAGCTCAGCTTCAGAGACTGAGGTAATAGCTTGAAGGAATAAAGAGATAACGCTACGATGGCTCAGATGATTAGCAGGCAGTAATATCCGTCAAGGTCACACACCAGGAAAACACACCTCGCTTTCAGCGCTCGTTCTCGTGTCCTGCCGTTACTCTTTACACACTCGTGCCCAGGAATGTGACCCAGCATTTCAGACAAACGTACAGGGACGCCATTTAAAATATAAAATTCCTGATTTCACTCTGAACTTCTGAAGTCTGTTTGCTTCCGGAAACGATAAAGCGGAATAAATTATTCTGCGCTTTGGAACGTTAGCACTTCCAGCAAAAGTCGCTGACAAGTTGACAGCCGTAAGTGACGAGTGTTAATGTTGCTGCTAAAACCTAAGATTAAACTAAATAAATAAATAATAAAGATAAATAAATAAAAGAAAGACTTTTCACAGACCTTTTTTTGGGGAAAAAAAAGCGCAATTTTTCATAATAAAGTTCTTCGACTCTTTCTGGTGTGATTAGTAAACTGACAGTGTGGCTTTTTTCTTGTTCTCCTTCTCTTTTAGGGAAAAACGAAAATGTTTAAAGATGACTGGACGGAAAAAGCAACAGTGTGACACAGGAACTGAGATTTGATCACTCGTATGCAAATTAGCTAAAGCGAACAAATCCAAACGATTGGCTAGAAACAATCCTGGCGCGGTTCTTTAGTTCCTCTTCTCACACACCACGTTAGTTTCTAGTTATTCAATTTTCATTTACTGTCTGAAGGACACACACACACAAAAAAAAAAAAAAATGGAAGGAAATGTTCTTCTTGATATATTCAGTCCCCTCCGAAAGTATCGGAACGACAAGGACAATTGTTTTCGTTACATCAAAACATGGATATGAGACGACCGACGTTTACATCTAGACGTGTTGAGCGACATAAAACATGACACATTCTGTATCAGACCACCCAATGTTTAGGCGAGCAAAAGTAACGGAACAGATAGTCCATCCATCCATCCTCTACCGCTTACTCCTTTTTCAGGGTCGCGGGGGAACCTGGAGCCTATCCCTGGGAACATCGTGCACGAGGCGGGGTACACCCTGAACAGGGTGGAACGGATAGTCTTAAAGTAAATAACGGTTAATATTTGGTTGCGTATTCCTCACTTGTTATAACTGTGTCAAGCCTGAGAAGCTGACATCACCAAACTGTTATTTTTTACATTTATTTTGTGTTGTTCTTCCAGGTTTTTACCTCAGTCTCTTGCAGTTGTTTGTTTTGGTGGGGTGGGGTCCTCCATCATTCAGTTTCCTCTTCAGGAGGTGAAATTCTGCTCAGTTAAGGGTCGAGTCAAAGTCTGGCGATTGGCTTGGCCAGTCTAAAACATTCCCCCCCTTGATGAAGTCCTTTGTTGAGTTGGCAGTGTGTTCTGTTTCATTGTCTCACTGCATGATAAATTTCCTCCTGATTAATTTGGATGCATTTCTCTGTAAAATTGGCAGACAGAACGTTCCTGTAAACTTCTCGATTCGCTATGCTGCTCCCCATCATGACTTTCATCATCAATAAAGATTACTGAGCCTCTTCCAGAAATTCGAAACTCTCGTCTCATATCCATCTTTTAATCTCGAACTCAAATGTCTTCGGTCCACAGCAAAAACAAACAAATCGGCCTTGCCGCTCCGGGAGTTTCGGAGGGGTCCGTATACACAGTACAACCTCGACCTCTCAAAATATATGTAGAGACATTAGGTGTGCGTACGTAGCTAGTACAATTAGCTTATTTCGCTAATCTAATCTGACAATAAAGCTGGGCGTGTAATAAGTCAATCAAACAACCACAATTTCATGCAGATTAGCGTGTTATTTAATTCATGTTTAACTAGAGGCTATAGAACAAAAAAAAACGCCACCTCGACTCGCAAAAAGTGTAGCAGTCGCGACACACCAAACTACAAGCAAGACGAGTGACTCGGCTCCTGCTAGTGTGAACACAGGGTTACTGTCACGGCTGCAGATGAAGTCTTCACTAAAACCCTATCTGTTACAAAAGAGCAGCCTGACTGCTTGACTGTAAAACCGTAGACGCCTTCTGAAAGATATTTTCAGCCACGGTGGATGTGTCAGACTTTGCCTTCTCCACTCGAAGGGTTCCTTGGCTTTCTTCGGCTCACAGACACAAGAAATGCCTGCATGCTTGAGTGGGTGGGCTGTGAACTTTTCGTTTCAGGATTTCTCTCCTCCATTTATATCTGTCTCTGCTTACTAGGGATGTTCTATAAATGACTGATTTGGAGTTTAATACACTGGAAGTATGAGGAGGAGGATCTACAGGTACAAGGATCTACGGGCAACAGCTACACTCTTCATGCCACCTTAAATACCACTCCACTTCTGCAAAGCATCTAAAATAGGCACATTGAGCGTGTACTGGACCAGAATAGTCCACTGTTTATGGTGGATTCATATAACTGGCAAAATGGGAGACGTTTTAGGACATAACATCTCCGTGACCTCACTCCGCTGTACACGTGTTTATTCGAGTCACCTCCGTTACCTCACTCCGCTGTACACGTGTTTATTCGAGTCACCTCCGTTACCTCACTCTGTTGTAAACGTGTTTATTCGAGTCACCTCCGTGACCTCACTCCGCTGTACACGTGTTTATTCGAGTCACCTCCATGACCTCACTCCGCTGTACACGTGTTTATTCGAGTCACCTCCGTTACCTCACTCCGCTGTACACGTGTTTATTCGAGTCACCTCCGTTACCTCACTCCGCTGTACACGTGTTTATTCGAGTCACCTCCGTTACCTCACTCTGTTGTAAACGTGTTTATTCGAGTCACCTCCGTGACCTCACTCCGCTGTACACGTGTTTATTCGAGTCACCTCCATGACCTCACTCCGCTGTACACGTGTTTATTCGAGTCACCTCCGTTACCTCACTCCGCTGTACACGTGTTTATTCGAGTCACCTCCGTTACCTCACTCCGTTGTAAACGTGTTTATTCGAGTCACCTCCGTTACCTCACTCTGTTGTAAACGTGTTTATTCGAGTCACCTCCGTTACCTCACTCCGCTGTACACGTGTTTATTTGAGTCACCTCCGTTACCTCACTCTGTTGTATACGTGTTTATTTGAGTCACCTCCGTTACCTCACTCTGTTGTATACGTGTTTATTTGAGTCACCTCCGTTACCTCACTCTGTTGTATACGTGTTTATTCGACTCACCTCCGTTACCTCACTCCGCTGTACACGTGTTTGAGTCACCTCCGTTACCTCACTCCGCTGTACACGTGTTGAATTATTCGAGTCACCTCTGTTACCTCACTCCGCTGTACACGTGTTTATTCGAGTCACCTCCGTTACCTCACTCCGCTGTACACGTGTTTATTAGAGTCACCTTCGTTACCTCACTCCGCTGTACACGTGTTGAATTATTCGAGTCATCTCCGTTACCTCACTCCGCCGTACACGTGTTTATTCGAGTCATCTCCGTTACCTCACGCCGTTGTACACGTTGAATTATTCGAGTCATCTCCGTTACCTCACTCCGCTGTATATATGTTTATCTGAGTCATCTACACTGCATTTATTTACTATTTACTTACTTTTATTTCCTTTACTTTGCTTGTTACCTCATTGACACGTGATCATGGATATGTCAATGCACATTAGTTACACGTTACCCAGATTTCCATGGATAAATATTGGTGTATTTGAGAAAAAAACCCCAAACATTTCCGTTCGGGTAATAGCCAATCGGATTCCTTCGCACTGCTCTGTTCATAGTCAGGAGGATGAAGAAGAGTGTCCGTTGTTCAGATTGGAAGCAGACTGCCTTAAATCGTGTCAGTCACAGGCGCTGGGTTTATGCCGGGAGAGTAATGGATCCATCATGCTGTGGTCAGTATGTGGTTTGGGCCACGTTCATCACTCAGACATCTTTACGGCCGCTTCAGACGAGTGAGCCGCTATGCGTGTTCATTTGAGGGCTTAGGGCGTTTCATTAGCCTCAGTCTCCTCTCATTATTCCCCGTATTGTGACTGGGACATCGTTTACGATATGACAGAGGAGAATTTGTGTGTCATTTTATATTCCTGCTTTTACAGTGACATGACTTGTACTATGGCAGGAAACAGTGCTTTTTTAAAATAAATTAATTTTCCGCCCCGTTCCCCAGTTTCCGCCAATTTAGTTCTGATACAGCGCAGCAGAAGGTCTATTACAGGGAATGTGCAACGTGGTAAAAGCTGTAGAAGAGCATTCATGGGTGCCGCTGGTTACAGACACACATTGCTAACAAAGCAGAGTGCAGTATAAATTATGTGTTAAACAAAAGAATGACATTAGAATGGATTTTCCATCTGCAGTTTGCTTATAGTGAGTGTGTAATGCGTCCTGCTCCCCCCATTTCCTGTTTAGTGCTATAATTGTTTCAATTGCGCCAGTCGGCCGTTTTTCCTGTCAGACAGAAAAAACATTTTCATACCGGAGTGATTTTAAATGATGGATCCTGATTAGTCAGAGGATGCTGATTAATCTTCTTTAACAGCATTTTGACATTAGTTCTGGCTGTATGGAAAAACACACGTTTATATTAAATGTACACGTACCAATACCTAATTGTTCCCGGGTAACACTTTACAATACGATGACAGTCCGTGATTAATCACACACTAATCCCTGAATTAAGCCTTACTTAAATATGAACTAACGAGGAGTTGAGGAAGGCGTGTTGCTAATCACGAGATAACGAGGCGCTAACCTTAACTACGACGCGAGCTTTATGAACTCCTGCGTGAATAACGACCATGATGGACTAATAATAAAGGCTACTAATTTCATCTCAAGCCGTGCGCAGACATTTTGAGGGGCGGTGGCTCAAAACGTGAGCAAGAGCACAAGAGTGAAACAGACTGAAACACCGGATAATAATCTTATAGAACTCTGGTGTTAATGTTAATAGCGACTGCTAAATGAATAAAATGTTACTGTGTTAATTTCACCCTTGCGTGTAAAGGAGCAGTGCGCCGGGCCCTAGCCTTGTGGGTAAAGGAGCAGTACCCCGGACCCTATCCTTGTGTGTAAAGGAGCAGTACCCCGGACCCTATCCTTGTGTGTAAAGGAGCAGTACCCCGGACCCTATCCTTGTGTGTAAAGGAGCAGTACCCCGGACCCTATCCTTGTGTGTAAAGGAGCAGTACCCCGGACCCTATCCTTGTGGGTAAAGGAGCAGTACCCCGGACCCTATCCTTGTGGGTAAAGGAGCAGTACCCCGGACCCTATCCTTGTGGGTAAAGGAGCAGTACCCCGGACCCTATCCTTGTGGGTAAAGGAGCAGTACCCCGGACCCTATCCTTGTGGGTAAAGGAGCAGTACCCCGGACCCTATCCTTGTGGGTAAAGGAGCAGTACCCCGGACCCTATCCTTGTGGGTAAAGGAGCAGTATCCCGGACCCTATCCTTGTGTGTAAAGGAGCAGTACCCCGGACCCTATCCTTGTGGGTAAAGGAGCAGTACCCCGGACCCTATCCTTGTGGGTAAAGGAGCAGTACCCCGGACCCTATCCTTGTGTGTAAAGGAGCAGTACCCCGGACCTTATCCTTGTGGGTAAAGGAGCAGTACCCCGGACCCTATCCTTGTGGGTAAAGGAGCAGTACCCCGGACCCTATCCTTGTGGGTAAAGGAGCAGTACCCCGGACCCTATCCTTGTGTGTAAAGGAGCAGTACCCCGGACCCTATCCTTGTGTGTAAAGGAGCAGTACCCCGGACCCTACCCTCCCAGAGCATGTACTAGTACTGCAGTGGAATTTGAAGAGAAATGGATGTAGAAGGACGCAAAGCGAATCGAGATTAAATTATCAGTGTTTATTTTTAACGCATCGTTCTACAGTCGTTAACGAGGATCAATGCAAATTAGAATCCAATGCCATCCACTTCGGTCTGTGTATGCAGCGGCATATGGCACATTATATAAACAATTTCAAAATGATGCGTATTTAATTCATATCCTTTCTTATTGTGCAAGTATGATTGAGTTTTTTTTTTTAACCCTACGTGTTAATTAATGCATTAACTAACAAACACGTTCTAATATGTCGTTAAGGTGGTCGTCATTCAGGCATGAATTCATAAAGCCTCGTCGTAGTTATGGTTAACTCTTCAGTCGTTGATGATTAGTACTTCCTTAAGTCATCATTAGTTTATATATAAGTAAGTATTAAATGGTTTTGGTGTCTGATCGTTTTCCTGTCTTACGGTCTGGTTTATTTTCAGGAAAATGACAAGAAGAACGAAGTGCATTTGAGTACAATACAGACGAGGACTTCTCAAACATTCGGTTCTGTAAGCCGTTTTTGGGACTTGGTTTGAAATGTCTTTCATCCCCACAGCATGAGTTGAGTTTCTGTTTTTTTTTCTTCTTTTCTCGTACCAATGACAGTGATAAATATCTGAGTTGAAAGCTGAAGTGGAGTCGTTTGATACTTCCTCAAAAAGAAAAAAAGAAGATCTCAGAAGTGGTCGTGTTTTTTTTTTTTGGTGTCCTAATTTGCAACAGCGTGTGACTGAAGGCTTTGATCACACCGAGATCCTCGCCGCACCACTGTTTGCTAATTGTCCTTGATGGATGACAGTGTTGCTTTACTGATTTTACGGTGTTATATAAATGATGCACTGATCCGCCGCGGTATTGTGAAGTGATGTGCCGCCATGCTGAAGTGTCGCTTCGCCGGAAGCTGAAGATGAACCAGGGTTCATCACTTAACGCTTATACTGTATGAAATTCAGAAGTGCTGTTAACATCGCCACTATCATGATGGACGAATAGACAAATAAACAATGCTCTTCTTGCGGTCGGCATCTGTTTAGGTGTTTATTTGCGACAGCGTGCTATATTGACGCCAGCTTGTCAGATTTCTAAGGTGGTATACTTTATAGTTGAAATTTTTTAAAAACTAGTCCCAGCTGTGCTAGAGCTCTAATCATCATCATCATCATCATCATAAAGTGTATCATCATGACTGAAGCTCTCATAGCTAGATAAATCTTTAAAGGAGATCTTATTACTGTCTCCAGTGTTTAAACGGTGAGATAAAATGCAAGGAAAAGAGCGACTTCTGTTCAAAGTCTTATTCAGACTAGATTGGTGAAGTGATGTTGTCGGAGAACTTGACCGATTCAGGAAGATAAGTGATCAGAGATGGGCGTGTCTTCATGATGTGTGCCTATTTATGACGCTACGGAAATTCCATACTCACCATTTTAACTAGTTTTGACCTTTGTTATAACTGCATGTTGGACTGGGCGTGGCTGTGCAATTCACTCTTCATCTTTGATCATTAGTGGATCACATGACCAAAACATGTAGGCTGTCACTGTGCTTGAAACTGAATATCATTTATAATTCGTTTATTTTATTGTTCTACGTTTTAAACCCGGCATTTTTGCTTCACTATGCACCGTTTTCATACACCCACCAGGGGGGGATGGCACCGTAGTGCTTGGGCCCGTCATCGCTGCTTGCAGCTATATTTTATTTTATTGTTCAGTTTTAAGCTCAAAGAAAAAGGAATAGAAAAAAGTGCTTCATGGAGTGTGTTTATCCTGAAAAAAAAACCCACACAAAAGCTCTTTTTACGCTGAATAAAGTGCAATATTTATCAGCATGTCATTTTGAAGGAATTATTTTTACTCGTCATTGTCAATTTATTAATTCTGCGGTCTGACAAATTACTGACATGACTATAATCCCAGAGGAACTCATGAAATAACGACAACATCCCACCTCCCCTCAAATTAAAACTAAGTTGATCCTAATAGTCTCTTAGGTTTTTCTCCTGAAACAGAAGACCCCAGTAATCTCATATATTTTCAGCAGGATAATGTTCAGGAACGGTTCGAGGAACATGACAAAGACTTAAAGGTGTTGACTCGACCTACAAAATTCCCCAGATCTCAATCCGATCGAGCGTCTGTGAGATGTTCTGGACGAACAAGTCAGATCCACGGAAGTCCCACCTCGCAACTTACAAAGACTTAAAGGATCTGCTGCTAACGTCTTGGTGCCAGATCCCACAGCACACCTTCAGAGGTCTTGTGGAGTCCATGCCTCGACGGGTCCGAGCTGTTTTGGCAGCACAAGGGGGACCTACACAATATTAGGACGGTGGTTTAAATTAGAATTTTATGATACCGTACATCTGCTCTTGAAATTCAGCCGAGATCTCAACAAAAAATTTTTTAGGCCGCTACTTCTCTCAGGGTTTAGTCGTCTAGTGTGCGTATGTACTCTCTGAATCCATCGGGGAGGTTCTTCATAAGCTATTATGTGGTATGGGTTGTATAACTTTATCTCCATACTGCCTACACTGGGAGCTCATTAGCAGGAGAAAGAAAATAAAATCAATCACAAGAGCACGATCCTGAAGGCTGATTAAAGAGGCTATTATAATGTTCACCTCAAACTGAAACTAAGAGTCTTTTCTCTTGTCCAGTGTCTGGCCTTTGAAAGTAGCATGATCACAGCATCATGTGAGATGCAAACAACTGGGTTCCTAGACAAAACAACCTGAAAAGACTCGTCCCTTTTGTGTTCATTTTATTGCCACCCAGATGCGAGTTTTTTCACACACACACACAAAATCGAAATTCCCATCTGAATAAGGCTTTAGAAAACAGGGTTCCTCTAGGGTTCTTTGGATAGCTGAGAAATATTAGGTTTCTAAAATCATTGGAAGCAATCAAATGGAGAACTTTATTGGGCAGATGAGGTCTACATAAAGCCTATAAAGGTTCCTCAGACGGACAAACCAAAGATCCATTAAGGTTCCTCTTAAAAAATTTAGTTTGAGTAAATCTGTTATACTGGACTTTTGTCTCAGCAGACGGCAGAAGATTGGTCTGTTCAAAACACGAATGGAAGTCCCATATTGATGAAAGCAGAACTTTTTCCATGATATAGACTAAATGATGGCTTTTGGTTCCCATGGAGTTCTGTTCTTTCACTCGGTACTCTTGTTGAGCTAGCCAGTGAGTAATTGCTAGTCATTAATGGTGGACTCAATAGAGCAGGTCACCTTAACTAAAACGATGAGAAAATCTATTGTGAGAAAGAAAATCGACCTGCTCGATCACCAAAACGCACAAGAAAAGTTAAATGATCTGTGGTGTAGCATTGTGAAACCTTTCGCAGCGTTGTTTGAAAACGTGGCGGCTGCATCGAGCTGTGATAATGGCATTGATTCCGTGTCACTTTAATTGAAGCGCGCCCATAAGCGTCTCTATTGCGTCGGGCGGAGTTGTCGGGTCGGGATGCCAGATTTACTGCAAGGGGGAGCTTGGGAAATAATGAGAGGAGACTGAGGCTAATGAAACGCCCTCAGCCCTTAAATGAAGACGCACAGCGGCTCTCTCGTTTGAAGCGGCCATAAAGATGTCTGGGTGATGAATGCAGCCCAGACCACATACTGACCCCAGCAAGATAGACCCATTATTCTCCCGGCATAAACCCAGTACCTGTGACTGACACGCAGGAAACCTGCTTTAAATCTGAACAACAAACACTCACTTCATCATCCACACTAAGTGCATCTCAGTCATAGCCATCAGAACTTCCACAATATCTGTTAACCGAGAAGCACTGAATTTTCAAAACTATGGAGTGGATGTTCTCACCCAACCCAAGCAGCAGGAAAGTTTCAGAGGCAGCTGGAGGCATGGATTTGCATCTAGCCGTACATTTATGTGACAAAGCAAAAAAAAAAAAAATTCTCTCCGTAGTTCAGCTGCGATGTGCAGGAATCAGAAATAATAGTTCAGTCTCCCACACACACACCCTACGTAATTGCTCAGGCCATGCTTAAACTACATTCACTCTCTCCTCCCACACACACACACACACACACTCTGCCAAAACCCTTCACAATGATGACCATATATTCTGCTTTCAGCAGTCTATGCATTTCCATATCTAAGACTGGTCAAGGACATCTGAGATGAATAATTGTAGAATCAGGAGCTTCTGAGAATGTAAAAGAATGTTGGGAATTGGTCGGGAACCATTTTGATTAGTCAGGATCTTCTGTGATTGGTCAGGAACAACCAATTTTGGTACGTTTAATGATCACCTGAGATGGATCAAAAAACATCTGAGATTGAATAGGAACATTGGAGATTGGTAAGCGAATGATCAGGATCATCTGAGATTGGTTAGCAACAGTTTGGATTGGTCAGAAACATGTATGATTGATCAGGAATACTGATAGTCTGGAACAGATCTGTTCTGAAGAACATCTGAAGATGGTCAGGAATATCTAATTGGTCAAGGATATTTTGGATTGGTCAGGAACATCTGTAATTGACCACAAATATCTGAGATTAGTCACGAACATTTCTTATTGGTGAAGAACATCTGAGATCGGTCAGTGTGCCGATAAGGATCACTAGTCAAGAACATCTTTGATTGGTCAGGACCAGCATGGTATGTCTGCTGATGAGGAACCTCTGAGACTGGTCAAGAACAGGTGTGGTGGTTCATCAGGAACCTTTCTGATGGGTGAATAAAAGAACTACATTTGGTCAGGGACATCTACAGTTCATCAGGAACATCTGTGATTGGTACATGTGATAGTCAGGAACACCTGCAATTGGTCAGGAAGTTTTCCGATTGATGAGGAACATCTCCAATTGGTCAGGAACATCTGTGATTTGTAAGTGTGCTGACTAGGAACATCTGCGATTGTTCAGAAACATTGGAGATTAGTAGGTGTGATGAACAGGAACACCTGAGATTGGTCAGGAACATCTGCGAATGGTACGTGTGTTCATTAGGAACATCTGGTTAGCATGATGATTCAGATGAACTTTGGAAATTGACTCATGACGAATATATGAGATGAGCGAGTTCATTTAGACACTGATTTATTAAGATCCAAAATAACAATCACTATTTAAGCCCTAGTCCAGAACTTGAGTACTACTGCACTGGCATTTTGATCCAGAACTTCTGTGATTGGTTGGTAGGCTTATCAGAAAATTCTAAAAGTTAATGAAGAGATGTACACTCAACAAACTTCTCTAATGTACATTATAATGAGGGATGAATCGTCTTGGAAGAATATTGCAAAAACACTCCTCAAGAACAATTGTTGTTGTTGTTGTTGTTGTTGTTGTTGAGGATGCATTAGTGAGATCAAGAAAGCTGATTTGCTTATTTGTAACCGCTACAAACTCCGAAATAAAAAATTAGAGAAGACATCAGTTCATGATCTGGAAATATTTAGTGGTATTGCTCAAGCACTGTAAATCTAATCAAGAAAGTAGAGCAATGATGTTCAAGCCCATGTGCGATTTGCACAAGTACTGCCATTAGGAAAATGATACAGCCTACTGCAATATAAAAAAAATCAAAACAATTTCGCCTGAAAGCCATTTACCACATGCATGTGCTCGGATAGACATATTTCTATATGCAGTAATGACTTGTTGCATAAATTATACACAAAGAAAATTCTAAATGAATCAAATAGCCATCTTCTGAATCACCATGCCTTGATGGAAGAAATCGAATGTCATTATAATGATGGCTCAAAAATAATCCAGGGATGTGCATGAATCATATATATATATATATATATATATCGTAGTGTGTGGGAGTTATAAGCTATTTAATCACACTTAAAATTTGCTATGTTGATTTGTCAAATTAATCAACCACCACCAACGTTTTTGTGAATTTTGTGAATATGCCCATGGTTTGAAGGATAAGCTGACCAAGCACTCATCCGCTATATTTACAGCTCACTTAATGGTTAATGAAGTTATTTCATAACTTTACCCATAAAATACGATCCTTGAGGTAAGCAATGTCTCTAAGATGCTGATATCTGTGCCAAAAATAACCCTCTTACATAAATACTAGCGTCAACATTATGTATTTAATATTGACCTCGATCGTATGTATTTAATATTGGACTTCCATAGTTTTCTGATTGTGTTTACAGCCAAAACATACATCTCGGCATAGTTACAACAAACAGTAAATAATTTAATAACCGAGACACGCCTCCGTTTCACTCAAACTCCACCCCATGTGCATAACTCATGCGTAACTTCTAAAGACCTCCCATGTCAAGAGTAATGTCTAAATACTAATGTATATAATTTTGGTATGAACTCCTCACTGAGCATGCTTGGCTCGACTCGGAATACCCTAGCTTTGACAATTTTTTTTTTTTTAGATGTTTCAATAGCACTCGAACTCAATTTCATCCATGAATCTCTGTTGGAATTTCCAAAAGGATCCAAGTTCAAGTTCCCCCAGGTGTGACATTTTAACAAGCAGGAATAGAGAGAAAGATGAGCTGACCATTCAATCAGAGTCATCAAGGTTTGTCATTGGTGTGAACAGCTGAGTTTTAGCTGTAGATCAACTGTGTCCACTGTACCGCTGGGATCAGATGCAGTATTGGATTTTGAGAAGCCTTGTTAAAAGGTTTGCCATAATGAGCCACCAAATATAAGGACATGCTTCTTGGAGACGTCTGTGAAACGGGTCATTGCCGTAATTCTTTCCACAGATTGGTTGAGATTTCGTCACAGCTTAATGCCGAGACCCGGAGATACAGTATATCAGACGCATCTTGGTTTTCCCATGGCTACACTGTATATCCAATTACTCCTTCCCAGATTCCTTCGCCGGCTCTGTTCCTTCTGTAACCCATCCATCCATTTTCTATACTGCTTATCCTTAGGGCTGATGGGGAAACTGGAGCCTATCCAAGGGAGTATAGGGCACAAGGCAGGGTACACCCTGGACAGGGTGGCAATCCATCGCAGGGCACCATCACATACACACTCACATTCACACACTACAGACACTATGGAAATGCCAATCAGCCTACAATGCATGTCTTTGGACTTGGAGAGGAAACCGGAGGAAACCCCCGCAGCATGGGGAGAACATGCAAACTCCACACACACACACACACACACACACACACACACACACAGGGGTCGTGTGTGTCCCAAGCCCTGGAGGTTTGAGGATAACGTGCTAACCACTAAGCCACCGTGCGCCCCCTACTGTAACTGAAGTGGAGTATTCAGGCATTTGTTCTTTTCTGAGTAGAACTGGATTCCCTGTGGCCCTGCCGAACAGGAAGCACGACCCTCCTCTGTGTGTTGGGATGCTGCCAGAAAATGAGATTTTCTCACCCGGCTCGATCCCACTCAAATGATTTCAGTAAATAAATAAATAGTCTTCTCACTTTGGGAACGAAGAGAGGCCAAATGAATCCCTCAGGAAACGTGGCTTTAAAAATGGATAGCATCATCTTCCTTTTTATGCGTCTCTGTACGTCTCATCCTTAAAATACCAAAACGACGGACCCCAAAAAATGGAAATACATAGACGTAGGGTGAACGATTTTCCGCTGTACCGAGTAGCCTAAAAAACACTGGCATATTTAACAGTTCAGACATCATGAAAAGAGCTTTAGCATTATCCTTGACACCGAGCCTCAGGAATACATTAGGATCCTCAGCACATACTCACATGTCCTCGCTATATAAACATATACTTTCTTTGTAGTTACATGTTGTTTACATCACATTTGACCATTTCGGGTCATTAGCATTGCTGTCTTCACAGAATGATCAAATAGTGGATAGATGAAGTAGTTAGTTAAATTACTGTCTATTGCTGAGAGCATCCTCTTGCTAATATTAAATTGCTGCGTTCTTAGTTAGTTAGCTATCCAACACCTGTAGCGATTAGTTTATGTTGTTAGTATGTGGATCAACTTAAAAGTTTGCCAAATTAGAACAGCTATTACATTAAAACCACATGCCTAATATTGTGCCACCAAAACTGTGGCATCTGTCACCAATATGTTAGCAGCAGATTCTTTAAGTCCTGTAAGTTGTGAGGTGGGGCCTCCATGGATCGGACTTGTCGGACCAGTAATTCTCGATCGGATTGAGATCTGGGGACTTTGGAGACCAAGTCAATGCCTTGAACTCTGTCATATTCTTCAAACCGTTCCTGAACAATGAGTGGCATTATTCTGCTGAGAGACGCCACTACCATTAGTGAATACCGTTACCATGAAGGGGTGTACTTGGTCTGAAACAATGTTTAGGTAGGTGGTACGTGTCAAAGCAACACCCACATCTTCTGTGGGATCGGATCAGATGGGCTAGCCTTCACTCCCCACCCGCATCAATAAGCCTTGGCCCTTATTGATCATGACCCTGTTACTGGTTCACCGGTTGTCCTTCCTTGAACCACTTTTAGTAGGTACTAACCACTGCATACCAGGAACACCCCAGAAGACCTGGCGTTTTAGAGACGCTCTGACCCAGTCGTCTCGCCATCACAGTTCGTCCCTTGCCACAGTCGCTCAAATCCTTACCCTTGCCCATTTTTCCTGCTTTCAACACGTTAACTTTGAGAGCTGACCGTTCACTTGATACTTATAATATTCCACTCCTTGACAGATGCCACTGTAATGATGTTATTCACGTCACCCGTCAGTGGTTTACATGTTATGGCTGATTGGTGTAAAGTCAGCTATGTTAATGTCAGTTTTCCATAAAATGATTAGAATGGTCAGAAAATGGCGTCAGTGTGATGTCTGCATTCGCTTTCCAACAAGTCACTGTATTAGGTAAGCATGCATACGTGGCGTTTCAGGAATTCGCGGCGTAATCATAGTCTGCAGACGACTCCACAGGATGGACATCTGCTCTCAGAAATAATCAGCTTTTTTTTTTTCCAGGATGAAAATGGGAAGTGCTGACCTGAAAGCGCCAACAGCGCCACCCTTCAGTGTAGTCGGCAGCGATGCTACGTTATGCAAAGCCTTGGTGAAAACACAATGGGAAACTAGTCGAGCTATTATTCTTAGATTGTTCATTATGTTTTCTAGCAGAAAACAAAGACTTCCCATTGAAGACTGTGTCTGGGAGAAAAACCAGGAAGTGTGAAAAGAGCCTGTTAAATTTTTTTATTTCAGATAAAGTGTGATAGTTTTCATCGCTATGTTTTCAGGGTGTGACATCAACAGAAATCTAAGCGCTTCAAAAAAAAAAAATGTGCATAGTTCACCACATATGTCTTCGCTGCTAGTCGAGTTTCTTTGCACCTTCATTTGACAACTGTTCTCTCAGTCTGCTCTCTGTAGAAGCTAACATAGTGATAGGAACATCTTTAAGTCATGAAACCTGCCACAAAATTACCCTTCAGTGTCCAGAAATTATTCTCTTTCATAACAGGATTGGTAAAACACAAAACTCCCAACAAACACGCATCAGCGTACTACCATCGTACCGCCATCGTTCAAATATTACAGAGATGGAAGAAGAGCATGCATGTATGGGTTTAGATCTGTATAAAGCACATGATGTGTGTGGAAACACTTGCAATAGTCGGGACCCTTATTCAAAATTCGCCTGCAATAATAGGTGATCACAGGTAGTAAAAAAACAACAAAACAAACAAACAAACAAAAAAAAACACATGAAGGTGCATTTCAACATTTTCTGCCCTGAAATTGCACATCATGTGAGAAATGTGGAATGCAGAATAATTATTCATAGCAGAAAATCACAACGTACCATAAAAATCACAATGAAACCATATGCACGACATGTAGAAATAAAACAAACAAACAATGTAGTAAAAATAAATAAATAATGCAGAAAATGAACCATTTTTTGGGGAAAAAAAAAAATCACGTGAAAATGAAGCATGTGGAAAAAAAAAAATCACGTGGAATGAATCATATGGGGGGAAAAATGTACGGAAAATAAATGAATCATATGGAGAACGGATATTGAAAGAAAAAAAAAAAACTACGTACGAAAATAAAAACGCACGCCATACGTGAGCAGATGTGTGAGACTTAACGTGAGTTTTACACGTGAATCACGTGACATTTGTGTGGCTTTTGTGTAAGTGGGGATTTCCAGGGATCTCTAGTCTGTCCCTTTTTATTTCTATTTAAGTTCCTAACACCAGCAAACTCTGGCCATGTAGTTCAGGTGTGTCTGCAAGCCCCTCAGGACTGAACTGGGATCCGGTAGGTGCTCTGTGGTGGATGTTGGTGCAGGAAAGATTGAGGATTACTTACATACATACATACATACATACACACACAAACACGTTCAAAATAAGGTATTTGATAGAGGAGAAAGAAAATCAAAAAGTTATTGCCCTGTTATTCTAGGACACCCAAATTCCTTGGCAGAAGATAATACTGAATCATCGCACGCTTCCTAAAGTCCCCTTGTGGACCCGACTCGGGTCTGGCCGTGACGCACTAGCGATGCGAACAGCGAGAGGGGGAGGAAAGCTTCAGATGCATGATACATCAACTCATCCGTAATTAACTGTGGATGACAAACGACGGCACAATAACCCACGATAAAAGAAGGTCACAAGATGACTGTGACAAGCCGACAATGACAATGATGCATTTATGAGTGCAAGTGCCTCTTCATTTCTCTGACTGTGCCATTAACTCAGGTGGGCTGAATTATTACTCAAACATTTTTACACTAACTGGCAACCTTTCAAGGCCACATGATTAAAGAGTAGTAAGTAATGAGTCTTTATTGGTCACATATACATATGCACAGGGAAATTCTTTTCTTCGCGTACCCCAGCATGTTAGGAAGTTGGGGTCAGAGCACAGGGTCAACCATGAGGGTTAAGGGCCTTGCACAAGGGGCCAACAGTGGCAGCTTGACAGCGCTGGGGCTTGAACCCCCGACCTTCTGATCAGTAACCCAGAGCCTTAACCACCGGGGAGCAAGACCTATGAGTAACGCTAGCAACTTTAGAAAAATTTATTATAAAATCATTATATACATCTAGCACATGCACATATATCTTAAAAATAAATAAATAATTATAACTAACGCATTAGCAGTAGCAGGTACTAACTCACTAATTCAGCTCGCTAGGTAGAACTTTAGAAGGTCTGTTAGTGTTTTTATTAAGCTAGCGACCTTAGCAATCTCCGACTTTAGACAAGAATCGTAAAAAAAAAAAAAAAAAAAGAGGAAAGGATGGTTTAGAAAACAAACGTTTGGAGAAATTCGATTGCAAAGGTTACTAGCTTAATAGAAATGGTCTCAGCAAGCCATCTAAAATTCTAGCTAACGTGCTAGCACTTAGGTGGGACTTTTTGCGCTAGCTAACTAAGCTTGTTCGCTAGAACTTTAGAAGGCTTAGCGTTTTTATAAAGCTGGCAGCAATTGCCAAACCGTTAAAAACCTTAAACCTCTTTTGATATATTTACATAAAAAAAAGTTTAACATAAGAAAACTTTAGAGCCTCAAGAAATGTTTTTTTCTTCATACAATGAACGAATGAATCATTTTGAAATGTAGATATATCTACCGAAGAGCATATGAAAAATGTTATTGAAGCCACATAGAGTTTTATTCCTTATGTAAAAATGATTTATATCGCTGTATAAAAGTCAACTCACTTGATTTTATTTATTTATTTTTTTTAAAAGTACATTTCTCATATGTAGTTCATGTCACGTTTATGTCTTCGGTTAACTTTGAACTTCTAGCTATAACAGTCGTCCACAACGACGTATTTCCTGAGCAGGTCTGGGTTTTTAAATTAAGACGGGCACATTTTTAAAACCGGACCTGCGTTTTAAATAATGCAGGTCGTCGTTTCGTCGAATGAGCTTCCCTGAATTGCATTCATTTTAATAAAAACACCTTAAGCATTCCACAGACATCGAGGTGTGTCGTCTTCCTGTTAGGATGAGCTGAAGGGCAATCAGTGGGTCAATCAAGCATCCAAGTCCATTAGCTTGTCTCGATTAGACAGGATTAATGGAGATGGAGATGACCAGATGAAAAAAAAAATATATATATATACTGTTTGTCTTTCTCATTACCGTTTGTCATTTGTCGAGTTTTATTTTCAAAAGGACGTAGCGATGCAAGCTACCGATCTTTTCCTCACCAGAGGTAGTCCTTATTAATATTTATTAAAAGAAAAAAACATGAAAAATATAACTAGATGCCATACAGGTAGCTTATCAGAAGGTTTTATGGAAATGTGATGTCCTGGAAATGTGTATTGGACATTTGCAATGTTAAATGGCATTTTTATTATGTACTGTACACGGAGCCTGTGATCGCTAATACCATTACGAATGCAAAGCCGCGCTATCCCGATAATAACGGCAACAACGAAACAGCAGTGCTGTTTCACAAAAAAATCCCCCAAAACTACCCAGCATTTATCACCCTGAGGGAACTGAGCAAAGACGCCGGGTACGTAAACGCCCGTGTGTAAATCTAGCAAAGCAAATAGAGTTCCGAGTGTAATCCACAGCCTGGATGTTAGGAGCTGAAGATGGATTTTGAGCACGCTAATCCCGGCGGCAAACACGGCGCCGTACCTTGCACCTCAGACGACTGCAAACACGGTAGGAGAACGCCGCTTTGAAACGCTCGATTGGAATTTTTGATCAATGCGAGTCAGTAAAAGACGGACGGGGCGAGGAAGAGACTTCTGCCTCACGACATGTCGACCTCTCACTCGAAAATGTGCAACAATTTACATGACTCAATTTACCCTTTGAAAAATTCTGAAAGGTAATTCTAGGACCGAGATATTCTTAGGCGCAGTGATGCAGAACCCCACAGTTTAAATCGGACGTTCGGGGAATGTTAATCTTCAGAGTCCTCATTTATATGAACTCCATACATTTGAAATTCTGTTTAAATATTAATTACCTTTTAAAAGAAAAAAAAAAAAAGTTGCTATTTTGACAGATATAAGTCGATGTTTTGTTAATTTACGCGATCGTTGGACCTATTTAGCTGCATAGAGTTATTATTGCACCTAGTGGCCAAAAGTGGGAAGTGCATCAAGTGCTAATAGAGGCAGGAATCATGCTGCCCCATGCTCAGTAGGTGGAGGAACAGAAAAAACAATTAACGACAGTTTTACTACTTCAGAAATATTCCTCTGCGTCCAAGATCTTCTTTTTTTTGTAGTAAATAATCGGAATTAAATCTAATAAAAATGCAGACAGCGTGTCTGCGATGTACAGAACCGTTTCAATTGTAAGATACAATATATTACAGAGTTTGAGAGAAAGACAGGGGGATTATAGAACGAATAACGTCCGTACATCAGAAATCACATTCCTTGTCTCTCTTTTCCAATGCACACTTAAGGCTAGGTTAAGGTTTGTAATATGGAAAATGTTGCTGAAATCTGGCAAACACGCCTCCGACACACCTTTTGAACAAAGGTACGTCTAAAAACAAGCTGCTAGATGGTGTTCTGGATGACCACGTGCTGACGACTTTCACAGCTGGTTATGGGGTTACTCTAAAAATAATTAAATAAATAAATGACTAGATACTAGCCTATAGCGTTTAGCCAATAACTAAAAAAAATATACACCACAGGATTATGTCAGATGATTGTGGTGAAGCAAAATGCTTCTTGTCAGGAAGTATTAGGAGATTTTATGTAGAACATGCTGAAATCAACTCTGCGATGTATATTTTAAAGATGTCTATATTTATTTTGACGAAATGAACCTTTTCTAACCATTACCAAGAGACCCATCCGGATCGGCTAGCCTCGACCTAACGATTAACGACAACCGTGACAAGTTTCACAGATACTGCCCCCGTTTTTCCATTTTACTTTGTTTACACGTTCACATTTGGATTCATTTGATTCGTTTCTCCTACCTGGGTACTGAAACAATAAGCAAAGAACCGATCACGTGTTATTATATCCTTTACCTTCTCTTGCGGACACCGTTACGACGCCAAGGAATCACTTTGGTTAAGTACGCTTTGGTACCGTCCTACGGTAATCGTTCAGCCAGACCTCGCTACGGATGAGTCTGGCTCTCAGATCGTCGTTATAAATACGGCGTCGGACGATCCGGGTTTCATTTCACGACCTTGATTTTCTCCAGCTTTCTGCGCCTTCATCCTCGGTTTTATGCATTCTCCGTTCAAAGGTGATCATTGGCAGGGTGTGCAATTTATTCTCTCCTGACAGGTGGGATACTGTCAGAGACGGCTGTCCATCAAGCTCCCATCAAACTGTCAGTGTGATTTCTTGATCAATCGTTTGCTCAGCGAGAAGTGGGCCCTGCTCCAATCTCGAAAGGCACGGACGGGGGACGTGATCGTTGCGCCGAGAGTTTGGCGTGATTTATTATTTATTTTTAAAAGCGAGCTGCGTTTGCCGCTTTGTATTAGTCTCATAACGTAGTCGGCCATTTTGTAGCATGATCGCTTTGTTAAAATGACTGTAGGTATATTTATATGTAAATATTTAGGCTATTTATTACTGCGTGTATCAGATTTAAAAAAGCAACGCTTCATCACACCACCCAGCTGTTCATTATTTTCCTCTAATCCTTACCTAATGCGCATTTTCCATCTGGAAATGGAAGTACTGCATGAGTAAGGTAAGAAAATAAATAAAAAAAATAGTTCTATCACTGTCTGTCTTTGACGTCATTCACAGAGGCTAATGAAGTTGTTGGCTTTTTAGGTGAACGATATGTGAAAACAGCACACATTAAACAAGTCTAATACCAGGCTTCAGAGCTTATCACACCCTATTAAGTGTCGAAAATGGGCCCTTAAAAGCCGTTTTGTCCTCAGCTGCGTTCCTTATTGTCTCTATCGGGCTCAAAAGAATGATTTGAAATGGCTCTGAATAAAGCGCTCACGATCAAACGGTACACGGATGGCTACGTCTCAGTCCATTTGTAAACAGATCCCTAATTTGCTGGTAAAAAAAAAAAAACGCAAATATGAGGGTTACGACTGAGGGCTGGCGGTCTAATAAATATTCATGGCACTGGAATTGTCACTTACGTTGAGATTAGACGATGCAAATTATGCATTAATGAAGCGTTTTTTTTTCTCTCCCTCCGACGGTGAAACACAGCCGTTGCAAACACTAATAATGACTGATTACTGAAGTCCAGCGGAAGCCGAATGCCGTAATGAAGTGAGTGTCCATAATATGTAGCTGCCTAAACTCATCCACTCACATGCCACACAGTTCAGGGGAAACGCTGCTCATCTGAGGAGTCATTAAGCCATGCTGGGTCGTTGCTTCAGCCTCGTATCCACCTGCAGATGAATGCTGCTCACTTCATAAATGATTTCTGAAGTGATTATCTGCTATGGCCATGCTGCTGAGTCGATAAATCATTCATGCATGGCGGCGTTAGAAATAATTGGTCACTTAATGACTAGTGTTGTTGTGCAGGAGGCTCGATAACGTAGAGATATGAGAGAATATGGATTATAATGCACTATAATAGTGGAGGTCAGTAGTGTAGATAGTAGTGCACTAGCATGATTCAGTAGTGTAGATAGTTAATAGTGCACTAGCATGATTCAGAAGTGTATATAGTAGTGCACTAGCATGAGTCAGTAGTGTAGATAGTAGTGCACTAGCATGATTCAGAAGTGTAGATAGTAGTGCACTAGCATGAGTCAGTAGTGTAGATAGTAGTGCACTAGCATGAGTCAGTAGTGTAGTTAGTAGTGCACTAGCATGAGTCAGTAATGTAGATAGTTAATAGAGCACTAGCATGAGTCAGTAGTGTAGATAGTAGTGCACTAGCATGAGTCAGTAATGTAGATAGTAGTGCACTAGCATGAGTCAGTAGTTTAGATAGTAGTGCACTAGCATGAGTCAGTAGTTTAGATAGTAGTGCACTAGCATGAGTCAGTAGTGTAGATAGTAGTGCACTAGCATGAGTCAGTAGTGTAGATAGTAGTGCACTAGCATGAGTCAGTAGTGTAGATAGTTAATAGTGCACTAGCATGAGTCAGTAGTTTAGATAGTAGTGCACTAGCATGAGTCAGTAGTGTAGATAGTAGTGCACTAGCATGAGTCAGTAATGTAGATAGTTAATAGAGCACTAGCATGAGTCAGTAGTTTAGATAGTAGTGCACTAGCATGAGTCAGTAGTGTAGGTAGTTAATAGAGCACTAGCATGAGTCAGTAGTGTAGATAGTAGTGCACTAGCATGAGTCAGTAGTGTAGATAGTTAATAGTGCACTAGCATGAGTCAGTAGTGTAGATAGTAGTGCACTAGCGTGAGTCAGTAGTGTAGGTAGTTAATAGAGCACTAGCATGAGTCAGTAGTGTAAATATAGTTAATAGAGCACTAGCATGAGTCAGTAGTGGAAATATAGTTAATAGAGCACTAGCATGAGTCAGTAGTGTAGGTAGTTAATAGAGCACTAGCATGAGTCAGTAGTGTAAATATAGTTAATAGAGCACTAGCATGAGTCAGTAGTGTAGGTAGTTATATACAGTGTAGTTAATAGTGAATTAGCAGGGGTCGGTAGTGTGTGTAGTAGTGCACTAATGTATACATAGTTGAAGGTGGATAACTGTTGTGAATTGTGAATGAGTATTAAGATGTTTCGCAATATTTCCCCATCAGTTCACAGTTTGACTCTGCAGCAGTCAGATGATGGCCTCAGAAGGTTTTCTTTCTTTTTCTTTTTTTAAAATGTAGAAGTCGAAAATTGTGGTGTCTGTCTGCTTTCACCTGCTGATTTGCTCTGAGATTCACTCTAATAGCTTCCAGACACTGAGGAGGAGATTTCATTTTATTTGTGAATGATAAACAAAGATTCCTCCAGACGCGCCATACCACCCCCACCTCACACCACCTCCAGTGTTTACCATTTTCTTTAGCGGGAAAGTGTTTTTCTATACAGCGTGGCCCTAAGGTCACTTTTTCCAATCCTTTTCACATGTTACTACAGTTTTAACAAATTATATTTCTCTAATAATAAAATTTCAGTTTGAATTCCAACCGTCACAACGGGCTCGACAGCCGACCAATCAGCTGCTTCGATTTAAACTCCCACACAGTACAGGTGCATACTGTAGGGCAATCCTTCTTGTCCTCCTTCTTTACTATTCATTACTTCTCCGACTTCGTTCTCTTTGTTCCTTTTTTCTTTCTCTTTGGTATATTCTTTACCCCTCTTTCTTCATTTCCTGTCTTTTTCTATCTCTATAATTCTATAGTGTCTCTATTTGCAACTTTCTTTCTCTTCATCTTCCTCCCCTGTTTCTTTCTTTCCTTCTTTCTCTCACCAAGTTGGTCGCACAGAATCGTTACAAATATCCTAATTCACTAATCATAGCACAACAATTCTGACATTGATATTTTTGTACCTCAGCGTAATTCTAAAAGGGGCGGGGTTACAATGAATACATGATCAAGAGGCGTGGTTAGGTGTGTGCAGTGGCCAATCAATCGATGGAGATTTTAGTTGGGTAAAATGTTCTAAGATCAGTATTTTTGGGGAATAATGAGTTGTAAACTTTGGAAATCTGCTCTGTATAGGTTAAATGTTTATTTTTACTTTCATTTTTAAATAAACAGTATATATTCTAGAATAATAACATCAACAGTCAGATATTAGTTCACACCTTAAGTGAATTTTGGACTCTAGGGAATTACAGCTGTATTTATAATCTCATTTCTGTATAAAAATTTATAGAAAGGCATTATCACATCTGACTGTCCACCTTCATCCTCCTTCTCTTCCTCTCTCATTATCCATCCATCTTCAATACCGCTTATCCGGACACGGGAACCTGGAGTCTACCCCAGGTCTATCCCAGGCAGGGTACACCCTGGACAGGGTGCCAAGCCATCAGAGTGACTACAGACACGCCTACCATGGAACCGGAGGAAACCCCCGCAGCACGGGGAGAACATGCAAACTCCGCACACACACAGGGCCATGGTGGGAATCGAACTCCCGACCCTAGAAGTGTGAGGCGAACGTGCTAACCACTAACCCACCGTCTCCATCTTTGCTTACTACCACCATATCTGTGAGAATGTGCGGAACATCTCTGTCCGTCCTCCATCCTGCACGTCCACTACTCTTCTCATGCCTAGACGCTGTGTATCTGTATCCCCAGCCTGCGCCGGTCTCTGGAGCTTCCTGTCACACGAGGCAGTGAGATGATGGAGCGTGGCAGGTGACGGCAGCGGCTGCCTCGTCCTTGTGCCTACAAGCGTTTCGCAGCACTTCCATTATCTGCATACGGATTATTTTCCCAGCTGCCCTCAGGTGACTCAAGAATAGGGATCGTTTCATTTCAGCACCACCGAGTCATGTATGAAGGAGAAGTCATAAATCTGCCAATCAGCCTGCTATTTCACACGGCACGTGGATCAAACCTGCTTTATATTCATTTAAAAGGGAAAAAGAGGGTTTTTTTTTCCATATACGATAAGAGCACTCGTTTTTATTTAGTTTTTTTTTAAAAACACTATTACTGCTTTCCTGCTTCAGCGCCTTAAGCTAGGAAAACTATTAATATCTACATGAAGCTGAAGAGCTCTTCTTTTGAAATATTTCATATATAACATTGCGAAAGCTTTCATCCCCACAAAAATAAATAAATAAATTAAATAAACCCGTATCGTTCACAGATCAGTTTCCAGCCAAATACCAGCAGCTCTAATCAGCTCACCTCATACACTCGTACACCATTTTTCCTCTAATGAAACGCATCTTTCCTCGATTCTGGCCTTTATACTGTGGCAAATTCACAGCAAAGCAGATCGATATTGGATTTATGAACACCCCCCACCCTCACCCCCAATATGTATACTGTCATGTCGAGGATGGCAGCGTGAACAAACTCAGTAAACAAACACAGCAGAGAAAAAAAAAAGTCCAACCACTAAAGTTTCATTCCGTACATCTCATTTTTCATGATGTGTTGATGCTTTTTCCAATACGTCTCTTGTAGAGTTGTTTGGCAGTAATTGCTCGGAGATGCGAAATCAATAGTGTGTGCTGTTATAAGCGGAATTACAGATTATTGACCGTTAGCTTTTATAAGATAAATTTTTATTTTTATTTACGTTAAAAAAAAAAACATTACTAGAATGCTGACGTAAATAAAAAGTAAAAGCATTTTAGTTAAGGGGAACCTCAATATAAAGGATTTCCAATATATTATACTTTATATACATATAGATAATTCTAAAAAATAAAAATTGGGCATGTTCTTACACTCTTAGAAGGGTCTTTGTTAGTCCATCTTTGAGAATCTTTATTTTTGATGCAGAACCCTTCAACAGAAAGTATCTGAAATAATTTTGTAAACAAAAAATACTTAAACCCTTGAAAAATCCCCCCCCCTTTTTTTTTTTTTTTATAAAAAAATAAAAAAATAATAATTGTGCAGAAAGCTTTGATTAATATATTCCTATCTCCGGTCTTCCATTGTAAAGAAAATTCCACCGTATAAACCTATATACCGACGTTGGGCCTGAGAGTCTCGTTTATATCACGTTAAACCCTGCAGTTATTTCAGACGCCACGCCGCAGGACGGACCCGAGAGGAAGTGGGCAAATCTCTCCTGCAATATTCAGCAGAACATGAACTGGATCTCGGAGTAAACCGACAAACCGCAGGATCACAGGGGAACGGCAGGATGGAAACACACAGAAACTGAGATGCTCTTTCCTTTTTTGTAAAATTGTTGAGAAAAATAAAACGAATGAAAGGCACACATGATGTCCTGGGACGCGTGAAATGGACTACATGTGGATTGGGAGTTGCTCAAGGCTGTAGATTTTAACGTCTAATGTGTTCTTTTTGCCCAAAGGACCATTCACATTTAATCAGATATAATCATGGCTGTTGGGGGAATGGGGAAAAAAAAAAAAAAAAAAACCTCCCCAAGAAGCAGAAGAGGCCCTTCAGTGTTTTGGAAATTGTTGTTGTCTCTTAATGGTGAAAATTCATTTCAATTTTGCATGAAAAAATGAATGATGACAATTAGTGAAGAAAGAACTCAGATTTGCAACTCTGAGTTGAGACTCTATTTAGTCTTGTAGCTCTGATACATGAGATTAGAGTCTAATCTACAAGGCTTGCAGCACAGTGACTAGAAACTCAACTGGGAATGGTTGCTTAATGACTTTAGCCTCGACTTAGACATGCAGGTTTGAGACATGAGGCTCGACTTACAGCACAGAGACTTTAGACTTGACTTGGACGACATGACTTATGACTCAACGTATAGACTAGACTCAGACACTCGAGACTTGACTTGGACTTGCAGCTCAGAGACTAGAGACACAAATTGGACGATACGACTTTTACTCAATTTATAAACTAGACTTTGAGATCGAGACTCAGATTAGACTTGCAGCTCAGAGACTTGAGACTCGACTTGGACCTGCAGCTTGGAGACTCGGAACTCAAACTTGGACATGCAGCTTGGAATCTTGAGACTCGACTTGGACCTGCAGCTTGGAATCTCGAGACTCGACTTGGACCTGCAGCTTGGAATCTCGAGACTCGACTTGGACCTGCAGCTTGGAATCTCGAGACTCGACTTGGACCTGCAGCTTGGAATCTCGAGACTCGACTTGGACCTGCCGCTCGAGACTCGAAATTCAAACTTGGACCTGCAGCTCACAGACTCGAGACTCAAACTCGGACGACATGACTTATCATGACTCAACGAATATAGACTAGACTCAGAGACTCGAGACTTGACTTGGACCTGCAACTCAGACTCCACACTTGATTGGCAGTTGTGGTTTATAGACCAGAGTCACAAAATCTACTGAAAAGACTTGGACATTACCCTGACTTGCTGACTCAGAGACTGTAGAGTCTCCTCTCTGAGACTTCAAAATTGACTCCGACTTGCAAAAAGTAACTTAATCAATCTTTAATAAATAAATAAATAAATAAAGAAAGAATTACCATATAATTACCAGTAAAGGAAAACACAGTGTATTGTGTAAATAATGAAAGCGATGCAACGTTGTCTTTATACCCTCTGCTCAGCCAATCCCTCAACTCCATCCTAGAGGCAGTGGACGTGAATTACACCAAGATTCTTTCTGCCAGTAATTATCAACCAACATCACAATTTACACACCTCTCAGATTGAATCTACAAAATAATACCGGAATTAACAATTAATTCCAGTCTTTGCATACTGTATTTTTTTTTTTTTTTGTCCTAAAGCCTGCAAGATGACAGCGAGCGAGTGAAATGAAGTCATCTTGTGAATTCTTTCATCGGCAAACACCGCATTCTTGTGCAAACTGGATTATAATCCTCTCGGGTGTTTAAACGGAGCAGCGACTTCAGAGGAAAGCTTGTCTCATTATCGCGCACTCGTGTAGAGATTAAGGAAACACCTGGGTGACGCTCTCCTCATTCCCAGATGAAACCTGACTTGTGCCTAATAACTCTGACTAAACAACGAACACACGCCCTGAAAATAAAGACGCCGCGTCGGGTTCTGAGAAATGACAGCGCGCATCATCGAGAAGTAAATATTTGGGGCGAGCAGATAAATCAGGCTATTTCTTTTCTTTTCTTTTTTTTTTGGGGGGACGATTTATTTAGAATATGAGAAGGAGAAGATCATGTTTAACGCCGACATCTCCCGTCTGACAGACACGCTTCAGGCGGCGCTGCAAAAATTAGAAGCAGTGAAAAGGGATCGGTAACACTTCCGAGAATATCATACACTCCGCCAGAAACGATCACACTTACTGTGCCGTCTGGAAAGTAATTGGACGCTGACAGAGATTGGACTCCGGCACAGTGGTTTAGAAATATAGAACATGATACAGTAGCAGGTTTAATTAGAGAGCGGTGGCATAGAGGAACTATTTTGTTGTTTCCTAAAGATACTTTCATTTCATGGATCTTTAGGTATTCCATGTAAAGTTAACTCTGGACGGCATTGTCCAGGCAACAGGAAGAAATGAGAGAGAGAGAGAGAGAGAGAGAGAGAGAGAGAGAGAGAGAGAGAGAGAGAGAGAGAGAGTGTAATAGAGCAAGAGAGAGAGACACAAGGACATACAGAGAGACACACAGGTCGAAAGGGAGAACGAGACAGATAAAAGACAGACACAGAGAGGAGTGACAGGTGAGAGACAAAGAGAGAGACAAACATAATGAGAGCGGCAAAGGAGAGATACACAACCAGACAGACAGACAGACAGAGAGACAGACAGAGAGACAGACAGAGAGACAGACAGAGAGACAAGAAGCCAGCATTATCTGCTCGTTTCTGGTGAAAGTGCATGCGGCATCCGGTTTATTCATCTGTCCTCCACTTCTCCTTTATCTGAGGGCAAAGAGTTCACCTCCAACTTCCTGTTGTTGCCATGGCGACTGAAACCTCAGGCCACCTTCACAGTCACTTGCCTCCCTCAAAAACTATACGGAAAAGTTCTCCATAACAAGCAAATACATCCATAACGAGCCCTGAAAAACACTTCCAGTCTCTCTGTCTGTCTGTCTGTCTGTCTGTCTGTCTGTCTCTCTGTGTATATTTGTGCAAAGATGTGTGTGACTAACTTTACATTCAGCAGCTGCTCGTATGACTAACAGTGAGATGACAAAGGCTTAAGTCAATATAACAGCTGAGTTTGGGAGAGAATTCAACAATACACGAGTTATCCATGTTAAGCTTGACATAACTGAACGCGTGTTTGTCAGGTCTGTGTTTAATGTGTGTGTGTGTGTGTGTGTGTGTGTGTGTGTGATTTAATGAATCGATTTGGGGTAGCATATTTGAATTTCGATATCGTTAAACATGATAAAGAAAAACAAAGCATAAAGTATACGCGCCTTGAAATGAGATTCGTGTCATGTGATTAAATTGGATGGAAGATCGATATCGAATGGAATTATTCGAGGCGTTGCACCTGATTAAAAAAAAATAAAAACATTTATTTATTTATTTTTAGAAAAACAGCAGTTCATAATATACTCCGGTTGCTGCGTAGTTGAACTAATATATCTGATCTGAAGAGTAAAAACACAGTAAGACTAAATAAAGCAAAAACCCAATCGAAGGTGTGTGTTAGACGAACAAGCGAGTTCTTAGACATGACGCAAAGCAGAGTGCCTAAAACACCCGTAATGAAATAAAACGATATTCGCAATAATCAGTGCTTCCACCATGCAGTGCAGTCAGTTAACAGTAAGGTCTGGTTGCTAAGCAACATAGTGGACAAAGCTGTAGTTTCCATGGACAGCACAATAGCTACAGGTAAAGATTTTATTGGTTTAAAGACCAGTCCAAAGACATGTGCTGTAAGCTGATTGGCTCCAGGCTCCCCGGGATAGACTCCAGGCTCCCTCGAGACCCTGTGCAGGATAAGCGGTATGGAAATTTGATGGATGGATGGATCTAATAACAGGTGGGGAAATTGCTGTGGTATAAGGCCAATAAACCACTTTGGGTTGTTGACAGTACCTCCACGTCATCACCCCACCCATCCATTGTTGATGATTTTCCTATAACAGATCACCACGGCGTGTTTAAGTCTCGAGTCCTCGCAGTTAAATGAAAACTTTCCTTTTCCTCTCCGATATCAAAGCCGACTCCCATGATCTTGTTGGTTGTTTTATTCATACGGAAGCTATTTGTGGTTTTGTCAGCTAACATAACTGTTTTGACAAGCTGGGGCCTAGCAGACGTCTCAATGGAGCACCGTCTGAGGTTTGCTCATCTGTGTGCTTCGCAGCTTTGAGAGTCTGTTTTTCTTTTGTGATCCTCAATAGAAGAAAAAAAAAAAGAAAGAAAGAAAGGGGATGACAAATGTACGGGATTAGAATCTGAGGTGCTGTGGGAGTATTTAGACAGGAATTCAATTACCAGGAGGGAATGGGAGCAGCGGTGGCGTGAAAGAGCTCCGGGCTTTTTTTTTTTATTTGATTTTATTTATTTATTTTTACTCCTTCTGCTCGTATCGATTTCTGGAGAGGTAATTGTAGCGTTGTTTGGTGTCTGTGAGTGACACCTTGTTCAGCAGAGAGAAGACGTGGTCGCAACTTCCCCGAGATCAATGAAAAGGAGGAATACATTTTCCTCGCACTCAGACACAAAGTACACACGGCTCTCAAACGAGCCTGCTTGTGTTCACAACTATAATCCTGTTAGACCGAAAGACGTAAACATCTCATACACGCTGCATGTTCGCTACAGACGCACAACTTCCAAGGGCAGACTGTACTATTTAGACTGTATCCTCTTCCCTTCCCTTTACAGTAACGCGTAAACCACGTTAGCATTCCTGATTATGGAATTAAACATTTTTAAAATGCATGAAGGTCAGAATTTGAATTTGCTTGAATTTCCCTGGCCGCTGCTGCAGGTTGTAACGGTCTTCATGCTGGAGTAAACACCGATGAGGTTTTCCATGAACTGCAGCTATTCCGAATTGTTCAAATCACAAGCCTCAGCCATGCTAATCCATACGCCTGAGTGTTATTGTAGAGACTGGACTACGCAGATTTGCCAAAATAACAATGCGGTATGTTGCGATCAAAGCCTACGAACCTTCTAGGAATGTCTGTCCACTTGGCGGCCATTTTGGCGACACGGTCAGGCAGTTATATCCAGACAGACAGTAGACGGAAATTAACAGCAAGCAGGAAGACAACCGGTCAATGAAAACTACACTAGGAAAAGAGATTTTTTTGGAACGGTAGACAGGGCATCTCCTGCCTTGTGCCCAGAGTTCCCTGGAATAGGCTCCAGGCTCCCTGTGTAGGATAAGCGGTACAGAAAATGGATGGACACATAGAAATAACGTGAAGCTTTTCAGACCGTTTACATTCATGGAAGTTCCGAGTTTGACCTTTTTCTCCTGCTTTTTGGATAACCCTTTGCCTAGTTTGCACTTACCTGTGTGTGACCCTTTCGGAATCTGGATCGTGCCCGGGAATACTCCTACGCAATAGATCACTATTTCCCGAAGTCGAAACCATTACAGAAGTAGTGGTCAACTACTAAAAATGAATATTCCCCCAGGCCCAGGTAGTGCAGCACATAGGGATGCCTTCTCACAGCTCCAGGGTTTGATCCTGAGCTCAGGTTACTCCAGTTTTCCTCAAACCTCACACCTAGGTTCACCCATGGCCGGGTTGTCCAGTCTTTTCTTTCCAAACCAAGCAGAAGCCACACCTTATAGTCTATTCAAAGTCAAGACCAACTGATAGAACAGGTGGAATCTGGTGTGGCTTCGATTTGATTGGAATGGAAAACCTGCACCCACAGTAGCCCTTTCTGGATAAGTTTGGACACCCCTGGCCTATGATAAATTGTATTAATGAGTGTGCGAATGTGCGTGCAGGACGTATCCCAGCTTCATGTCTAGTACTCCTGGTATAGGCCACAGATCCACCATGATATCTGACCAGGATAAATGGTCCTGGGAAATAATCAGGACAGGCGACGTGTGAACGGAAGCCGATACCTTACTAGGTTTAGGAGGTTGAGGTCATGTGTCGCTGCTCAATAGGTTAAAACAGTGTCTTATGAAGGACCAAATGCGTTCTCTGTGACCCAGCTGGCGAACGAGAACAAGGGACAGCATGTAATATTCATCAGCCTCTTGTCCGGGAAGCCTTTCGGCTTCGTTCTCCGACATGCGATTGCTGCAGTCGCACCTGTCTCTGCGCCGCTGATGCGCGGCCTCGGTGGATGGATCTGCTGAATGATGCATCACCTGTCCACTTATCACTCTCGCCTGAATTTCCCTACGCCGCTCCTGAAGCTCTTCTTCCTCCAACGTGTTCTACATGTGATGACACAAGAGCGGTACAGGTGCGAAAGCTTTTTTCCAGAAGATCGACCTCCTTCCCACACGTCGCTCATCCTCTGTACGCTCTCGCACCACCGTCACACACCTGTCATCTCGCTGCAGTCACTTTTCATTAGCTCCAGTGGATGAATACACGCCGAAGCAAGAGGCAGCAGGTGTTCAGAGAGCGAACCTCTCCGTGGTTGACTTTCCCGAGCCATCTGACCTCTACATCTCGCTCTCTCAACGTCATATACACTCCAATCTGGCCCGGACTGCGCCAAAATCATCCAGCGTGAAACGCAAAAAAAAATAAAAAATCTCGCCGTCCTTCAGATAACTTGTAATGTCAGAGCCAAGCTTTGTTTTTTTTACCTAAACCGGAACACGGCTTATCGACTCAGCATGAAAACCAGCGCTAGAGGAAATGAAATCCGATCAGCGAGTCTTTCTGTTGTCCTCTCATGTCCCCTGCTGTCCCAGACTGATACATTTCACATGTGATCACATGAAAAACGCGCGTAAACAAAACAAAACAAATCGCTTTCCGCATCAAATTGTTTTGCGCATGTTCCTTTAACTAACTTTAAATGTAACTACAATAAACGATAAACAGTACAGGAAGTGTAAACAAAACAAAAAAACAATGCAGTGATGAGAAGGGATAATCCAGACAGTGGAATTCCACACATCGAGTTCCACCGATTACCTGATTAACGTCACCTGTATCGTGTTTTTGCTTCATGAGAAACAGAGTGTCATTGATTAATGTCTCTCTCGCAGATTCCAGATAAAAATAATAATAATAATAATAAAAAAAAAATCAATATCTAACAGGACTCGGGATCAGAAATGAAGAGTCGTCAGATGGAGACCCGGACTGATGGCGCGGATGGTGTTGCAGTCGCTGAAACGAAGCCTCCTGTGTGAATATTTTATGACGGCTGGCATGTTTCTGTTCACAGTTTGAGGCGTGCTCTCACCCGAGAGGTGTCTCCGTCGTCCTGCAGGCACTCGTACCCTGAGAGGCGTCTCCGTCCTCCTGCAGGCACTCGTACCCGGAGAGGCGTCTCCGTCGTCCTGCAGGCACTCGTACCCGGAGAGGCGTCTCCGTCCTCCTGCAGGCACTCGTACCCGGAGAGGCGTCTCCGTCCTCCTGCAGGCACTCGTACCCGGAGAGGCGTCTCCGTCCTCCTGCAGGCACTCGTACCCGGAGAGGCGTCTCCGTCGTCCTGCAGGCACTCGTACCCGGAGAGGCGTCTCCGTCGTCCTGCAGGCACTCGTACCCGGAGAGGCGTCTCCGTCGTCCTGCAGGCACTCGTACTGTTGGACCGGCTTCATCTCGGGTCCATCAGGGACAGAAATCCACTAATATTATTAAATCAATCAACAATCAGTCAAATGCACACACTTTCCTGGAAAACATCTGCATTTCTCACACGATTCATACATTTCTCACACGTGATCCCATTGGCTATTCACGTAACGTCGCGTGAAATGTATGTGATTTTTCACCTATGGGATACGTGTGCGGTCTTTCATTCTTCCTTCCTTCCGTTAATTCCTTCCTTTCCTTTTCTTTCTTCCTTCTTCCCCCATTCCTTCATATGCGTATTCCCTTTCCTTATTTCCTTCCCTTCCTTTCTGTTCCTTCTCTTCCTGCTTTCCTTTTTTAATTTCTCTCTCCCGCAGAAATATAGGCTCCATGACTGATTAGCCAAGATTTCTTTGTCTTTTTTCTTTAGAAGAAAGCGTGGCTGCACTCTGACCGTTTCCCTCCACTCCTCCGCGCATCGTCTTCACAAACCGGATTAAGTGCTAAACTGTAATCAGATATTTATCCGCTTGATTTTCTCTGCTCAGGCGTTTGCCAGTAAAGCAGTACAGTAACACCGAGCGCGTTGCTAACAATGCTAACACTGCTAACAAAGTTTTGGTGTGTGTCACGAGGCTAATGATTCTGCTCAAACTCTCCAAGTCCCCGATTCGATTTTCTTTTTGTCCCTTCAGTGATGAAATAAGACATTCGATGCAGCTGAAGTGAACACGCTGTGATTTCTGAAACTCTCTCATAACGGAACAGATTTATTACTTCCTGTTTTTTTTCCTTCTCGATTCAGTCAGAAAATACAGTGAGATTTCATGTAAAAGCTGATGAAACTGTTTCCCACTGACTCAGCAGGGACGACCCATCAACTCTCCGTCTCTCTCTCTCGCGCGCACGCGGGCTCTCTCTCTCTCGCTCTCTCTCTACTGTTCTTTCTTCCTTCATTTTTTCTTCCTTTTACTTCTTACCGTTATTTCCATTCTATTTTTTTTTTTTTTTTAAACTTTCTTCTTTCCCGGGTATCTTCATTGTCCTTCCTTTCTTTTATACTTTAACTTCCTTTCTTTCTTCACTGTCGTTGCTTCCTTTCTGCCTTTACCTTAATTTCTTTTTCCTTTCTTTCCTTCAATCCCTCATTTTCCATTCTTCCTCCTCCCTTCCTTCCTTTCCGTTTTATTCCTCCTTCCATTCGTCTATTGTCTCATTTTCCTTCTTTCCTTGCTTTCATTCTTCCTTTCCCCTCCCTTGCCCTTCATTCCTTTCCTCTTTCCTTCCTTTCCGTTCCTCCTTCTCGTTTCTTTCTTTTTATTTTCCATCCTTCCTTCCCGTTTCTTTGCTTCCTACCATTGATTCCTCCATTCATTCTTCCATGTCCTTCCTTCCTTTTCCCTTTTCCTTCCTTGCCCTTCACTCCTTCCTTCTCATCCCCCCTTCAATTCTTCCTTTTCGTTCCTTTCTTTGTTTATTTTCCTTCCTTCCTTCCACCCATTTCTTCTTCCTTCCTACCATTTTATTCCTCCTTTCATTCATCCATTGCCTTCCTTCTTTTCCTTTCTTTCTCCTTCTTTCTTCATTTTCCTTCTTTCCTTGCTCTTCATTCCACTTTCCATTCTCCCTTTTCATTTCTCTTCGTTTTTCCTTCCTTCCTTCCTTCCTTCCTTCCTTCTACCCATTGCTTCTTTCTTTTGTGCCATTTAATTCCTCTTTTCATTCTTCCTTTTCCTTTCTTTCTTTCTTCATTCTCCTTTTTCCTTCCTTGCCCTCCCTCCCTCCCTCCCTCCCCCCACCATGTCCTTGCAGTCGTGCTCTTATTCCTCGGGAGTCTCGGAGTCTCGGAGGTGTTGGAGTCACCGGTTGTTGTTCGGAGTGAACCGCACACAGTGGTGAGTGACAGAAGAACTACAGAAAAACTCGCTTGCTATTTTTATTTCTCTTTTCTCCTTCCTCGGCTGCAGCGCGCCGGTCCCGCGCCCGACTTCCCTACGTGCAGCAGATCACAGTGCGAGATGTTCAGCTTTCTCAGAATAAGTTCAGTTTTAATCAGTGATCTAGGAAAAAAAAAAAAGCGTGTTAATTATGCAGCAGTCGCAGAGTTCAAGAATATTTCAGGAATATAAAAAAAAATCAATGGGCGCGTTAAGTATGCAGAAGAAATGATTCCCCTGAAGCGTCTGTAGCGATGGAGGCTAACCCGCGTGTCCTTCCTTTCCCCATCTGGCTTCACACTCTGCCACTCCGTCTCAACTTTCTGCTTCTTCTGACTCTTTTACAACTTTTTATAGAAAAAAAAGGAAGTTTTTCAACACTTCTCGGAGGCACTCGGTGGAGACTTCCTGCTTCCTCAGAGGATCTTACAAGCACATTCTGATAAAGAAACACTCTCTCACAGGGTTCTACAGAGAACTGTAATGGTTCCTGCAGCAGGACAGACAAACAACCCTTAAGAGTGCCAATTTCTCTAAATGTGCATTTCTAACTAGTATTCAATTCAATTTTATTTGTATTTACAATAGACGTCGTCTCAAAGCAGCTTTACAGAAATATCAACACGGTGTACAGATATTAAAGGTGCGAATTTATCCCAACTGAGCGAGACACTGAGTGGCGACGGTGGCGAGGAAAAACTCCCTAAGATGTTTTAAGAGGAAGAAACCTTGAGAGGAACCCGACTCAGAAGGAACCCGTCCTCATCTGGGTAACAACAGATAGTGTGAAAAAGTTCATTCTGGATTTATATGAAGTCTGTATGGTGTTAAGAGCAGCCGTAGTCCCAGCAGTCTGGAATTAGAGAAGATTTGAGCTCCATCCAGAGGCAGAAAGGATCTGGATCTCGAGTATCTCCATGAATTCGTGTGGGGCTCGGCGAAAGGAGAGAGGGAGAGAAGAGATGATGATGATGACGTTATTATGATGAGTATGTGTTCGTATGATATGTTCTTCTTACAGATGTTTTTTTCTTCCTGTAGTTTGTTTGCATTCTTTTTTGCTTTCATTCAATCTTTGTTTCTTGATATTTTGATTTGTTTTAGTTATTTGTTTGTTTAGTTATTCGTTTGTTAGTTGTTTTTTCTGTCTTTGGTAGTTTTTTTTTTCCTTCTAGCTTTCATAGTTACATTTTTTGCTTTTTCTTTCTTAGTTTGTTTTGTGTCTTTATTTCGTTTTTTCTTTGTTTTTGTCTGCTTCTCAGCCAGCTTGTTTTTCTGAGTTTTTTTTGTCTGTTTGGTTTTCAATAGATTTTTGTTTCGCTCGTTTTTCTTTGTCTTGTCTTTCTTTTTTAGTTCGGTTTATTTGTTCATCCATTAGTGTGTTTTTCTTTCTTCATTTTTTATTTTTTTTTGTTATTATTTTGTTTGTTGGTTTAGTTTTTGTGTGTTTGATATTTGGTTGGTTATTTATTTATTTAAAAAAAAAAAACTATTTAATTTGATAGTTTATTATGTTAGATATGTTGGTACTAATCCCATTTATCGTTATGGATTTTATCAGATGTTTATGTGCTATTTTTTTTTAGAAATCCTTGTCTTCTACTTCTCTGTATTTCAGAATTAAAGAAACACATTTGCGTACTGGATTCAATCACTGTGTTTAGAAAGCTTTTTATGACACGTTGTTGGATTGGATTGATCAGTATAATTTACAGAAAATGATCACTGACAGCTCAGCATTTATTTATTTATTCTTTCCTTGAGTATCCAAGTATAATGAGAGTATTTCAACTCTCAGCCTCCGTCGTCTTTCCCAGTTAGGAAACAAAGACCCAGAACCGGTGGCCTTTAAAGCGTAAAGAGCATCAGTTCAGCTCGTCTTCAGTCCGTTTTTATTACAGAACGGATGGAGATGGACTTCCTGTGTGCAGAAGGAAGCGGTGTGTGAGTGCAGGAGAAGTGGTGAGGTAACTCTGAAGCTTTACAGCTGGAAGGTTCAGAGCCCTGAAGCAGGAGCCGCAGAGAGTTTAAAGGTCGGAGGATCCGGGATCGATCAGGCGGTGATACTGTAAGTCGCGGATCAGTTCCACAAACACAGAGAGAGCGCTTGAAGGAGAGAGAGAGAGAGAGCCCTTGAAGGGGGGAGAGAGAGAGAGAGAGAGAGAGAGAATGTGAACACCAAAGAGAGACCGAAAGATCTCCTGTAAAGTGTGAGATTAATAAAGTATGATTTACACAAAGTATTCCCATTCTTTATTTTCTCTCTTTTTTCCTCTCCATGTTTCTGTCTCTCTCTCTCTCTCTCTCTCTCTCTCTCTCTCTCTCTCTCTCTCGTCTTTTTTCTTTCTTTCTGATTGTTTCATTCACTCATTTTTTTTTGCTTTCTTTCCTACTTTTTCTTTCTTCTTTCTATTTCTTCCTTGGTTTACTTTTATTCGTTATTTCATTCAGTTTTCCTTCTTTTACTTTCTCTAGTCTTTCTTTCTTTCTTTCTTTCTTTCTTTCTTTCTTTCTTTCTTTCTTTCTATTTCTGTCATTCATTCACTCTTTTTCTAGCTTTCTCACCTTTTCTTCCTTTCTCTCTTCCCTTTTTGTTCTCGGATCCTTTCCTTCGTTCCCACTTTTCTTTTTTTCAATCTTTCCCTTCTTCTTTCCTTCGTTAATTCGATCAATATTTTCCCTCATTAATTCGTTGCTTTCTCTCTTTCTCTTTCGAGCAACATCTCTTTCTTCGTTGTTGTAAATACGTGTTTTTATTTAAATTATTATTATTATTATTATTTTTTATCATCATCATCATCATCATCTCTTTCCACATGACCCAGCCGGCTGCACTGGACCGTACTGTTCCTCAGGGAAAAGAGGGAGGTGTGTAGGGCAGCTATTGATTTTTTTTTCTCCAATTGTGTGAATTCAGTAACAGATCCAAACCCTTGATTATTATTTCAGTCGGTGTTGTGCGGCTCTGACAATAGAGCTCTGTTCCACTGTGGATGTTTGAGATAAGACTTTGGAAGGAGATATGATTCGAAAGAAAGGACCTGAAGGCTATAACGACAATACACACACAAATCCACAACCGCATTCATGCATGTGGACGCCGCTGATAAAGATGGAGTGGAAATGAAGAGGTGTAGAAACACAGCCACGAGGAAGATGTTCGCCCACAGAACAACCCACTCTCGGTTTCTTATACGCGCCGGAACGTTCAGTCTGAACAGTACCAAACTGTACTTCTCCTCCAACCATCTTGGGAACAGGTTCTGTAACTTTAGTAGGTGTATTCACACGGCTTTCGACTCATCTCGGAAGTGCGAACTGGGATCATCTGGGCGTGCATTCTGTGAAGTGAAGGTGTCTGTATGTTGATTGATCCAAGTCAAATTCTTGTACGGTCTTCAGTATAGTTTTTTTTTTTTTTTAAATGGTTCTTTACAGTACCATAGGCTCTGAAGAGCTTTCTTCTTGTCAAGAACCTAAAGAACTTTCTAAAGAACTTTCTTCTTGTCAAGAACCATTTTTTCAGGGCATAGGGTTCTTGAGTTGAGCTATATGGTTCTTTGGAGATTAAAGAAGTTCTTTATGGTTCATTATAAGTTCTTCAGAACATTATATATTAGGTATTAGTTCTTCAAGGTATCATCCCTTAACAGGTTAAAGTAAACCCTATAAGGATCTTTGTGAGACTGAAAGAGGTTCTCCTAGTATCGGTTTTAAGAAAACTTACTTTGGTTCCTTAAAGAACTAACTAGGGGTGGTTTAGAGAACTTATGATAACATGGCTGCTTGGAGCACTGCTGTGAAGAACCATTTCTGGATTCCACCAAGAATCTAAACTGAAAGCTGCATAACTTAAAATATCTGCAACGTTCCTTGGTTTGGAAGGAACGGAGAACTTATAAGAGATGATGAGAAACAAGAAACAGCTGAAACCAATCACAGACTGGGAGCTCGGCAAGTGCTGGACGCTATACCACATAAGGAACGTGGAGAACCAAAAGGGTCAGAAGCATAAAAACAAGCTATCAACTGAAAAGGCAACTGAGAATCCAGCTTGGATGGTTCAACAGGGGAAAATGGGCAGGAACCTATGACCAAATAAGGAAATTGGAAAACTAAAAATGGCCAGAGTGTGGGAAGCCAATGGGATCTGAAATCAGATACAGAATATTGGGGAAAAATAAAGCTGGTCAATATCAATAATTACCTCACAGCCTCAAATTGTCTGCTGTGACTATGTCGATATTTGAAATAATTTCATAACTGTAGAATTTACGGGAATGTGTTTGAGATGTTTGTACAGTTGGTTTTCTAAACGGAATTATTTAAAAATATCGGTTGCATTTCATCTTAATGTTTGTTTTTCGTCGTGTTGCTTCACGTTTGCATTCTCGCACTTTATGGCACCTCGTTACTTCGTGAAGCATCTGATAAACACTAACACCTCCTCAGTGGTCCTCCAAAACAAAAAACAAGAACAAAAGTCAGGTAAGTCGTTAATATTCATTTGACGGTGATATAAAAAGAATGTCAGAAATGGAGAATAAGTTACTGTCCTAGATTTTTTTGCTTTATGGCAGCCCCAAGTAACCAGGATTTCATGAAACATCTCAGTATTGCGTAGTCCTAAATAAATACCGCTTTTTATGAATTAAAGATGATGGAAGAGCATGATATCCCCTTCAGCAGATGGCATTTCCTTTAGAAATGCTGGACATGTTTGGGGGAGAAAAAAGAAAAAAAAAAAAACAACCCACAGGTGGAATCTATGTCTAAATCCGTCTCCCTGCCGTCTCTGTGTTAGCTGTAATGATCGAAGCAATGATGATCTACGAAAACGTGGTCCGCTTTTGTCCACTTCCTCGTTTCCTGGACATACACCCACAACCAGGTCGCTCCTACCAGCCCATTATCGATGGTATAAATGGCTCGGGATGTGTGATGAGCTCCTTCTCTGTTTCATAAATCAGTCCCATCTGTATTGTGCTCCTGCATAACTACAACGCAAACGGGACGCTGGAGCTCTCATTAGATCAGATGACACACTTTCCTATTACAATTTATCATGCTGCTTTGCTTTGGTGAGCCCATCAGACAGGCTTTCAAAGACTTTGCACATTATTATTTTTTTAATATTACCAAAAAAAAAAAAAGAAGAAAAAAAAAAAAAAGACAGGGTTTCTTAGATCTGTGATAAAAAAAATAATCTAAAAGTAATCTTAAAAGCAATATCCACAGCTCACTATTGATGGTTTATATAAAAGATTGAAGCGGGGGGGAAAAAAAATATTCACATTTGTCTTCTGAATTTTTCGCTCATTTCATGACAGTTTTTTGCTGGTTTGAAAATCTATGTGTCGCATACGACGTCATCTATCAATCAACTCACTGGTTTAGCACACGCTGATCCAGATGGGTCAACAGCAACATTAGCACTAATGTTAATCAAGGAATTAAACACTCATGATGTTATTAGAAACTAATCAAGCACATGTTGTGATGAAGTAGAGCCACTGTACCCACCTCGACGTTGATTATTTTCCATTAACGGCATGTTTTATTCCTATACCACAGCGATTGTTACAACAACTATTGCAATTTTTAATGAATTAAACAGTAGAAAATTAACCAGCACCTTCTGACCAATCAGATCGGAGAATTTAACAGCACTGTAGGGTTAGGGTTAGAACCAGCATTTCGACCGTTCCCTTTAACGTGGCAGAACGCATCAGCTCTTCAGCTCGGACTATCCTAGCATTATTTCCTCCAACTCCTGATAGAACCCTATGGTGTCAGTCTTCATTATATGCTCCTCACATTTCCGCCTCATTGCGATTACATAGGTAAGGTCGCGACCTTTGAGCGCAATGAAGGCTGTTGTTAATGGACTTCATGATTGTTAATATTCCACTGAATCTGTGTAATTTGCTGGCTGAGATAGCTGGTTAGTTTTTGGACATATGATTAGATTAAAAGTTCATTCATCCACAAAGGATGATTTATTGCTCCCAACCCAAGCACAACACACACTCGACGTCGTAATAAAGGAACGCTGTAGTGCCGTCGCGGTGTATGAAATACACCACGATCAACCAAATTGGCCGTTTTATGAGGTTCCCTAATAACACCAGAGTGTCGAATTTTCAATGGATGTGTCCGTGTGGCGAAATGGAAGCAGACTGAAATGATTTGTTTACATTGACACGTGGAAAATGTTACATTACATCATACATATACAGTACATAATAATAATAATAATAATGTTTATTTTTTTTATAGAGCCTTTCTACACTCTCAAGGTCAGCGCAGTTAAGAGTCACAAGAACACTGGGCAAAAAATGGCTTTTGAGTTGGTTTTTAAAATCTTGTACAGAGGTAAGATTACTGAGGGACTGTGGGATGGAGTTTCCAAAATGAAGGGGCTACTGTGCAGAAAGCCCTGCCGCCGAGCGAGGTCAGCTTGTAACGTGGTGGGAATAATAAGAGCGTGATGGGGTGTAGGGATGGACGAGATCAGTGGTGTGTGAGTTGGCTAGACCGTGTAAGGCTTTGAAAGTGATGAGGAGAACGATATGAAACAGGTAACCAGTGGAACCTGAGCAGGACAGGAGTGATGTGTGATGGCTTCTTAGAATGAGAGCGAACCCTGGCGCTGAATTCTGGATCGTTTTAACCCGAAGGCCAGAAGAGAGGGCGGTACAATAATCAAGCCGAGAACTGTTGAAGGCATGGACAAGGGTTTTGACATCTTTGGTGTGAAGAATGGGGCGAAGTCTAGATGATAAACAGCTGTTTTTGTGAAATATACGAGATAAAAATAGACTGTGGAGTCAAAGATAATACCGAGGTTGCGGACGGCAGAAGGGGGTCTGATCAGGATACCATTAATATTAATGAACTGATCAGGAAGACGAGATAGGACATGTGGACATGCTACTACTAACACGTCGGTTTTTTCAGTATTGGGTTTGAGGAAAATTTCAGCTCATCCAGGGATTTATGTCCTTGATTCATTCAGATAAGGAACTTGTGTGGAGAAAAATCTGAGCTAATATAGAGTTGAGTGTCGTCAGCATAGCAATGGAAATTAAACCCAGGCCGGTGAATAACGCGACCTAAAGGAAGCGTGTAGGTGATAAAAAGCAGTGGACCGAGTACAGAGCCCTGAGGAACACCTTAAGAATTAGAAACAGTGGTTGATGTAAAATGATGAATGGAAATGTGAAAAGTGCTGATGACCAGAGAGGTAAGAAATGAACCGAGATAAAGCCATTCCAATAGCAGAAAGCCGGGTAATAAGTATACTATGTGAGACAGTACATCTAAGAGGACAAGAAAGTAATAGCACCAGAGTCGGAAGCCATCGAAATATCATTTGAAACTCCGACTAGTGCAGTCTCAGTGCCGTGAAGTGGACGGGAGCCAGACTGAAAGCATTCAAAGAGATTGTAAGATCTTAAGTAGGAGAGAAGCTAAGAAGCAACCATTTTCTCTGTTACTTTAGCCAAGTAAGGTAGATTAGAAATGGGGCGGTAGTTTTTAAGATCTGAGGAGTCCAAGTTAGGCTTTTTTTTTTTTTTAAAACAAAACAAAACAAAAAAAACTGGAATGACAACAGTTTTGAGTTCTAAAGGGACAAATCCAGTACTAAATATTCTACTGATGAGGTGGGAAATAGGCACGGAGATAACAGGCAGGCAAAGCTTAAGTAAGGCAGTGGGGGCAGGATCAAGCTGACAGGAAGTAGAATTAGATTGACTAATTAACTCCGAAACAGCAGATGGAGAAGTGGGAATGAAATCAGTACTTAGGCACCTATCTGGCCATGAGTGAGAAAATCCTCTAGAGAGTCTGGAGGGACAGTTGAGGGAAAGAGTTGTAAACAGAATCAAGCTTATTTTGAAAGGAGTTAAGGAGTGAGTGAGAGTTCAAAAGAGGCAGAAATGGGAGGAGGGGCAGGAGAATGAATGAGTTTATTAACAGAGGGTCTAGAAGAAGCACTGGTGTTGCGTTTCTCTTATGGGCGCGGAAATTTGCAAATGATTCCGTGTTATTTATTAAAGAACACCGCGTCGTACGTCTTTATCCGTTTACAGTTACACGTAGCGTTGTGGAACGTCCTCGAAAACGTAGCTCGTCACGTTACGGAGAAACTCTGCTGTCTTGAAGACATGGGAAAACGTAGAGTTACAGCTTTACCTCTGACCGTTACAAAGCGCTGGCACTGGAGACTCCTTCCGTAACTCCTTCTGTAACATACTGTAAACATCTTACAGAAAATGTTCCATTTTTACCCCGAGCATCTACCATACAAACCCCCGTGTAAAGGGTTACTATAGAAACGATAAGATATTAGAACGAGTGCATTAAATAGAAACCTTTCGATCAATCAGAGTCGAGAATCTGAGGGCACCGTGGTATAAAACACAGACAGTAAAATCTTGCAGTTCCTGTTAGGCGTCAACCGTGTCGTATCGTCCGTCGGCCCGGAGCGCACTTCTTCACATAAATGCTCCTTTCGGCCCGATTTGAGTCACTATCTGAAATTGGATAGAACAGAAGACACGAGCGCTGGAGGGGGAGATTGAGGTCTCTGATGAACGCTTTATGTTCTTCCTTTTTTTTTTTCTCCCCTGCCTAAATTGACTCATTGTGTTGAGCGTGGGCTGGCCACAGTATTCTCATGGTTCGGCGCCATCAGTAAAATACCACGAGTTCCTAGCCTCCCCTCGAGGGGGTATTGCTACTGCACTTAATGATACCGAGTTCTTCTCCTTCAAACCGTGCTTAATGTCCTCGCGGACGGGAAGCTCACGCCGCCCAGTCATTTCGGAAAATATCCACTGAATCGTGTTTGGAATTGGTGTTTGACGGCGAGACGGTTAGGAAATAAGAATTCTATTCCTATTAGTATTCGTTCCTAGGAGCGTTTGTGTGTGTGTTTAATTTCCCATGTACAGAGTTTGTGTAAAGAGGATTTATGAAATATACAACGTGCCTTTGGTTGGGATTCTATAAATGGCACAACGTTAGGTTGGTCTGAAGCAAAAAAAACAAAAAAAACAAACAAACATTTTTTTCAAGAGGTTCAGTGGATAATTAAAAGTTCTTAGTTTGGTATTCTTTCTGAAAGGGATACACTCTGTTGCACGGTTCTACAGAAACTTTACAGGCTCATCTGAAGAACCCATACGTCTTCTGCACAAACTCGTAGAGTCGATGGCTTGCACGGTTGCGTGTCGTCATTAAAGCGAAGAGTTCAGTGAGCTGTAAAATATAAAATAGGTCATATTCCGAATTTCCACACCAGAATCCATGTCACAGGCTGTGCATGCAGACAATTTCTGCAAATGCAATTTTCCTCAGTTAGCTCAGGATATTGCATTTTTGGAGACTGTGAGTCGACCCCGATATGTATGAACCGAATTGTTTTTAGCTCGGAGATGGAGTTTCCTGATTAACCCAATAGACTGACGACCACATCGCAAAACACTTCCTGGTTAAGTGGCTATACTTCATTGTTAGTAAACAATCTAACTGTGTCTTATCGGGGTAAATCGTAGGATTTTTTGCGACGTTAAGAGGGATTTATTTATTTATTTATTTTAAACATTAAAGCCATAATGTCAGTTGATAAAAAGGACACCTTATATACAGTTAGCTCCAGAAGCACTGTGCTTGGATGTTTTAATGTAAAAATTAGAGCTGGTTCTAAAATAAATAAATAAATAATAATAAAAAAAAAATTGAATACCATGCTCAGTGCTGGTATTCTCTCCAGAGAAGCTTCACCAAATATTAATTGTAGTGGGTGCCAATACTTTTAAGGACAGTATTTGGAATAATATAACTACTTAAAAATCATTTGACTTTTGGGAAATGAATACCACATTGAGTTTAAAATGAGATTTGAGCCCTAACATCATCTTGATAAAAGCTGGTCTACAGCCAAATCTTGACCTTGTAGACCAGAAGGCAACCAGGTTTTGAAAACCACTGCGAGCTATAAATGTAAATTATTTAAAATAAAAAAATCAAGCAAAAATGATTGATATACATCCCTATTTTTGTTTTAAATGAAACTGTTTATTCTTAGTTTTGTGATTCTCTCTAGAGAAGATTCTCCAAACATCAATAGTAAGGGGGTGCCAATACTTTTATTTTAACGCGGCGGGCACGGGGGACTCCTTCAAAAAACAAACTGATGTTTGGAAAATGTATCGAAATGCTTCAAAATGAAAACAGACCGCTTCCACGTACGTTTAAGGTCGACATGCACCGTATACGCTGTATATATTTATTTCATGCCAATAATTACGGACTTGCCCCTAGATTGTTGAGTTTTTCTGAAACCTTTTTAAGACATTTAAATTAGAAGCTGATAAACAAACCGTACCGTAGATCGCTTTAAATGTGATCCTTATGTCACTCTTTCTGAAAAACATAGCTTTAATACTGATGAAATTTGTTGTTCCTGAAGAAAAAACAAAACAACGCAACTATACAAAGCGAGCGAGATTGCAATAAAGAAGCACCACCATGGGAATTGGGCTTAAACCTTGGACAAAAGCTTTGCGTTTGCTTGATGATACGCATCACTTTCACTTCCATCATCTTGTTTTTCTCCAACTCTGTCTTTAGGGAAGGCGAGAGCAAGCTGATGTTCCTATTCTGATCAAGAACAATAAAAAGACTGCATGCAATAAAAGGCATGAGAACACCGAGACACTGACTCACATATCTCTCTCTCTCTCTCTCTCTCTCTCTCTCTCTCTCTCTCTCTCTCTCTCGAGATTTCAACTCGTTTCTTACCTTCTTTTCCTGGATTGGTTAATATGTTCTATCAGGGTTCTTGTACTGCTCTGGGATTAAAGCCGGATTAATCGCTTCACTGCAACTGAACACTCAAGTTTCTCCAGAACAGTCAACAGCAGTGTAACGAGAGTTTATTCAGTGTGCACCGAGACGGCCAGAGACGTAAACAAGAGTATTAAGTCGGTGTTGTGATAAAAAACATCATCAGTAGAAGATTTGAGATGGCCAGGAGTCATTGTTTTGCAAGTAACAAATAAGCCTTAAGAAGTAAATATTAACACTCAACTCCGAGGTCAAGTCCTGCGTCCTCACGTGCGGAGTTATAATCTATATAAATGAGAATTCTTTCATCACCGTCTAACACCTGCAAAGTAACTCTAGTGTGCTCACGTTACATAAATAATGCAGGCATCTAAGGGAAGTTATCTTATCTAGTGTTTCTCATTATGAAATTATTAAGCTAATTAAGCCTACTTCTATACGTACAGTCCCCTCTGAAAGTATTGGAACGCCGAGGCCAATTCAATCGTTTGTTCTGTACACCGACGACATACGGGTTTGAGGTGAAAAGATATGGAGACGTGACGGGAGTTTAGGATTTCAGGTTTTATTTACATATAGACGCGATAGACAACTTAAAACATATTTTTGTATCAGACTAGTCAATTTATAGGTGAGCAAAAGTAATGGAACAGAGAAGTCTTGAAGTAAATTCAAATAAATAGCACTTAATATCCCTCGCTTGCAAGAATTGCATCAAGCCTGACATCATCAACCTGTTGGTTTATTCAGTTTCCTCTTCAGGAGGTGAAATTCTGCTCAGTTGGGTGAAGGTCTGGTGATTGACTTGTCCAGTCTAAAACCTTCCACTTTTCAGCCCTGATGAAGTCCTTTATTGAGTCAGCGGTGCGTTTTGGATCGTTGTTTGCTGCATGATGAAGTTCCTCCCGATTAATTCAGATACACTTCTCTGTAAATTGTCAGACAACATGTTCCTGTAAACTTCTGAATTCGTTCTGCTGCAACCATCATGAGTTCCAGCATCAATAAAGATTCGTGAGAATGTTCCAGAAGCGGCCGTGCGACCCCAAGCCATGACGCTACCTCCACCGTGTTTCACAGATGAACTCGTATGTTCTGGATCACGATCAGATCCTTTCTTTCTCCACGCTTTGGCCTTTCCATCTCTTTGGTAGAGGTTCATCTTAATTCCAGAACTTTTCCAGTGGCTCATCTCTGAATTTCTTTGCGAATAGAAACCATAAACTGAAAAAGTTTCAGCTTTACCTCTGAGTGTTACAACGCACGGACACTGGAGACTCCTTCCATAAATATTAACAAAATGTCTCGTTACAGGAAACCTCACCACATCAGTGATAACATGTTTTTAAAAAGCTGTTTATCTGTCATACAAGTCCATGTGACATTGACCAATAAGAATCAAAAACGTCACAGTAATGTTAAGGGATGTAATGTAAAGCATTACCAAAGAAACTAATGAAAATATTTCCGGCATGTGAATACACCTGGAGTGAACCTTTCACAAAGGACCACCAGCTGACAGCTTCAGCTTTCTCTCCGTAACCGAACACACCCCTCGTCTAATTCGTTGCTTAGCCAATGTTGATATATCGACATCCACGGATGCCTCAGCTGTCACGGTGTGAGCTTTATTGACGAGACTCTTGCAGGAATGTAACACGAATAATAATAATCTGAAAAAATCCCTCACCCGATATGAGCGTTTGTAGCTGAGCCAATTGTATCGCCGATAGAAACATGTGCGTTTAGGTGCCTTCAGTCAAAAACTCTGCAGGAGTCCTTCATTTTCCCCCTGATGCTAATGATTTTTCAGCCAAGAAATCACTTGAGCAGTAAAGCGGAAAGTGAAAAAAAAAAAAAAAAAAAAAAAAAAAAAAAAAAGATTAGTGGAGCTGAAGAATCATCTTCTTATTGAGTAATGCCCATCAAGCAGATGTTGATGGAGGATAACGACGTGCTGTAGGTGGCTAGAATGCTGTGTTCGATGTCTGTCAAGCAGAAACGATGTGTGAGCGCTTTGTTAACGATGAACGTGATGCACGGCCTATTGGCGCAACCCTTGGCAAGACCGGAGGTGTCTACTGACAAATCTAAGTGCAGTTAATGACATCTCTGTGGTGCATGGACAAGAAAATGGCAAGAAAATGGTAAAAAAATATAGCGGCATGGTATTAAGTGAGGCGAGCCGACGATGATGATAACATTAATTATCTTGGGAGAAAATGACTTATCGCTTGGCGATACATTTCCTGACCAATCGGATGATGATCCATCAGATCACCATCAGTCCATCAACTCAAATATACTCCATTTTGGGGAAAAATAACACATTAACGGTGCATAAATAAGTCTGTGTATAAAGCAGGGATTTGTTAGTTACCATTGCGGGGATGTCGAATAGTCAATGTAGTGGGGGGAAAAAAAACCAAAGGAAAACAGTAAAGAAAGCAGCTAAATTAGCAGCTATTTAGGAAAAGTTGGAAAACATTTCAGACTATACGAAGCGCATTTAACTGCAAGTTTTTTCTTACTTACCGTTTACACATGTTTCCACTCCCATAACATTCTTCCCACATGCTTATAAACGAAAGCATTCAAAGATTGAAATGCAATCCTGAAACTGTCTCAGAGTTCATTCTGTTGTAACCGAAAACCGCTCCCTGAGCCACGGGTTGCACATCACTATCCGATCCCACTCAGCTACTTTAGAGTCGGATCAGAGGCGTATGCTGACTCAGAGACGATGATCCAGACTCGTTTTCGGATGATAATGAGACTGGAGTTGAACACGGTGAAAAAAAAAAAAAAAACCCTCCCAGACTCTCACGTTCAGAAACGAAGATCCACCAGGTCATCCTCACGAGCACGTTTAAAGAACGTCCTTAAAGAAAGAGTGTAATATGATACACAAATGTCACAAAATATTTTGCACATTTATTACACCAATTGACTTACTTTTATTCTTAAGAGTGCGGCCTAAAACGACGCTGGAGTAGAAATGTAATTTGTAGCTTCTGTGTGTCTGTTAATTGTTTGATGCGTTCTTTCCCTAAAAACAGGGCCTGGTCACACCTGGTATTAACATCCGTCTCGAGAGATCCGATCGCGAGCGGACAGCCGAGACGCATAGCTGTTTACGCTTGGCGTTATTAATGAGTCTCCCGTCGACCGAGTGTGTTCAGATTTCATGCATCATTTCCGCTAGAGGAAGGGTGTCGACCACATCTATTACGCCGATCTACCGCTGCGTCGGCTTTCAGGCAGAAATGTTCCGCGATTCCTATTTTACGTACAATTACGGGCTGTTTTAAATGCTTCGCTTGTAAAAGAACGGCAGATGAGACGACAAAAGAAGCGACAAAAAGCAGCCGCTTTCGTTTCTGCCGTTTTAGTCACCGGAACGCTACGGGTAATACGATACGAGTTAGTATCAGTTCACAGTCTCACCATGATGACATCGTTCACGTAGATTCTTTTGTTTTAACTATGGAAAAGATGTCTAGGCAAGTGATTTTTTTTTTCCGTTCAGATTACTTACAATTCCAAGTATGGGAAGAATCCATCCATCTATTTTCCATACCGCTTATCTTACACAGGGTTGGGGGGCTTGAAGCCTATCCCAGGGAGCTCGGGGCATGGGGCTCGGGACACCCTGGACGGGGTGCCAATATATCACAGGGCACAATAACACACGTTCATACAGTACGGACACTTTGGAAATGCCAATCATCCTACAACGCATGTCTTGGGGGAGGAAACCGGAGTACCTAGAGGAAACCCCCAAAGCACGAGGAGAACATGCAAGCTCCGCACACACACGGGGTAGAGGCGGGGTTTTCCCAACCCCAGAGTTGCGAGGCAAACGTGCTATCCACTAAACCACCGTGCGCCCCCCATTGGAAGAATCTTGAGAGCTATTTAGAAGGTATGACTTCCCTAATCACATCGGATATTGTTACCAAATGACACACTACACACCAATAACAGGTTTCTGGGCCAGTGTTTCTCAAACGAAGGTATGCAGACACCCAGGGGTACTTGGAAGCACTTTCAAGGGTACTTAAAAGGAAAGAATAACTGTGACCTTTTAGAAAAATGTGTCTAATATTAATTTGCAATCTCCTGGTCAGGATTGAGCCTATCCCGTGAACACCGAGAGCGAGGCGGCGATACACCCTGGATGATACATGTTTCAGTTCCGAGGTTCAGTTTTCAGTTCCAGGAGAGAAAATGTCCAAATTTGCAGACGTGAAGGGGTTTCCACACATACTGAGTGAGTGTGTGTGAGTGAGTGTGTATCTTTCCATAAAATCTTTCCCCACCACTGTACACTGTTCACACAAGATAATTGAATTCTATCCAATTATTAATTTGATTAGCTCTTGGGCCTTGAAACGATCATAAAGCCTTATTCAAACACTCGTTCCTAAAACGTCACCATGTCTGCGTTCCTCCTCACTCTCACAACAGCCCGAAGTCCTTCCTCAACAAATCTGCACAATCTGTTGAATTCATTTTCTCTCTTGCAGGCTCATATTACGCAGACTTTCCCCCCTCGGTAATTATATTCAACGCTAGCTCTAGCATGGCTGCTAATAACCCAGACGCGCAGTACACAGATGCTTATCTAAAAACCTAATAAAGAAAGGTTTGATGAAAGTCCTGCCTCAAAGATCGTTATCTTTGGAGTATTAAGAAGGGCAGAAGCAGTGAGTAAGATTAAACGAGGCACCAAAGCATAAAGTTTTTGGGAACATTGTGCAAATTCTTAAAAAATATTTGGACATCCAGTACAGGACGAATGAAAGAAGCACTGCTTACATGATAAAACACCATTTCTAAGATGTGCTCAGTGGGTGTGGCCTAGTATGCGAATAAGCACACTCGATTGGCAGTCTGAGACGAAGACAGAGCGATAGAATCAGGATTCAAGCTCAAATGTAGCAATTATAGATTTACACAGTAGCTATAGGTTAACTTTTACACAACATTGAATCCTGGATTCCGATTGGTCGAGAGGTGTCGATTCATTTTCTATAACAGCAGCTCTGACAGTAGCGCAGGTTTTTATTACGATCTAATATGCTAACGTAACTTTGTCGGTTCAGTATATTTACGCTTTCTTTAAGGGAATGTTTATGAAACATTTACGGAAGGAGTCTCCGGTGCCAGCTCTCTGTAACAGTCAGAAGCAAATGCTAAAAAGGTACGTTTTTCAATAAGAAGAGGTGGTAAAAGTCATGCAGTTTCATCACAGCCTAAAGTAAACTATTCACTTCTATCAAAAGACAAATGAACAGAAGATAACGAACTATCAAGGATCTAAAAAAAAAAAGAAGCAGAAAATCTTCAGTCTCGTGCTATTGGACGAGTTTTAACACTGTTTGCACTAACATCATTACAGCCCCACCATCACGCCTTCATCAGCCTATTTTAAGGTATCGGCGCTCTCCTTGCATCTCCTGCGCTTGTATCCGTGTCCAGCGATGCATTTCAAATGAATAGCTTCCTGCCCATCCTCCATGCTTGGATGCGTTTTTCTATAAATGTAATTATGGATCCGGGTCTGTCCCCCTCTTTTATACCCACAGCACACAGCAAGAAAAAGATTCATTAACGTCCTTTCATAGATATTAGATCACCTGGCATTGAGAGGAAAGGCTGAGAGAGTGGAGAGGGAGACTGCATTAACGAGCAGAGAGAGGGAAAAAAAACAAAACAAAGTGAGGAAATACGATTTAAACGTCTCGGCCTGGAGAATGAATACCAAATAGATTTACAGATACACGACACCGTTTTTAATGGCTATATGATTCTCCGGTTTCCGTAACAGCTTCTTAAATACGCTTAGTTGAATTTGTAAAAATGCTCCAATACCGACAGGGGTTTTTACGATTCAATCAAAGCAGGAGCTACTACGGCATCTCAGACATAAAACTCGGCACGAGGGGTTGGTGGCTAGCAGCGGACGCTAGCTAGACAAGAAAAAACGCTAGGTGAGCGAAAATTGTTCTTTAAGAATGAGTTCTTGTCAAATCCACCAGCTGATAACCTGAGGCTCGTGTTTGCAATTCATAAATCACACTCCGTTTAAAACTGTGTTTGCCATCCAAAATCTTTAAAAAAAAACAACAACTTTATCATCAACAGTCATGCAGTGTCGGCTCTGTTTCATGAAAGAAACCTTGTCTGACATTGTTCGTGTCACCAGGCGTCACCGAAATGATATCTGACACACGTTGGACGGAATTTAACTTCAGAGTAAGAGATTCTACGCTGAGTTTTCACCATCACCATCGGCACTGGAAGATGGATGTCTTATCAAAATCCACTCTTTTTTCCCCCCTCAGAGGTGACTGTCATGCTCTGTACAATGGGTATTTTCAGCTAGGCCAAGGATAAACACCTCATCAAGCCCTGCTCGGACGGAGAGTACTTCTACACAATGCCCTCCTAACTCCCTCTTCGCCAATCAAATTTCCCTTTCCCCAAACCCCTCGGACAGGTTATGGGTTCATCACGCCATAGAAATGCAGTATCGATTCACTTACCGTCTCAATCTCTGGCTCAGTCTGAAATTGATGACTTTTAGACTGCCGGCTCTGTTTGTTACTCACTCTCAACTCGCACCGGCGTAAGGAATTCAATTACCGATTACTGAGATCCATTGCGGAGCTTTTCTGGAGGCTCCGATGGAGTCTGCATGGTTTAATCCCTCATACTGGAACCTGAAACTTTTCGTGGCTGGCTTGTTTGGTTTGCCAATTACAGGAAAAGCAGCCTGCCAAGGGCCAGCCTTTACAAATAGCCACTGGGTATAGGAGACATAATCAGACGCTCCGCAGGAGGTGGCATGGCCTGTACCTGCTTAATGGGCTTCCAAGTAAATAGCCATCATAAGCTTTAAAAAAAAAAAAACCCTTAAAAAAGTAAGTTTTACAATATCTGGAGTTTCACTTTGAGTTTGGATTTTGCTTCATTGCACGTGTCAATTTACCACACGTGTATTTTTATCTTAACTTTGAAATGAAGCTAGCAAATTTCGAGAAATAGTCATCTTGCAACACGGGTTCCTTTTTGAGTCTGGTTCCTCTCAAGGTTTCTTCCTCATATCGTCTCAGGGAGTTTTACCTCACGACCGTCGTCTCTGGCTCGCTCATTAGCGATAAATTTACATTACACCTTTAAAATTTTTAACCGGAATTGATATCTTTCTTTAAAGCTGCTTTGTGACAATGTCCATTGTAAAAAGCGCTATACAAACGAAAATTGTATGTGACTAAAAAATTTCTTTCATATATAGCTCATTTAAAAAATGAACAATACATTACCAGACAGCGATCCAGCTGATAGAAAAATGAAAATGTAGCAACAGGAAGGAAATTTAGAACGTTAAGATCGGGCCTAAAATAGAGCCTTGAGGTACGCCGTATGTAAAAGAAGCTGAACGCGAAGCCTTATCTCATGTTTCTTTTAGGTAACATGTAAACCGACTTATATCTTTGCACTGGATTAAGAAGATCAAGAATATCAGACAGTCAGGTCTTTTTTTTTTTTTTGTATAGTTTTTGTCCCACTTTTATGTTGATTGGATTGACAAAGACATGTTCTTGTTGTCGTAATAGTGACCCTCATATAATTCTATGGTTGTCTGTATAACCTTATCTATAACATTCCTAACATCCCACAAGAAACCCAAAGTAGCCTTGACTTCCTGAAGACGTCATCACCAGAAAAGGCAGCGCATTTGAAAAAGAAAAAGAACAAAATCCGACAGTAAATCTCACGGTCCGAGGCCCAGGCTTTGAGTTTTTCATCTTGTGCTTACGTTTTTAAAAAAAAAGTCTGTTTGTTTACCATAAAGATTCTGCACTTGCTACCGAAATAACTTGACCTAATAATCCAAAAATAAATAAGAGGGCTTTTTCTCTATTCATCCATAGGAAAAGGTTATATACGAAGCGAAGCAACTTCCGACAAAGGCCCCATTTCCTCATTTTATGGAAGCTCTGCAAATCTTTTGTCATGGTTCTGTCGCTGTCTGTCTTTCTCGCTCACTCAGCCAGAGAAGCTTGTTTATGAGTCATGAATATTTTAAATCCCGGGCACAATGGAGAGAAATCCAACACGCGGATCAAATAAACAGCAGAAAAAGACCCAATTTGGAGCGGCCAAGAGAAAAAGAGTGCTTTGTCCTTATCGTCTCCATCTAGCCTCTGATGTATGAGTTTCTGTTGCTGTTGCACATGCTGTAGCTAGATAAGAGGCTTTCAGAATGGGATTTCAGCATTTTTTGCTCGAGAATGGAAAATAAGGAGCTTCGTAGGTGACGAGAATGCGACATGGGGAAAATACAGTATGCTCAACATGCCATCATGCTACGAAGTTCAAAGTGATGAATAAAGCTTCAGGACGGGTTAAAGAGGAATGAACGACGCTGAAAACGAATCTGAGCAAGGTCATGACTGAAAAGTAGCAGTCGAATCTATACGTCTTACAGTCACTTAAAGAAACATCTCAGTCAATGGCATTCAGATGTTAATGCCGATCCAAGGTTAGGGCTTAATATCCTTATCTTCTTTTTTTTTTTTTTAGTTCAGGTGAAATACAAGGTAATTAGTCTCCTAGAAATCCCTTGCGAACTTGGCTTACGGCTGTCAATTGACCTCTTGTGATAACTGACGCGCACGATATAATCAGTGTTTTTATTGGTAGCACTTTATTTGACGTGTTCATAAGGATATGCACCTCTATAAGCCCTTCATGACATCTGACATAACATTTAAGGGAGTCTAAATACATTTACAAGGTGACACTGTTTACTTTATTACCATACAGCATTACTATATTATCAAGAGTGGCATTCATAGGGCTACATAAGCCCCTCAAACTATTCACTTATGTATAGTTGACATAAGGTTGCATAATGACACTTTCATCATTGTTTGCTCAGCTTAAGCCCTTTATGACATCTGACAGACACCTATATGAACATTTTTAAGTCGCAAGCATTAGCTCTCGTAAAGACTTCTTTGCAAATTCAGATGTCAAGTTGACATAACCCCTGTGTTACTTGACATATGGTTGTAATACGTAATGACACTTATCACGGTTTAAGACTGTTCTTAGAGCAGACATAAATCGATATAAATAGTTGTATAGGTTCTCAAATAGGCATTGTCTGTCATAAAGACTTCTTTGCTAATACTTATGTCATGTTGACATAACACTTGCGTCGATTGATATAAGGATGTGTAATGACATTTATCACAGTTTACACTACATAAGCCATTTATGACAAAAAGATTCATTTATGACAAAAAAGAGTCATTTATGACAAAAAAGAGTCGTTTATGACCAAAAAAAAGAGTCATTTATGACCAAAAAAGAGAGTTATTTATGCCGAAAAAAGAGTCATTTATGACCAAAAAAAGTCATTTATGATAAAAAAAGAGTTATTTATGACCAAAAAAAGAGTCATTTATGACCAAAAAAAGAGTCATTTATGACCAAAAAAAGTCATTTATGACCAAAAAAGAGGTATTTATGACAAAAAAGAATAATTTATGACAAAAAAGAGTCATTTATTTAAAAAAAGAGTCATTTATGACAAAAAGAGTCATTTATTTAAAAAAATAGTCATTTATGACAAAAAAAGAGTCATTTATTTAAAAAAAGAGTCATTTATGACAAAAAGCACTTTTTTTATTTTAAAATGAATGCTGTTCATAGGGCTACATAAGCCCTTCGTGGCATCTGACGTAACTCCTGAGAATGTAAAATAAATGCTGTAATAATATATCATTGAAAGGTTTATTCCAAACAGGCATCAGCAATCAAAGACTTCTTTGCCAGTTATGAGGTCAAGATGACAGAACACCTAAGTTAGTTGACATAAGGTTATGTAGTGAAACAGTACACCATTGTTTATTTCTGACCCAAAAAAATGAATAAAATAATTTGTAACCATTGGCAAATCACAGGAATAAACCAGTCCGTGGCACGCTGTTACAGGAAACGCATCGACCTCAGGGCGGTAACAGTAACACTCCACGTCATTACGCCACGGCGTCGTTGATTATTTTCCGATAACAGCACGACATGGAGAGTTTTCTTCCTTAAACATCACGCTCTGAGAGTAAAGATAGTTCTGTTACCGAGTGTCTGTTAAAAAGTTGAGAACGGGGGGAAAGAAATCAGCATTTTATCCTACTTCCCGAGGAATAAGAGGGGAGAAAAAAAATATCCCGGTTGTCAGTGAACAAGATTCTTCCCCGGCGTCAGCACTTTGGATTTAATAGAGGTTAACACGCCACAGGCAGAGTGCGCGGTAATATATTTAGAGACACGAGGCCACGTAGTCCCACACCGGACATTTTGACCTAGCCTCAAAAAGACCGAGAAAGTCTTCTGGGTTTTGCAGTGTTCAATCCGAGCAGTGAGTTAACGCTCTGTGCTTGTATTTTAAATTGTTTAGTCAGACAAAAACCCAGTGTCAAGGCAAAGACCATCATGGAATCAAGTCACCTCGATAGTCGCCGTTTGCACACCTGCTCTATGTTGATCGATTTATACGTAGTTAATGGGGGATGGGTGGATGAGCCCAATGTTCGTCGCCGTCAGGAGCGGAACCCGATGTGGTCTTCTGCTCTTGTGTGCTGTTCTGACATGTTTTTCTGCTCAGCACGCTTTGAGTTCCCGTACCCCTATCCACATTCCCCTAGGAACCCAGGTACCTCATGTTTGAATCCAACTTACATAAAATTTGTATTTCTACTCACATACATTTGAGATTTCTAAAGCATTATTCCAAATGATCTGTTTTCATGTTCAAATACTTTTGTCAGCTTCCAAGCTCCATATTATTAATAGCAACACCATCATGCTGTAACGCCCCCCCGAGCCACCCCGTCACCCCCTAGTTCACGCCTTCGAAAATATAACGTCTAACGAGTCGTAAACAACGATGATTACTCGGCTGTCTAACTTTCAGACGTGCCAGTCAGCAAGGCAGCAAATAATCTCCCTGACTTATAACATTAAAAAAAAATCATAAAAAAGCCTGCGGTGATCGGAACAGTGGGTCTGAGTTAAAGGTTATTAACACAACATTAGCTTCCTGAAGCTGATATTTATGATAGGCCTGCCATTTGGAAATGATTTGTAACCATAGGCGGTGCTAAACACACAACCCGAACGCGACGAGAGCGAAAAAGTTATGCTGTGGAGAACAGTAAAAATGAAGAATGGCCCTTTTCTCTTTTGTTTTCGCTTCGAAACGTGTTTTTTTTTTATTTTTATAACAGAGCTACTGTACATAAAGCTTTCGGCGACCTACGCTGCTTCTCTGCAGCTGTTCTTGACGAATAGCTGAAGCGCCCGATAAAGCAGCCTTGACTTCTTATAACCGACACGTCTTGCATTTCTTTAATGTTTCACTGGGTTAATCTTTCAAGTTCAGAAATCCGTTATTCGCGATATTTTCACGAAGTACATCTTGTTCCTTTCTTCGTCGCAGGATCGTTTTTTATACTCTTCCAGCCCAGAAATGAGCTCCATCTTCCCCTTTCGTCCCTTTCCTTAAAAGGCGATTCACCAGGTGAATCCGAATCCCAAATCGTGTACTGCGACGGTACCTACCGCGTCCGTAATTACCGTCATAACGAGCTTTCATGGAAGGAGTCTCCAGTGTCAGCGCGCTGTAACAGTCGCAGAGTTTTCCAACGTGGAGTCTATGGTTTCCTTTTTCTCCTGGCATGACATGCTGCGTTTAATTCATTTATCGATCCCTTTATTGGTCTTATTAACGTCAAGAGAGTTCCACAACGACAAACGAACAACATGACATTGGTAAAAAAAAAAAAAATGACAAAGCGGCAATCGTCGGCGGAAATCCTGCGGAACAAGACGAGTCAAACGCTCAGGATGTGCCGTCATTGAAGCGTAATCAACTTCCACTTGCCGTGGAACTCGTCCCCTACCTCCCGTGCCCAGTCGTGCGTGTTTCCTTCCTCACGTAGCGCATTTCTGAACGGATCGTTAAACCCGTATCGACCCGATCAACAATATTTACTCTGCAAATTCTTTACCGGCGTCTCGTAAGCCGTCATTTCCGAACGGACGATGACTCAAACCTTCCGGCTCCTTTATAGCACACAACGAACGCAGACTATAAACGTTACAACACTGCTGTGTTTTTCATGCCGGTTTTAGTGTTCATTTTAGCTCGCCGTAACAACCGCTCTGGGTTTAACCTCGGCTTATTGTTGTACGGGGCACGGAGACAAGTAGCTCATCCTTCAGAGACCCATACACGGCTATAATCTCAGCTTTTCAAGAGGCTTGCTGTAAAATCCACAGCGGCCAACGACCCAATAAAATAAATAAATAAATAAATAAAAATCAACAATAGTAATAAAATAAAATAAAACAAAAAAGTCTGGAGTTCAAATCCTTAAACTTGGCTGGCGTCGTTGAGCATCCCTTTTTCTGCTTAGGTCACTCTTTATTGTGCGCAGGCTGCACTTTCTCCATTACAGGATAGCAACTGTGGAAATACAAGCCAAGGAAAGTAATAGGATCAGTGAAGTGTTACGCAATCACTGTCAGTGCAGCCTAATATTCATATACATATTGCAACGTTCAGACGATTCTGTGTCAGAGTAGAAAATTTCTCTTTATACATTCGCATCCGTTTTCCCTTCCGGCCAAATCGAGCCGTTCAGCTGAGATATATTTGCTGCATAAAGCTATAAGGACACGTCGTTAGTATACGCGTATAAAGCTTGTTTAAAGCTAACTAGTTGGAAACAAATATACAAAACACACTCAACGGTTTGATTCGCATGATGATGAGTCTTCAACTTTGTACCAACTCCGTTGTCAGATGAGATTAATAGCGACGCGAGCTAAGCGTACACTCGTTACGGCCTTCCAGGTTGGAGTTTTCTTCATAATATCTCTATAGGCGCGCAATAAGAGGTCTTATATTAAGTGGGAAATAAATGCAGCCGAGAAGAACCCTTTTGTTTGCCCGTAGATTTAATCGCGAAGCCGTAAACCCGTTACGATTAGCGCACGCAACATGCTACCAGACTTCTTGTTGAGACACGTATAATAAACTAACATCTGACGTTTAGGATGTGTAATAAACGTGTACGTTTATGAACGTGTGTTCGTTTATGATATGAACTAGCGGTTTTGTAAAAAAAAATAAATAAATGAAATTGTTTTGTTAAAGGTTGGTAGTCATGGTGACGTTAGCTGGTCGGCTAGGCTACAAGCTCCTTAGTCGGTTGCGAATGATTGTGGTATTTCTGGACGACGAATGAAAGGGAACGAGATTACGAGAAGGTTTTTCAGCCCTGCACACCCCTGAGACGAGTAGTAAACAAAGCAAAAATTTATCAGTCGAACGAATAAATCTGAACGTATCCTCGGACCCTCTGAGATGGAGCGCTTTGATCTGTACCCGAGTGTGATTGACGTAAAAAAAAAAAAAAAAGTCCCAAAGGGGAGAACACGCTAGGGTTGTATTCAGACAGACTTAATGCTGTAGATATGAAAGGGACCATAGAAGAGGGCACAGTTTATTAATTATAGAACAAACCGGGAGCATAAAATAATTCAGTCCAGAAGTGGCCTGGAATTAAAGCTGGGATCTGCCGCCGTATGTTCCATCCTGTCGCGGCCTCTGTCCTGGTCGAGGTCTCGTATGTTGAGGCTCAGGATGAATAATTAGATGTCCGCGGTGCATAAATGTAGCAGCTCAGACCCTGAAGGCGGTGTGGTGTGGTGGTGGGTAATTGTTCCGGACCTCGGTGGGTTTCTGGGTAAACACGTGCCCAACGGTGTTCCAAGGACTTTTTTGTGTTTGGAAATTTATGATCTAGCAGCATGTTTGGGCTTTACGCTCTCCCGCAGCATTGTGTGATTTATTAGATGACTCGCTTTTCGCACGGGATGGTGAGGTAACAAATGAGGAAGGGTAAAAAGGCATTTGTATTCGAGCTGTTTTTAGAGGCTACTTTTAAGAAGAGCTAAAATAATAATAAAAATCAACAACAACAACAAAAACACGTCGATACCGCGGCACCTTGAGTTATGGCCTGGAATTTACGATAGGCCTCGGGAGCAGTGTCAAAATATGATAATTTAATTAGCTAACAAGCGAAATGATCCTCCTGAGCCGAGTGATTTATCCGTTAGTCCTACGTGCTGAAAATGCCTCGTGAAAATGTTCTCGTGTCACGGTTCAAAGATGGATACGGAAGCAATCGCAGATTTTAAACATTTAATAAACAGACAGACAAAAACAACAAAAGACACAATAAGACGAGGCAAAATACTGCGGCAAAACCAAACATCGACGCGTGGAAAGATAATTACGTGAGACAAAGAAGCAGTGCAAACAGTGGATATATATATATATATATATATACACGAGTGCTCGTTAAACAAAAATACATACAGGCGATACAGGTACAGGTGGTCATGTGACAGTAAAATGGTGCAGGGAAATGAAGTCCAGATTTACCTCCTTGATATCTGACACTCAGAAACACCTCAAAGCACGAGGTGGTGATGTGATAATACTTCATCGGTGTTTTACAGGAGATTCGGAAGGGGAGGAAATCGTTCCACCAATCGCGTCTCCTCAACACGTCCCAACATTGCCACTATTCGATATAAGAATCCGAAGAATCCTTGAAGAACCATTTTCCCCCAAGTCAATTCACAAATCCCCGGTTATTCACGGCCTCCAAATTGAGAACCACTTTAGAAAGCGAACGCAGTCTTAACTTACCAAAGAACCCTTGAGGAACCCTGTTTTTTTTTTTGTTTTGTTTTTTTTCATTTGAAAGACGCAATGCTATATCGATACTCTTAGTAAATCGGCTCTTTTTTTTTGTTTCTGGTCTGAAGTTTTTAGACAGGTGCAAAGTTGGTAATCCACTCCTTCAGCTGTAGGGTTCTACAATTTCAGGAGTGGGACAAACTGAAGAACCCTTAAAAAAAAGCTCTATATTTAAGAGTGTGGGAATGAATCATTGCTGTAATCATACTGATAACCTTCACTCGTAGCAAAAAGGGTCTTCAAGGGTTCTTTCCTTCCTCAAAAGGTTCTTATTGCAAACGTCTGATACAGAAACCCTTTGTTGAAGGGTTCTACAGACCATTTAAAGGTTACGACCCCAGAGAAATATTTATCAGCCGTTGTCCAGTCTTTTGCTATATTCTGTATTCGTAACAATTTCATAATAATTACATTATAATTCTAGACTTATTAGTTGTTCATTTGTTGTTGTTTTTTTTAAAATATTGTTTTTCTACCCTTCCATGTATTCCACTTTTTTTCCTCTTTAGAGCTCTGAAAACTGTCTGCTCAGAAGTACATGGAGAACACTTCTTTAGTTCCCACACAGCCCATTTTCACACACTCTCCTGACCCATGCCCAGTATCTCTGACTTTATAGCCACCGAACAAGCCACAAAAGCCAGTGACACATAATTACATAATGAATTCCAGAAGCTTTTTATTCTCCTGTTATTACTATATTCAACTTGTCATAAATGTCCGATTAAATGAAGAACATTGAAAGTACTCGGCTTGCAGGGAAGGCGCCGAGGCACAGCTCAGGATAGGGCAATCAATCAGCACTTAATGTATGGCTTCTCATTTTAATGGAAACTGAAATAAAACGGATGAAGCCTTCGGAATCTGTTACAAGTATCAGGTGGAAAATGTGCCATGTGAGAGTTTTGAAATAATGAAAACACTGTGATTGTGAAAGCTTCAATCGCGATGGAAGTGTACTCTTGGGGTTGGGCAGGATTTTCGAAGAATGAAAATAATACTCAAGAAAGGGTGTACTCATGTAAAAGTGTATTTGATGGTCAATCGACCCCACGTTAAAGAAGCTAGAACCTTTAACTATCCGAAGAACCTATGAGGAACCATTTTCCCCTAAATATGTATACCACAGATCCTTGTTGGTCCAAGGATCCCACTCTGAGAACCCTTTTAGTAAGCGAGAACCCTTAATTTGTTAAAGAACTCCTGATAAACACATATTTTTTTCTAAGAGTGTACTCTTCACAGGTCCTTGATGGTCAGTGAACCCCACGTTGAGAACTTCTTTAAAAAATCTAGAACACACATCTCTCCAAAGAACCCTTGAGGAAGACTTTTTACACCATGTATACAATAGATTACGTACATCAGTAATCCATGGTGGTCTATGGCCTCTTGAGGAAACCCAGCTAACTCTGCTTTGGGGCCCACAGCTCTACACAACCGTCTTAAAAAAGATCTCTCGGTGTTTCTTTAGATGGTTAATGGTTTTAGTTTTCCAAAAAGAATCAACTTGGAATCTTTTTTGAAAACAAAACCGTGTGCTGTTGGATTGTACAGAACCTTTAAAGGGTCCATCAAATGGACAAACCTCACACCTACAGTCTTAGAAAAAAAAAAGTGTTTTCAAGGTTTTTCAAAGGTTATCTAGATAGTTTAGTGAAATTTACCTTCCTAAAAGGGATCTATTTTAAACCTGTTTTATGGAAAAATACTCTGTTATAGAGTTCTACACAAAACCTTAGGGTTCCACAACTCCTAGAAAGGGTTTTCAAGGATCTTCAAGGATTCTATAGATATTGTAGTAAAGTCTGCCTTCCTAATATGGAGCTCTGTGATTGGGAAACAATGTACACAGAACCTTTAAGGGTTCCACCATAAGGTCACAACTACACTCTTAGAAAAACATAAGAAAGGAAAGGAACTTACCTTCATAAAATGGTACTACTACAGGAAACAACGCTGTTGTAAGATTCTACACAGAATCTTTAAGGGTCACACCAAAAAGACAAACTGCACCCCTGCACTATTAGAAAAAAAAAAATCTTCAGTGTGTCTACAAAGTGAACTGAACTTTACCTTCCTGAAAAAGTTTTTCTTGGAACCCTGTTTGTTTCTCCCCCCAAAGACAACAGAAATACAATAGATCCCATTATGGTTCTAGATGTAAACTTTTATATAAAAAGAGTGTAGGTGTAGAACTGAAGATCATAAAGTGTTTTATAGATAATGATTGAACACAGACACGCAGACAGCCAGTTAAAACCCAGAGCAGGATTTAGAACAGAGTGAGAAAGTGAAAGTGGAAACTGTTGAGGAGTGCAGAGGTGACAGATTGGAGGAGAGTGTGGTGGAGGGTCGAGGCTTTCCGCCCAGCTGGAAGCTGTTCTTGCTCAGGGGATTGTGTAGTCAGTGTTAGAAGTAGAAATAAACATGCGTTGGTGTGTCTGTTGTTCCTGTCTCCTTCTCAAGCAAGTGGCGTTTTTATCCTCCCCTGCTTGGGTTCCCCTCTGGGAATGAGTGGGGAGATGAGAGGCCTCCAGCTGTGTCCGCTTCTTCCGTGGCGTTTCGTCGTGGTTGCTGTCCATGGTGCTGAAGTGCTGATGCTTAAACTGCAGCAGATTCATGATGCTTAAAGGAAAAATCCACCCTGAAATATGTTTGTGCGCTAATTTGTTGGTTGGTGCTATATTTTCACTATTCCCATGAGAAGCTTGTGGTTCTCTGCTGCTCTGATGTCACAGGGGGACATTGTTATCCCTAGCCCACTTACAACGGCATCTTAACATTTTAATGAGCTTAAAACGTAAATGATGTTCACCAGTTTTCATTGTTTGCTCCTAAAGACTACAAAAGTTTAAACTGAGAAAGATCTACTCGGAATTTAATTAGAAAACTTACTCCTGGTTTCCTGACTGTGTTCAAATGCGCTGTTACTCCTGGTTTCCTGATTGTGTTCACCTGTTCTGTTACTCCTTGTTTCCTGATTGTGTTCACCTGTTACGTGTTACTCCTGGTTTCCTGATTGTGTTCACCTGTTATGTGTTACTCCTGGTTTCCTGATTGTGTTCACCTGTTCTGTTACTCCTGGTTTCCTGATTGTGTTCACCTGTTCTGTTACTCCTGGTTTCCTGATTGTGTTCACCTGTTACGTGTTACTCCTGGTTTCCTGATTGTGTTCACCTGTTCTGTTACTCCTGGTTTCCTGATTGTGTTCACCTGTTCTGTTACTCCTGGTTTCCTGATTGTGTTCACCTGTTACGTGTTACTCCTGGTTTCCTGATTGTGTTCACCTGTTCTGTTACTCCTGGTTTCCTGATTGTGTTCACCTGTTCTGTTACTCCTGGTTTCCTGATTGTGTTCACCTGTTACGTGTTACTCCTGGTTTCCTGATTGTGTTCACCTGTTCTGTTACTCCTTGAGCCTTGAAACCTGGTTTTCTTTTGTGTAGAGACTTGAACTCCAAATATTATCTCACATTACACAGTATTTTCCAATCTCGACTCAATTTACATTGAATAAAACTGAATTCAGAAATGCTCTCCCTTTTTTTAAAAAAAAAATTTCCCTTCCAATGAACCCTTCTGAAGACACTTTACTTCTGAATCAATGGTGAATCAACTCAAATAACTCTCTTTCTCGCCTTTTCAAAATTTTCTAAAAGCCACATTTCTGCATACGCCATATTCAATCCATTCACTCGCAGGTGAAATTGCACAGGTTTGTCTTTGCTATGTACTGGGCACAAGGCCAAGTCCCTGCATAGGCATGGTACAGTGGGAAGGAAATGATCCTGCTAGGCGCTGGAGCAATTAGATAGATGAATGACCATGGGTTTTAATTAGAGCGCTGGGTACACATTCCACTTCATTATTCAATGAAACCAAGCTAATTCCACAGGCCAAGAGTGGGACGAGCCAAGGCGCTCAATCAGCAGACGGCCTCAGAGACCAAGCCAGAGTGACTCAGGGGAGGCCAACGAAGCCTGGAGGCAAACAAAGACCAAACTCTGGAAAGAAGAAAGGGCCGAAAGACACAAATGACACGAGCCGGCTGCTAAAAGGATGGCGAGAAAGACGTAGCAGGTATAAAATGGTGTGTTTAGCAACACGGAGGGGTCATCAGAAATTTGAACATTAAGATTTCACCGTCGGAGCCAAAATCCCAGATGGCTCGCTGATGGCAGGCGGTGATATAAGCGCTTGAGCCAGGCTCATTGTGAATTCCCTTTGAGGCCGCCGTCTTTGAGTCCAGCTGACTCATACAGCCTGGACAAATGACAAGTGCCCTCCATGAAAAAAAAAAAAAGTTACCACTGCTAGAAACTGCCGTAAAAGTTTCTATATTTCTTTGAGTCAGAATCAAATACTGTCCTCATGAATACACCGACCTTTCTATGACTCCCTGTTCTCCGTGCCATGTTATTTCTGACCCTACCACCTTTGAGACTTCGTGAGAACCCGGGGGAACCCAGAACACCAATCCAAAGGTCAGAAGAGGTGCTATAGCTCAGCACACAAACACTAAAAGTGAGGGAGGATATATATATATATATATATATATATATATATATATATATATATATATATATATATATATATATAAAACAAAAGGGTTGCCAAGCCAAAAGATGAGACACCAAGATTTCCTTGTGACTGAAATGTCTAAATCAGGTCCTTCTCTTCTAAAAATACGCAATGTTACATCGAGAACCACGAGCACTTACACGTTTAAAGACCTTATAACTACCCAATGATTTAAACTATTAAATTCGAAGGACTTTTTTTTCAAGCTTAAATGCTCTGTAAATAATAGGCTAAAAGGAGCATATTACCACATACTAGGCCTAAAAATGTTTCATTTAATTAATCACTCAATTACGACACCAGGACACCATTTACCACTGTGCAGTAAATGTTTACCAGAAATTTTGTCAGAGAGGGAATGAATCACCAGGCTACAACATTTCTAGAATTCTCACAATATAATAATACCTTTTTTTTTTTTTTTTTTTTTTTTTTTTTACATAATTGACATTTACTAATATATCTAAGCAATACGAAACCAGTTATAAGTACAAAAGAGACATCTACGTATCCCCTGATCATTAAGAACAGATTCTCTTATTAAACAATAATGTTAGCTACAGCACTTCTAACAATTTAGCACATAATTTGCTGTGTTTCACTCACCGACGTTCCCTGGAGAAAAAACCGGCCACAGCAGACTGTTATGTCGTGTCCCCGCACTAATGATCAGCAACATGCTTTTATATTTCTCCACTAACTGGGCAGAACAAGGAAAAGTCCTCCAAATTATCCGGCAACTTTTAAATAAGAAGGACGTTGCAGTATGAGGCAGCCCATGTTTTCTCGTGTAATGAGCTCTCTACACGGCACTATTACAACACTTTTTTTTTGTTTAATAAAAACTGACGAATAAAAAAACTGTGCTTTCATTACGGAGCTTGTTACAGAGATTAGCCGTCTGCACCCTATAAGCTACAACAGCCGCTAATTATTTTTAGAGATGTCTTGGTGACTTTGTAATTGTAGCCTCGGTGTCTGGATTCAGACTGGGATTTTTTTTTTTTTTTTTTTTTTTTAAATTCTTTCGCAGATAATAATAAGCAGTTTTATAAATATCACTCACATAAAATATTAGATCGAGGTTCTTAACCGCCTTTTGGATCAACAAGAAACACGTCAAACTTCGGGGTGAAATCGACAATCTTATAGCGAGCCAAAATGCTACAAGTGTGTCTTCTGCATAGAGATATAGGACATTATATTTGTGAATATTAAGTCCAAAGAGATATAAAGAAAGAATAAATAGCGGGCCTAATACAGAACCTTGAGGCACACCGATGCACTTTTTACGGGTCTGAAAAATCTCTCTCTCTCTCTCTCTCTCTCTCTTTTTTTTTTTTTACAAACTGTCAAATAAGCTTGACTAAAGAAACGAACTTTTAGGCAACAACATCTTGTAAAAGAATGAAAAATGCACTCTAATGAAAGAGAATATACTTAAAAGAATCGAAATGAAGACCTAAATGAAAAGAAAGAATGCAGAAGAACCGAATTCCAAGTTGGAAAAAAATAATGATATGATATCTTAAAATAACAAGTGATTTCGTTGAAATAATGAGATCTCTTGAAATAATGATTTCTTTAATTGAAATAACAACATACCAGCACGGCAAAATTGGTCTAGTAGGAAAGATAAAAGAATAAAGAAAGAGACGTACAATGACAAAAATGAAAGAAAAAAAAAAGGAACAAAATTAAAATGAAAGGTAAAACTAAACATATTTATTACTACCTGCCTGAAAAGTAAAAGTAGGCGGGGCTACCGATCACATCTCAACATTCTCTGCGAATCTGCGCCAAACTCCACTTGTCCGCGAGTAAATCAAGCGAGTCGGGCTTCAGGACGCATCCTAAAAATAGCGTCAGGATAAGGATAAGGACGAAGAAACAGTGATACGGCTGTCTCCCGTCTCTCCCTCTTCATTACTGAGACACTGCTGCCTGCTTTCCCCCGACCTCAGCACATGTCAAACATCTGAAGCAGTTACTGGCTTTTAAAAGCTCTGCACTTAGGCTCTATGTGGTACGATATGCGGTCGTTTAAAAGGAAAGAAAAAACCCGTCGCTTGTGGTTTGTGTGAGAGGTAGGGCCGCATTAGTTCTGCTGTCAGTCGCCGGAGAAGCTGTAAAGCATCCCGCTGAAAGAACCACACAAAATGGAAGGTGACCCAGTTTTATTACTGTCAGCCATGAGAGAGAAAACCCAGAAGACAGCCCGAGACAAAAGACTTCGAGAGAGAACAACAGGCGCTCGTATATCACAGCTAATGCTAGAAAGCTGGTAGATAGAGAGGGATCGATTGTCAGACTGGATGTACAGTATCCTTCATCGAAATGCTTTCATGTGTAATGTCAACACTTACGGAGAGTCAATATAAGGCTGTTTTTTTTTCTTTCTAGGAAAATATAAGATGTAAACCTTAGCCAATATTGTAAATAAAACAAAAAACAACAACCATTGTTGTGATTTACGTTCCGCTTTACACCATGGTATATCTCTCCAAACTTTCGACACAAACTTTATTTTAACATATACGCATAAATGTTTGCGCCAGACCCCATTCAGATCTTTTTATTACAACCCCGATTCCAAAAAAGCTGGGACGCTGTGCAAAATGTAAATAACAGCAGAATGCAATGATTTGCGAACCTCATAAGCGCCGTACGTTATTCACAACGGAACACAGAAAACGTAGCAGATGTTTAAACCGATGGAAACGTACCGTTTTAAGGAAAAATTCTGAAAAATTTTGAATTCGATGGCCACGACACGTGTCAAAAAGAAAAAATTGGGACGGGGGGCAACAAAAGTTTTAGAGAACTTATGATAACATGGTTCCTCGTGGCACTGCTATGAAGAAAGCACCAGTTAATAGATGGTTCTATAAAAAACGTGAGCGTTAAAGGTTCTTCGTGCAACTTAAAAGGGTTCTCCCATGGCATCAGTCTGAAAAACGTTTATTATATATATATATATATTTTTTACTGCCACCGATGTGACCGTTTCACATATCTACACGCAGTAAAACACACCTTAATGCTAGTATACACATAAAAAAAATATAAAATCTGAAAATTTATATCGTCCAGACAGTTACTGATAGTGTTTTCTTGCTTTCTTGGACTTTGCAGCATTAAAAAAAAAAAAAAAAAAAAAAAAAAATTAAATAAATAAATAAATAAATAAATAATCCCCACAGTCCATGTGTGGCCTGGCAAGACTTTTTTTGATAGCCATGATAAAAAGAAAGAAGTTTTCCTTCTCCTCCGTTGTCAGCATGTTGCTAGTATTTCATGTTGCCATGGCGCAGGCTTCGGGTTCTGCATGTACCACAGCGAGCATCACTAACTGGACGACCTTGAGGCAACAATGCCCTGACAGCAGAGCTGTAGCCTGAAGCCTGCTCAGGAGGAGAACGAGGGAGGGGGGGGGGGGGGGGGGGTGGAGGAAGAACAGCCTGAGTGATGACTCTGATCCTCTCAGTGTTTTCAGGGAGATCAGAGATATTCTCTGCTAGTGTGCTGTAGAAGCGACTCCTGACCCGAGACAGGATTTATCACAGAGAGGGAGCGTACACTCTAAATATGAAGCAGGACCAGATGCTGGTAGATGTGTGAGATGTAAGATGAGTGATGCAACTGCACCGAGAGTTTGAACCACCATTTTGTTCATTCATCCATGTAAGCAAAGAAAAGAAAAAACCCATACACAGCATATTCTCATAGCAAAAACAATTATTTTACGATGCAAGTGTAACGTTTTAAATCACGTTTTTAACGTATAAAACTCAGTGTTTTATTGCTCTTAAACCACAGTAAACAAATTCAGTTTTTATTACTGATGTTTTTACAAATAAAATCTCTCTCTCTCTCGGAGTTCATAAGATGTCTTTGCCTTGTTTTGTTCATATAGTCATCTCTTGTCTAGTGTATATTTAGTTAAATTTGTGAAATTGAAATCATGCACTCAGCAAACAACAACAACAACAACAAAACAGAAAAAAACGTATTTGGTTTTTGAGCTCACAAACTGAAATAAATGTAACAAATCTATATTTAATCTACGTGTTGCGCACGTAGAACCTTTAGAATCGTGTACACCTGCATAAATGTGACCTAAAACATCATCGGATTTTCACACACGTCCTAGAAGTAGATAAAGAGAACCCGATTACACAAACGAGACAAAACAATGATACTCCGTCGTTGATTCCTTTATTTAATTGAGGAAAACGATCCGATATTTACGTTTACTTTCAGGACTTGTGTGGAAATCTGATGATGTTTTAGGTCGTAGTTATGGAGTGATATCCCTTTTTAGCGTGAACTTTGAGATAAGTATAGTCAAAGATCGGACTTCTGAAAAAGTGGCATTTTTATACGGCTTGTTTGATACGTGCGTACTCAAACAAACACACGGTCATGTAGACCGCACGACGTTCGAGGCTGTATTATCTCCCGCACGCTTTTCTTTCTCCTCTCTCCAACATTGCATAAATTAGACTCGTGACCTTCCTCCAGAACGCTCTAATTTATACCCCGGCTCTCCATCACGGTCCCGTCTGAGGCCCGAGCTAATTCACAATCTGGTATTATCACTCCGGTTCCCGCTAGCTGACGCTCGTCCGGCTCTCAGACGCCCACGCTGCGAGCCGAGATATTTTTATACGAGTAGCGAAACATGCAGGACGGAGGACAACACAGAGACATGGCCTTGAGGACAAAACTACAGATTTTCAACACTGGGTGAAGAGAAAATATGTTAAGCGATTTTAATAACTCATAGACTTCTCTTTACCTGAAATTCATTTGTGTGGAAAACGGAGCCGCTCAGATAATGAATTATTATTATTTTTGTAACCCACGGAAACTAATCACCGGGAACTCTGACTCATCCCGAACCACATTTTTAACCTAGGAATATATCAGAAGCATGTTTAAGCAGGTTTTCGGTTAACAATGCACCCAGAGTTCTCTCGGAGTTTGACAGCCTGAGTTTCAGAGCAGTGAAAATACCTGAGCTGTGGTGACAGTCCAGACACGTCCTCCAGGAGACACGGTTTCCATGGCAGAAAGACGAGAAGGACGAGTTCTCTGGAGGAGACGTTCTCCGGCCTGAGCGCGCTGTCTGTCTGCCTGATGGAGAAAGGAAATGCTCTCATTATCGCGTTTTTATTTCTTACGATTAAAACATTTCTGAGACTTCATTAAGGATACTTACCATCACGCACGTCTTGATTCACGGATTTACTTATTTATTAATTCATTTGTTTACCGACATTGCCGTAAAGCTGCTTTAAAGAGTCGAGATATAGAATTTAATTGAGCATGGGTAAAAAGGACCGTTTCTATGGCTAGTTTCGACGCGCTTATTGTAAGGGACGTATCTGCAAGGACGAGACGACTGACTCGGTGGAAAGATCCGGAATTGACATTACTAGAGTGAATGTGTAGTAAGAAGCAGAACGCAAGGTCATAAACTCAGCATGGTGTCCAAAAAAAAAATCATAGGATTTTCATCAAGCTACATAGTGAAGGTCAATACACAGAGGAATAAATCATATTCAGAAGCAATAATAGAGGCAAGAGTCTGAAGGAAAGAGAGAAATAACGCCGCAAACATTATGGGAGTATTGGCGAGACTTCGCAGTGAGAAGTCGAAACAACAGGGACTATATAGGCCAACTAATTAAGTGCTGAACATAGAACAGGTGAACACAGTAAGGTAACAGAGAGAGGAAATGAAACCAAAATGAAGGCAAAGTCAAAACATATAAACAACCGGACGTCAAACTCGATCAAAAAATAAAATCCATTTCCTAGAGTTCTACTCGGTGTTACCCAAAAACGATTTTCCAGCATTTTCATCGGAAGTTAACTCAAATCCACCGCTTCAATCCCGGCTTAGAAGTCAAAGTGCTGATAAACAGATAGCGATCGGTCCTCCGCCGCCGAGCCGTCCATCTTTCAAACGCTCACATGCATCACTCTAAAGTAGCATGCAAAGCTCTGATGACCTTCACGGGCTGTCGCTATTAAACTTCTCTCCCTGTCAGGCCGGAATTTACGACGCATTCGAAAAGGACGTAGACAAAACAGTTGGGTCGTTTAAATATCTGTAATATGACCTGGGCGGGAAACACGCTTAGAAACCGACCTTCTATCACTCAAAAGTGACAAAAGAGTCAAGTGGAGTTCGATTTACATGACTAATAATACAAGGACGTTTTTTTTTGGTTTTTTTTGGAGTGAATAAAATACGACCGACTTTATTGGATAAACACACGTCATTATTGAGCACCATAGTAATCAATGCTCAAAATTTACACACTGAAACAATTTTCATATCCAAACTACACATTTCTAACATTAAATACCTCACCTGATTGTGTTTAAAACTCATGTAATTTAACATCAGTGTTGTCTTTGAATATTTGAATATCTGGTTGTATTCCCTGTAATAGGAAAATCGAACTGGGGCACAAACTTCTTCACAGTTGGATTTTCTAGTCTATTCAGATGCTTTCTCTCTAATCGAACAATGAAAACAATGAAGAAAAACCTGAGAAAAAGTCAATCTAACCATTTTTTTAAAAATTGAAAATGTAGATTTGAGAATGTTTAGTAGTGTGTGATTTATAAACATCAAAGTCTGTGTTACGTTTCTTTGAAATTCAGTACATTTTAATAGCGCTCATGTCCTGTTTATTCAAATACATTTATTTTATTTAATGATAATAAATGATAGCATCTAAATTCATCTTAAAAAAAAAAAAAGTTAACAGCTAGCAACAACAACAATGCTTAAGTAAAGTGCTTTGTCTGTTCTATTATATATACATATATATAAACAAATCGCACTTCTCATTGGATGAGGAATTTACTGGAGCCAATCATTTGGATTTGCCACTTTATGACATCATAAATCATTTGCTTAAAATCAAATATGTATGAAGGGCTTTGCTTGAATAATGTGAGGATAATAATACAGATTGCGAGTCATAAGGACGTCGTCCACATGCGGATCACTTCCCGGTGGACGGTCATGTGACCTAAATCCAGTACTTTACACCATCGATAGTAATTATCGATCGAAGACGTCCCACGTGAGCGTCTTGACGCGTCTCCCTGAATGGATGTTTTATAAAATAAATATTTTCTGAATCCGGAATAAATTATGAAACGTGAATTCCGAAATATACCATTTACACACTGCGATCTTACACACTAATACACTCATCGGGAGTTTATAAGACATTTTAACGATGCGTGATATAGCCGAACAGTACTGTCACTTCAAACAAACCAATGAATGATGATCTTTTATTAATTAATGGAGCTAATTATTCTGATGTGCAGTAAATCATTCGCAGAAACGTGTGAAAATCTCAATTTCAGTGTCAGGAAATAAACAACCAAATGCCACTTTGCCAATCGTTAGTCCATATAAAGCTGATAATGATGCAATGTTTAAATGCAGACAGACGAGTGTGTCCAGTGTGTGTGTGTGTATTGAAATGACAGTCTGAGGACTCACAATGACCCTGAGACTAGTCCCTTAGCCCCTAATTTCCAGGACTACACTGTGTACACTGTGTGTATGCTGTGTGTGTGTGCGTCTGTGTGTGTGTGTGTGGCCAGGCAGGTAGCACATAGTGTCCTTTCTGCTTAGGCTGAAATCCTTTACAGTCCATTAACAGTGACTCCACAGCCCACACAATATGTTGTGACACACACACACACACACACACACACACAGCTCTTGTGCAACTTTCCCGCCTTCAACGTCAGGGAATACGATAAGGATGCAATATTAAATATGAACACTGGCATATAAGGATATCAGATGACTCGCGTTATCGTGAGGCTAAGGTCGACTGACAGAGAGCGAGACGTGACAATGAGCTATGAGACAAGTGGCTAAAGCTTGAGGGAAAGTACGGGTGTGTGTGTGGTCCTGAGAGAGCTCCTCTCCTGACTGAACGTCTTACTGACAACCATCTCTACACAACACCGCCTGCTCGCTTTGATAAGAGCGACCGAACCGTTCGGATCCCTCCCCCCACCCCTCTCTCTCTCTCTCACACACATCAACAGAGCGAACACACCAGTGTTAGATTAACTCCCACAGAGTTCAATTCACTCCTATGAGGGCCGACCTAATTCCACTTAACTTTAGGAGATAACCCAATTCTAGTCATTTTAATAGGAGCAGACACACACACACACACACACACACACACACACACAGTCCTCTATATAATTATCATTCTTTACAATTTTGTCAAGATTTCCTCTTCTGCTCATGTACAGATGTCTGAGCTGCATGTGATGCATGACCGCAGAAATGACTACCATAAAGACAAAACCGTTTCTTAGTGTCAGAGGATACGAAGATCCGTACACGAGGAGGTGCAGACAGATTCTGTACAAAGAGACAGGTCACTTCCTGAAATATGAACGAGGAAGTGTGTAACACTACACAAAGCAGGTCTATTACATAAGCCCACCTCTCTGTAAAACGAACGAAAAAGTAAGTCAGTCTGTAATCGGAAAACGCTCACTCGGTGTATCGCAGGATGGAGAAATCATAAATCTTTCACTCATTACATCGCACGTTCGTAAATCCGGTGGAGAATTTCAGTCCGGTTTGGTTTACGCAAACATTTACACACGACTTCACTGTCGTCTTCGAGCAAAGCGTCTAACGGAGCACGCGACCAGACGTCCGCGATGTGACGAAGCCGATCGCGGAAGTACGAGAAACTAGCGAGACGGAGTTTTTAATACGCAGTAAAAACACGGGATTATATATATATATATATATATATATATAAAAAATAGTGAGAAACATGAAACAGCAGGGTGTACATAGACAAACTAATCAAGAGCTAACACGGAACAGGTGACCACAATCAGGAAAGACAGCAATGACAGGACAGGGGTGTGATTGACAGGACTGGAACAGAACCAGAACCCTGACCCTAACCCTAACACAAATACAATAAATATACCGAAATAAACAATGAAAAGCGATGAATATAACAAGGTAATATATATAAAAAAAAACTATTCCAGGATGCAGCAAGACAAAAGAATAGAAACAAACAAATTACTAAAAACCGATGTTTTGAAGTCTTTACTCTTGCTGGTTTTTTTTTGTTGTTGTTGTTGCATATTTTACATATTTTCTCTCTCGTGCTGCTCTCATAAATTCTCCAAATCCACTGTAATACATTACCACTTAGACAGTGGACAGAATTTAATTCAACCGGAAAGTAAATGGACCCTCCTTATTATAAATGAGTGCCTTACTGGCAGAAAAACAAGAACATTTAGCCGACTTTCATCGTATTTACGTCACAGACCGAATCGATTAAGTTTTCTATTTCCTGGCAGAGAGGTAGTATCGCGTTAACCCCGCCCCCCCCCCCCCCCCCACCAAATAACACATTTGACCGTGCTGTGGAGAATAAAAGATCATTTCACTGGGTTTCCCTTCTGCATAAACAGGAAGGAAAACGCTCAGAGGTGAAATAAAGTGTCACTGAATACCTGTCAGTGACGGGGGGGGGGGATATGGGGGGACGGGGGGTATGTGGTGGGGGTGGGGGGACGGGCACGCCAATGAAGTCTTTACTTCCAGGTCAGGGAGCTGTCGATCCAAATCCCACTGGCCAATGAGAGTACATCGCTGTTAAGCCCCGCCCACACGAGAGGTTTTTACCAGAATGGTGAACGTTAAAGAAGCCTTGAGGACCGTGCTCAATTTTTGCCACGGCGTTCACTGTTTTCAGTCCCAGAGTGTTTTTCTTCTCTCTCGTCCGTTTCTTGAAACGTTACGTTCAATACTTTTGGCACCAAGTGCATTCCATAAATTTAAAGACCGGTAAAACACCACTCGTACGCTGAGAGGGATCTAGCCAGTCGCCTTAATGCCGAATGTTGGTTTGAAAAGCCTTGCCTGTAATGATTATCTTTATACATGTCCTCAGATTCAAGAAAGAAAGAAGCACATCGATCCTGGAATATTAAATATCGATTTGAATGCGGACAGACTCCGTAAAATAAAAGCACGGATTGGGATTAAGCATGAAGCTTAAAATCATTGTTTTTTTGTTTTTCTTTAGACGATGTGAATTGGTCGACTGAAGCTCCTTACATACTTATTATTACACTTCATCACATTACACCGCTTCGTCAATACGGCTTATTGAGCTTCTCAAACAGATTTCATGTCAGCCTTAGAGGCACGGATTCTCAAACCCAGGATTCTGGGATTGGGCTACAATGGTGGAAATCAACTTTATCGAGTCCCTGTTGTCCTACTGTTGGTTTACGGTGCAGGAAAAAAAAAAAGAGATACAAATAATAATAAAAACATTTACTCACTCGCTGTTTGTTTAAAACCATCACCTTGGTGACAGTTTTAGAAATGTCGAAACGCTGTTGCTCGTTTATTGGCGTTAAATTCTGGCCAATCAGCAGCCGGCAGAGACGCGTTGTCGCATATTTTGCATACAAGTGAAAAATGAATGAAATTGAACTTTATTTGAGACTTTCCTCTGACAAACAGTAATCTCTGCTATAATAGTGTGATAATCTCAACTATTTATATGCCAAAATAATACAAACCAATACAAGACACCTATACAGATCTAGTCTCAGCCTAGAAGCATCTGATAGTTGTTTTGACCCTTTTCTGGCCGCAAGCTTCAGAATCGGTTTTTCCTTTTCTTTTTTTTAATTCAATTCAATTCAATTTCATCTGTATAGCGCTTTTAACAGCGGACGTTGTCTCAAAGCGGCTTTAGAGAAACATATAAACACAGGATGGAGATTTCAAGCGTGTGAATTTATCCCTATTGGGCGAGACGGTGGAGACGGTGGTGAGGGAAAAACTCCCCGAGATGATACGAGGAAGAAACCTCGAGAGGAACCGGACTCAGAAGGGAACCCGTCCTCATCTGGGTAAATATTTCTTATCATATATTCAAATATCATATATATATATATTTTTATTTCTATCATCACCTCATGTCTTTGGAAAACCATTAGATCTTTGTTAAACATAGTATTGCATCTTCTCAGTCCCTTCTGACTGAATTGGAAAACTGTGGAATTTATTTGATAGTAAAGTATCTGTATTTGTTTCGCCAGGTTTGAGAAGCCCTGCTTAAACACTAATAAAAATTAAACCTTGGATTAGTGTAAAAAAAAAAAAAAAAAAAAAGAAGGAAAAAAGGCAAGTTTTTTTCACTTGAGAAAAAACAAACAAACAAACAAAGCTGTAACATACAGGTGCAATTTTATTTTAGCATTGCTTTAGTTGTAAAAGTAAATTGGTGTCATTTTTTCAGTGAAGGCATGACCGTTCAGTGACAGTGAAGGAAGTGCCCTTGTCCCCCTGTACCTTTTTTTTCCCGTATTCCACATGACACTTTGAAGTTAGCATGAAACAGGCCGGACTCTGTCTCCTTGCTCTTTCTGTGGCACTTTTCCACACAGCTTCTCTCCGAGGATTTCCGCTCCCGACTAGAGAGCACATTGTTATGAAGGGCTGAATAAAAGTGGCAGTAATAAAGGCAAACCGGCACAGACAATCGAGCGAGCATGTCAGCTGTGATAAATGACACCGGCGTGAACCTGAGCATGTTCGCTGCCCTTGCCCGGTGTGTTTCAGCCCTCCTGGGCGTTTCAGCTGCCCGCTGGCAGAGGTGGCAGGGAGCAGGGAGCACGGCAACGTCCTCGACGTGCACGGAGACTGTTCTGCAGGACATGCGTGTGGATCGGTGATTCAGGATCAGAAATGAGCAAATCCTATTAAACAAATCCTATTTAAAAAAAAAAAAAAAAAACGTATTTAGAAACCCGATCAGAAACAGAAACCCAGTCAGAAGCAGAATTATATTCAGAATCCCAGTAAAATCAGAACCAGATTCAGAATCACAATCAGAAAAAACAGAATGAGAAATAGATTTGGAATCCAAATCTGGATCAGAAACCTAACCCCAATCCTAATACTAACCCTAACCCCTAATACTAACCCTAATCCTAAACCCTAACCCCAACACTAACCCCTAACCCCTAACCCTATCCCCTAATACTAACCCTAACCCCTAATACTAACCCTATCCCCTAATACTAACCCTAATCCCTAATACTAACCCTATCCCCTAATACTAACCCTAATCCTAAACCCTAACCCCAACACTAACCCCTAACCCCTAACCCTATCCCCTAATACTAACCCTAACCCCTAATACTAACCCTATCCCCTAATACTAACCTTAACCCCTAATACTAACCCTAACCCCTAATACTAACCCTAACCCCTAACCCTATCCCCTAATACTAACCCTAATCCTAAACTCTAACCCCAACACTAACCCCTAATCCCTAACCCTATCCCCTAATACTAACCCTATCCCCTAATACTAACCCTATCCCCTAATACTAACCCTAACCCCTAATACTAACCCTATCCCCTAATACTAACCCTAACCCCTAATACTAACCCTAACCCCTAATACTAATCCTAACCCCTAACCCTATCCCCTAATACTAACCCTAACCCCTAATACTAACCCTAACCCCAACACTAACCCCTAATCCCTAACCCTATCCCCTAATACTAACCCTAACCCCTAATACTAACCCTAACCCCAACACTAACCCCTAATCCCTAACCCTATCCCCTAATACTAACCCTAACCCCTAATACTAACCCCAACCCTAACCCCTAATCCCTAACCCTATCCCCTAATACTAACCCTAACACTAATCCTAACCCTAACCCCTAACACTAACCCTAACCCCTAATACTAACTCTAACACTAATCCCTAACCCCTAATCCTAATCCTAACCCTAACCCCTAACACTAACCCTAACCCCTAACACTAACCCTAACCCCTAACACAAAACCTAGCACTAACACTAACACTAAGCCCTAACCCTAACCCAGATTCAGAATCCCAGTCAAAATAAATTTCATTTAGAATCAGAACCAGATTCACACACAACAAATCAGATTCAGAACCGGATTCAGAATCACACACACAATAATCCTAATAAAAATCAGATCCCGATTCAGAATTAGCATCTCAGTCAGATTCAGGACCAGTTTCAGAAATCCGGCTGATTAACAGATGTATTGCTGCTACGTTTATCAGCAGTATTGATGATAGGGTTATAAATGGTGGTGTTGGTGGAAAACTCAACACCGTGCTGGTATTTTTTTACAAATTTATAAAAGACTCTGGACTCTAACGATCTCTATAACAAGCCTGAACTCATTGACGTGTCATACGACGTGCAGTTTTTTTTGTTTTTTTGAATCTGTAAAATGGGAGCAGGAAGTCCATTACTCTACTCCCAAAGCCTCAGTCACATCAACAGTGATAGTTCAGCTCCAGTTATTGCCTCTCTAAATGGTCCCCCTATTGATTTATGATACGTGGACATCTGGATATGTGGATAACAGGCTGAGGAGCTGTCCACATAATTAAACTGGGATTTCTTTATAGAGAACAACTCAGCCTTTTATTTCTCTTTCACGGCAGAAATAAAATCATCCAGGTGGCTGTGTTATATTTCTGTCCTTCATTATAGGGAGGCAGTGAACCTGTCTTATATCGCTGTTATCATTTCTATATACAAAATACTCATCGTAAACATAATATACAGTCGTTTTAATAACAAAGCAGCCACGCAACAAGCCATGTAATTACTCTGTGTCATGCTGTTATAGGAAAATAATCATCAAGCACCTTGCATGGCAGCTCTGTATGAGAGTGTGTGTGTGTGTGTGTGTGAATAAGAAACAGTGTAAAGTGCTTTGTAGAACCGCAAAAGGTTAAAAGGTGTTATATAAGTATACGTGTAGACCATTTAATGAGATAATCAATGTTATTCACTTCACCTGTCAGTGGGTTTTTATAAATAGATCCGACCACGGCCCGTTTGAATCTTTCTGTCAGAGGCGGTCGGGTTTTCATTTAATATCTGTTGATATTTGATGGAGTCCATGATGCCATGTGTCCTAACAAAATGTCCAGGTCCTCTGCAGTAAAACAGCCCCAAAACATTAAAGATCCTCCTCCATATTTAACCGTGGGCATGAGGGACTTTTCCATACGGCGACCTCTCTGTGTACACCAGAACCACCTCTGTGTTTATTACCAAAAAGCTCTATTCTGGTTTCATCTGACCGTAGAACCCGATCCCATTTGAAGTTCCAGTAGTGTCTGCACACTGAAGACGCTCGAGTTTGTTTTTGGATGAGAGTAGAGGCTTTTTTCTTCAACCCCTTCCAAACAGCTTGTGGTGATGTCGGTGACTTCAGATTGTAGTTTTGGAGACTTTCTGACCCCAAGACACGACTAACCTCTGCAGTTCTCCAGCTGTGATCCTTGGAGATTTTTATCCACTCGAACCGTCCTCTTCACAGTGCGTTGAGACGATATAGACACACGTCCAATTCCAGGTCGATTCATAACATTTCCAGTGGACTGGAACGTCTTAATTATCGCCCTGATGGTGGAAATGGGCGTTTTCAACGCTTGTGCTATTTTCTTATAGCCACGCCCCATCTTGTGAAGCTCAACAACCTTTTGCCGCACATCACAGCTACATTCCTCGCTCTTACCCATTGTGATGAATGACTAAAGGAATTTGGCCTATGTGTTACCTCATATTTATACCCCTGTGAAACAGGAAGTCATGGTTGAACAATTTCCTGTTCCTAGTCACCCAGGTGTACTAAAAAAAGTGTATATATGTATATATTTGCAGTTGTTTGATATTCATGACAGCAGAGTATTTATGTGAATTTTTTTTTTTTTAACAAAAGATCAAAAGCTTAAACAATTAAAACAATTTCATATTTACCAAGCGCGGACGGCACTGTATCAGATCATAGACATCATAATACGTATATTAAATATTTGAACAGCAATTACAACAATATACCAATAAATTATTCTTAAAAAAATGTAAAAATGTCAAAACAACCCCCCCCCCCCCCCCACCCCCTTAATTTAACTACATTATATTAATACCCATGAATGATTTATCTTCAAGAAACAAAAGATCGCTTCGTCTTACAGGGAAATGTCGAGACAGAAAGCGTATATAAAAGCAAAGATGTCTGAGACTTTTGATTAGGCACAGAATGAGTTAATGCTACAAAAATGTCACAAAATTCCTACTTCAACATGATTACTGGGATCAACTGTAGCTCTGTGGTTAAATTTCGAAACTACTAATCCCAAATTAATAATGGGAGCATTTGCACTAAATCCTCTCTCTCCAGCGCATCCGCCTGAGCACGATGAGGAAATGAGAAAAGGGATATTACGGGGATATACGACACACTCCCCCCCCCCCCCCCCTTTAATTTTTAAATCCACAACTGTCTATGAATTTGAAGTTATGTTCTTCATGTCCTTTTTAGAAACTCGGGCCACATCTGTATAAATAATTCAACTCCTCTCTTTCACAGCACAAAGAAAAATCCTGTTTGTCCTCTTTTTTCTTTCTTTTCTTACATTTTTTTTTTTTTACACACTTTAATCTACCATAAATCATTCCTATATGATTACATCACACGGTAATTCCATTCATAAAACCAGAGGCAAAATAATGTACGCCCTTAAAGAACACTCTGAAAATGAATCCAAACTAATGCTCGTGCTCTGAAAAACATTCAACTATATATTCGCGTTTGTTTTAATTGATATCCAGAAACGCTGTTTATTGTGTATGATACAATACTATAATGTAGTATATTTAGTTTAAATATATAAACACGATGATAAATACCGTACAGGTCCTAGTCGCGCTTTTGTATTACTCACCTCATATCGTACTGTATCGTAGAAAATATCACGCGCTGTATAATTACAAAATATTTGCGAATCTATTTTTTAAACAGAAAATGAATTTTTAAAAAAATCCATAATAATACATTTCTATTTAAAAGAAAAAAAAGCTTTAAGCATCTATAAAGGTGTATAAAGGTATAAATAAAAATTCTTCTTCCACAGCGTGAAACTCAAAACAGACAACACGAGGCTCGTCATTTTTTAATACATTTTAAAATTCTACTTTCCCTCCACATCTGCAGTAACAGATGTGAAAAGAATGTCTCACGCTTCATGTGTGTGTGTATATATATATATATATATATATATATATATATATATACACATATATATATATATATACATACACATATATATGTTTACATATATATATTTACATATATATTGTTTTACACACACACACACATACATTATATATATATATATATATATATATATATATATATATATATATATATATATATATATATATAATATGTAAAACAATCCTACAGTCTCCTTCTGTTTCCTTCATAGCACATTACTGTCCTCCTGCCGCTGTACAGAATATCGTACTCGCGCTTGTTGTTTGTGTTTACTAGATTAAAGTCGATGTAGCGTTAACGCTCCTGAGTGATGTAGATCTGTCCATCGCCTCTTCCTTCTGCTACAACTCCATGTTCCGAGCAGGAAGCGGTGAAAATCTCGGGGCGGCTGTCGTAGCCGCTACAACGTCAAGTCCGAAACGGAACTGAAATCTGGAAGCGGATTGGTCAGGACTTATTGATTAATGATTTTTTTTTTTTTTTTTTAAATGTAGCTTTTTATTAATACACTCATCCTAATACACTACCGTTACTATAGAAACCACTCATTTACAGCATAAACTGAAAAAAAGAGAGAAGTGTGTAATTGTTGTATTCAACGTAACTATAAATCGACGAATAGTACGGTGTGTGGTTCTTTAATGAATATGACGTGAATAACTGCCGCGCTATAAGAAGAATAATTCGAAAAGAATTGAACCCGGGGCGGTAACAGTAACTCTACTCGATCACACCTCTGTGTCGTCGATTCTCATTTATTAGCATCACGGCACAGCCGCAAATGTTTTATTCGTTCATTTTTAAAAAAATTAATTAAAAATGAAACACGACACAACATGCTTTCCTATCACAGTGTCGGCCATCTCGGAGCATTTCAACCGTGTTTGTGTTTTCTGCATCGGACTCAACGGTGACTCGACTTCTTTTCCTTTCCCGTTCCTTTTTTTTCTTGGAAGTTTGAGAAAATATTAAAAAAGAAATAAATAAAAAAATTCAGGTCAAAAGGTGTTAAAGCAAGCCAAGCAGCTCCGAGAGAACTCAAATCCTCATAACACTGACAGTTGTTTTTTTTTACTCAATAACAAATGTTTTTTTTTATCCTATAAATGTGAGGTAGTCAGCTTTACCTCTCACACACACACACCCACACACACACACACACACACACACACACACACACACACACACACACACACACACACACACACTCGCTAATATAGTTAAATATCTTACGAAAATTCAAATAATCCCAGAACAAACATTTTGTTCACTTAGGTAATATTTTATTTGCTCATTTAATTTTTCAAAACTATTTTTTTTTTATATAATAAATCATGTACTTTGAGGTCAATAAAGAATCGTCACAATTTGAACAGAAAATACTGTAGAAAAAAGAATAGCACTGGTAGAATTAAAAAAGAAACCAAACTGAAACGCACTTAATGCAGGTTTAGCTCGTAGTCTGGACTTTCCTCCCGTCTTGCTCGTCCCATAGAGCCGGCGAGCTGAACAAAGATGGACGGATGTAAAGACCGGAAGACAGGACACTCACACACACACACACACACACACACACACACACACACACACACACACACACACACACACACACACACACACAGGCTGAAACGGTGAAGGGATTATTGATAGAGTGCAGATTTTGAAAACGTTTTCCAGGATGACGGGACACCATTCGTGACTACGGGACTCGTTTGGTCTTCTCATTCACGAACGAGACAAACTGTAGGGCTGTAACGTCGCTTTAGCATTTAGCATGAAGTCTGGGTAAAGCCTTAAAGATAAACTGATGAAAGCAACTCAAATACGCCTTCGCTTGCATCGTGATCAAATCTATATCTAGCAACATTTACTAACATTTACATTTTCTTTTTTTTTTCTTTTTTTCTCCTTTTTGGAACTTTTTATTACTGAAACCAAAAAAAAAAAAAAAAAAAAAAAAAAAAAAATCAAAATCCATGATTGAGGAGCAGGTATAATTTTGCGTCTATACAACAGGCTATAAAACACCACTGTCACAGTCCAGAGAGCACATTTAGATGTGGGTGTATAAACATATGTAATAAGATACTGTTGCGTGCATCAAGAGTTTCTCGGACGGTCGCTTTTCTTTTCTTTTTTTCTTTTTTTTGTTTCCGCTGTTTTATGGCCTTAAGTTTTCCTCCAGCTGAGAACGTAAGGCCTTGAGATTGCTTTCGAGATTGCTTTTGGATTCCTCGCTGCGGCAGGCTTTCGGCACTTTGCTCCCTTGGTAGATTTTGGGAGGCTCACGAGAGTCTTTGCTGGTCTCTCTTGGTTCAAAGAACAATCGCAAGCTTAGATACGGATGCGTCGTGTTTGCCCATTTGACCAGTGTTCTCCGTTTGGAAAACCCGTCCCGGCAGATCCGACGCGTTAACGGACGCCGCCGTCTCTCTTATGCGTAAGCGCGACGTTTCGTTGGCCGGCTTCCCCAGGTGCAGACGGGTCTCGTATTGATAATCTGCTTTGCAGTTAATTATTGGGTATTTAATCAGCTATGTTTTTCCTCAGATGTCCTCGTGTCCAGCTGAAGCCACGCCAGAAGTGTCCTGCCTGCCACTGTCCTCCTGTGCCTGCCATCCGGACGCGACAGAAAACCTTCAATCTGCAGTCTAATGCAATGTTTTAGATAAACAGACGACAGTTTTTTTTTTTTTTTAATCTCCAAAGCAGTGTTCTTTTCAATCCTGCCCCCCTCTAGTTCTTGCTATTATACACAGGATATGGTTTTGTATTATTCTTTCAGAGAGCGAGAGAGAGAGAGAGAGAGAGAGAGAGAGAGAGAGAGAGAGAGAGAGAGAGAGAGCGCAAGAAAAAAGACCCAACAAAACAAAACAAAACAAAAAATATCCAGAAGTCTGTAAAGTCCTCAAAAAACTGGTTCTGGAGCGAGTCCAGTGAAAGAGCGATCAAACATAGTACTCCTTGTCCTTGTTTTTCTTGGTCTTGGTGGTGCTCTTGGCCATGTTGGCTGGTTTCTCTTTGAGGACGGTGCCATTGGACTGCGCCGAGTTGCTGATATAATTGCGGCTCTCGTCCACGCGATACGAGCCCTCGTCCCGGTTGCGATATTTGTACATGGCGTAAAGGAGGATGAGGATGCACAGAGCGGCTGCTGCCACGATGCCCACCACCATACCTGTGGTGCTGCTGGACTCCCGGACCACCTCGACCGGGTCGGGGTATCCCTTCAGACCCGGACCTGTTGGGCTCGCTGGGAAAACACACACACAAAGAGTCAAAATCAGCACTGATTTACAGATCTACTTTAATTGCACATAATAATATAGTAATATGCATCGCCAGTGGAATCATATACCACAGCACTGTCGAATTCTCAATTCTGATTGGTCAGACCCTCTGTGTGTGTGGAGTTCGCACGTTCTCCACGTGCTGCGGGGGTTTCCTCCGGGTACTCCGGTTTCCTCCCCCAGTCCAAACACATGCATGGTAGGCTGATTGGCGTGTCTAAAGTGTCCGTAGTGTATGAATGTGTGTGTGTGTGTGTATGTGATTGTGCCTGTGATGGATTGGCACCCTGTCCAGGGTGTACCCCTCCTCGTGCCCCATTCTCCCTGGGATAGGCTCCAGGTTCCCCCATGACCCTGAAGAGGATAACGGATAGAAGATGGATGGATGGATGGATGGATGGATGGATGGATTGGTCAGACCTTACTTTACTCTTATTTACAAAATGAATGGCTTAAAGCGTCTATTTCTTTCTTTTCGAACATCTCCTCGTCGTCTGCGTTCCCTGCCTTCATTTGAACAAAGCGGGGCCTTTTCAGCTTCCCGTTTTGGATCCATATCACACGGAGCTCATCGAGTTTCTTTTGTTTAATATGCTCATCTAAAGAAAATGTTGTTTTAAAAACACCGAAATGAGAAAATTGTCACCGGATCACACTGTAATTGCAGGGCAGGTTTTTGAGTCGCAGGAAGAACAGATGGCGAGCGCTCTCCCAAATTGACGCTCCCAAGTCGGAGTCGCTAGCTTGGCACGCTGCAATCTTCTGTCTGCGGGAAACTCGTCTGTAACCGATCCTGGCTGCACACTCCAGAATGTTTTCCCACACGGTAACGGAATGACTGCGGCGCTAGAACACAGCTTTATTCGGGAGGACACCCCTTTATCAAAAAGACCAGCTGTGTACGATAGCGCCGGCGATTCGGTGAAACATGCGCAAACATGCGATTATGATGCAAATTAGAAACATGGGAACGCCGTCGACGGCAGCTCAGCCCCCGGATGAAACCGGTGACCGCCTTTTAATGTACTCTAAACGCTTGATAAGGGGGGATTAACGACTTGCAGCCAGTGCTTTGGGAGCCATTTGCTGCTTTGAATGGGAAACTGATTACATATCAGCAAGCCTCCATTATGTACGAGAGCCATTCAAATTATAATCCGACTCCCATCGACTCTGATAACACTCGGCACCATAACCCTTCATTAGTCTATCTCTCTTTCGCTCTGCTTATGCTCTGAGCTGATAAACATCTCTCATGTTCTAATGTTCTGCCTCTCCATTCACGTCTATACATTCCTTTACAGACACTAATATGCCTTTAATCAGACTGACTTTTTATTCGAAAACCAAGGACATCAATTACTTTATAAAACACGATAGACGCAAGGAAATAAACAAATCCTACGCTTTATTCCGGCAGCAAAATGACATTCATCCAGACCTCGTATGAACCAGGTTAAGCCCCGAGCCTTAGATCGAGCTTATTGAATATTGTGTTTAGGGGTACTTTCACACCTACAGATTTAACTTTAATACTCGGAGCAAAATCAGAGTAAAATCGATACTTTTGGTTGATATATCTGCTCCTTCGGTTGGGTTTCCGCCTGTACAAAATTGAACAAACCAAATCATTGGACAGAAATACAGTCAAATATGCTTCTTCGGGTCACGTGAAGTCCTCTTGATATCCACTTATGGTCAGATTTAATGCCGTGTATCTTGTTCGTCCGTGAAATAAGTTATAGCAGCTATAAATAGTCATTACTTCACCAGCCTCTCTTTTTATTTTCGTTCATCTTTAACAAGACACAAAACAAACGAACAAACACGCAGCTCGTCATGTTACCGAGAAAGCGCGAAAGTATAAGTTCCTCGGTCCTGAGGATGTCAGAAAAAGTTCGAAAAAAAGCGCTGACACTGGAGACTCCTTCCAAAAATGTTATAGGAATGTCTCCTGACAGAAAACTTCATCATATCAACGATAACACAAGTTTAAAATAAGTAAGTAAATAAATATTGTTTATATGGAGCGATCCAAGAAGTATCCAAATCATGTCTTAATTATCGACAACAAGATGGTGGATAAAAAAGAAATCTACAACATGTAACTAAGCTCAGGCCAGCAAATGTAGGTTAAGCTAGGGCCCATAAAGGTTCAGATAAGGGTTCGGGGCAGGGTTAGAATCATTTATTGCACCGTCTAGATCGCATTAAAAAAATTCCCACCAGTTGGTCCTTAAGAAATTACTATGAGATCAGACTTTCTTTGATATCTGTAGTCGTCCTTCGACACTTTCCTTCTCCCTCCTGCATCGACGCCACAGATCTCCATGCTGTACACATTTCCACTCAGGTAGGTGTCTAATATAAGCCCGTTATAGTGTAACGTACGTCCAGGGATGCCAGCAGACGCTCAAGGACAGGGGGAAGATGCCTCAGGGAATGGAGTGTGACTGAGTGTTGGAACAGATTAGCGGTTCCTGCCACTGCCAGCGTTATCCCTTTGGACAGGTGTGAAGCAAACTCACTCCTTCAAGGCAAAAAAAAGCCAACAATAAAAACCCCCAGTGGGCCGTCACCTGCTCACGTCAGCAGCAGAGAGGGGACGGTGTACGGCTCAGGTTATTTGTTGTTCAGGGTCAGAGAGTCAGGACAGGAGATAAGGACGGTGAGTAGTGGAGGCGAGACCCTGAAGAACCGGAGAAGACTTAATACAGACGTTACAGAGCCTGCTTTTACCCTTTTATTCTAATACTTTATTCACCGGAGGTGAAGCATGAAGGTAATAAATAACGTCAATCTTCATGTTATGAATAAAATGTATTATTAGTACGAATATTAAATATTATAATTGACATTTTTGATACTTTTCCGCATCTGGTTTAAAACTTTGTGTTTGGTCTGTTTTAATCAACTTGTTTATTTATTTATTCATTTCTTTTAAGAAAAAAAATCACGCGTTATGAATAAAGTATGACTCCCATTTCACGCTCAATCCAAAAATAGTCCGAAATAATTTATATTTACATAAATGATATATAAGTACACGCGTATTATCACCATTTTCTAATTCAAATGAGAATAAAGTAACTGGTATTTCACTTACAGCTGAGTGCAAAGGTTTGTACCCCCCCATTATTTACAGTTGTGCAGATATCTGTATAAAGATTATTGAGAGCTCAGAAGACTGAATATTAGAACACGCATATTACGCTTAACTCAAAGGTGAATTCGGAGTTCACAGACTGAACAAGAAGAGAGAAAATCTTCCGATGTTTTGCGTCTCTCTCTAAGGACAGGTATAGGTGTCGGCTCTCCCGCAGTCTGTTCTTCCTGCTGATGGGAAGCTGCCAGTCTGAGCCCAGGCTGAGCTTCACACCCGCTGCCTGGGCTGATCTGTTGATTGGCCCCATACAGGGCCTGACGGGGGCCTGGCATTGCGACAGCATTCAGATACACTACTGCCAGAGCTGCACTTACTGTCTTCACACCCATCCCCGTCGACAAACATCTCACTTACAGTACGAGAGCAAGATTCCAAAATGACTGATATGGGTTAGAAGATTCTGAAGTCATGCTTCTATTTAGCGGTGAAGGCCCGGCTTGTTGGGTAATTTTCCACTGATATTCCACTGTTTTTGCCCGGTTACTGTTTTTCTGGTCTTGCAATAGGATTTTTCACACTTTGATCCAAATTTTTGGTAACATTATCATCTCTAGAGGCCCCTCTTGGCAAAAATGCAATGCCCAAACAGGAATTTCTCACAACACAGTTTCATGGATGTACAATATTTAAGCCACCCTAAAATAATAATAATAATAATAATAATAATAATAATAATAATAATAATAATAATAATAATAACAATAAACTTTATCTGATAGAGCACCTTTAAAAGCAGCTTCTCAAAGCTCTGTGTGCAAAATAAGCAGTACACAGAAATATATATATATACACAATTTAATAAGAATAACAACAACATAATAATAATAATAATAATAATAATAATAATAATAATAATAATAATAATAATAATAATAAAAGTAGACATCAGCAGTCATATGCAAGTTTAAAAAAGGAAGTCTTAAGTGAACGAAACACTGCTAAATAAGGAATAAATCATGCTGTGCCATGCAGTTAAAGGAAAATAATCACTGACCCAGTGGTGTGATGAAGTGGAGTTAATCTTACCACCCTGAAGAAACTCTTTTTTTTTCTTTGTTAAAGAATAACACATCATACTGTAACACTTACGCTACAGCAGCTATAAACAGTCCTCCCCTTCACCAGCCTCTCGCTTTAGTTTCTCTCGTGTGAAGTTAACTGAACAAAAATCGCATCTCGTCATGTAACGGAGAAACGACACAGCATAAAATCCTCTTTCCTGAAGATTCCCGAATGTCGGACGACATTACAGCTCTGCGTCTGGCTGGAGACTCCTTCCATGGATGTCAAATAAACGTCTCCTTCCTGTTCATCTCCGTTCGAACGAGCTGTTGCTATAGAAACACGGCAGTATTATATTGTGACCGGGGTCTTAATATAATGCCGTGATTTGCAGCCACACTGTTGTCAAAGCTGCTGTTATAGACAATTATTCAACACCATCTGCCCAAACAAGCTAAAAAAGATGGTGCGGCCGTCCAGGTACGGATTATTTCGACTAATAAAATATTGGTGTGGAATCTATTGGCAAAATCCAATCATCTGTCATCATGAAACTGTCAATACGCTGCACTGAACTGATCGTTTACTGCCATGATCATGATCTCAGTAAGAAAGGTCAGTGTCAACGTCTAAATGGTCGAAGTTTTCATGATGTCATTACACATCTCGAAAGTCTGCTGGTTTAAACGGTGTAGAAAAACACCCTGATTCTGATTTCTTTTTCTGTCCGTCTCGCTCATTTCGTCCATCTGTCTCACCGTCCACATTCACTCGGCTCTTCATTACCTTTCCGTGACTACATGACGGCACTCGTGGAGAAATAGTGCCCGAAACAAGTGTTTAAAATAATGGGGTGGGGGTGGGGGGGGGCTTATCTTGAACGCACCCAAGGGTAAAATTAGATCGAGACGGAACAACGACCGAATGCAGCCGTTTTCCATGACAGCGCAGCAGGGGGGTGGTAAAGGATAGCGAAAGGGTCAGCAAGTTTGCCTGGAAAAGTGTGTGTATGTTTGGGAGGGAGTACAACGACGGAGACGATTTAGAACCCGTCGCATGGTGTGTCCGGATGAAATAAAAAATAGATTGGGTTCCATATAACCGAACGTGGATCTTATTAACACGAGTCCATCAGAAGTGGAAACGTATCGGGGTGAAGTGAAAGGTCATCGACATACGAGGCACCATTTTCCACTAGATATCTTTTTGAGTGGAGGCGTGTTTCGTGTCCGAGGTTTACCGCGTAACGCTGTATTCAGGGTCGAGTTCCGTGCAGTCATCGAATTACCGAGAACATCATTTTATTCGTTCAAAATGCCGAATTACTTTACGGTTCCGTGACCTTGATTTGACCTTGTGATTTGAAACCAAGTCCAGTTCTTCAGTGATGTGGTTGAGGACAATTCTTTGGGACTTTAAAGCCATTCCTGTAAAGTGTGTGATAATGCTGTATTGTGTAACGTTGCTGCTTCAGAGTCGAAGGTTTCCTGCTTCTGAGCTTGGGTTACTGTCGGTGTCGAATTCAACATGGCCTCCTTGTGGGTTTCTTCAGGGCTCTCCAGTTTTCCCCCTAGCTCCTAAACCATGCGAGTGAGTGTTTAGGATGAAATCGCCCCTAGCGGTGAATCTAAACGCGACGGAGTCTCGTCCTATCCGGGGTGTATTCGCTTCCAGCGCCCGGTGCTCCTGGGATAATCTCCGGACCGTGATCCTGACCGGGATAAAATGGTTACTGGACATCAATGAATGAATGAATAGTCCTTTAAAGGCCACTTTGATGAATGTGAACAGAAGGCGCCTTTGGTGCCTCTGAGGATCCCTGAAACGATCCCGAGGTGTGACTCGGATACAGATTAGAGCCGAGAACCGCTCAGCTGATTTGCTTTACAATGTCTAACAAGCTTCTCTGGGCCTCGACTCTTGCCAACATCCCTAAACCCCTAGTCCATTGTCTTACCAGCCGTCCTGTCACAGAGAGAACGGCTGCTAACTGCTTCGGAGACAGAATGGGCAGGGATGTGAATGTACGACATCGTATTATAAACAATTTTTCCTCATTTGCAGTTCACAAAGGGATTTATTTATGAAAAGAACACGAGGAGAGAGGGAAGTAGAACGAGGTCATTCTGCCCACCGCATGCTGTAAGGTAATGGGCTGATCACTACTGCTTACGCCGCCATGCCCGGCCAACATAAGCAGACCTTTTCGTTAGCGGGATTGATGAGAGTAGGAAGGAGGACGATGTTGGGAACGTCAACACATTTCTCATAGCTGCTCGACAGTAATGTGTCTATTGCGCAATCCATGGCAACACAAGTCTGTCAAAAAGAACAAATAAGGTTACTTTTTCCATCCACAATAGGGCCGTTGGGCCTCACTCTAAGTCGGCCCTGAAAGAAGGGATGGTATATAGTGTTGCTGTCTATCCTGCATAAGACGGAGGGAATGTAACCATATAAATGTAATGTATTGCTCATTGAAAGCATTAAGCACGGTAATAGAAGAAGGAAAGGATCCATTTGGGATTTTATCCTGTTTTTAGCGATCCCTCTCATTTCCCAACAGGTTTCCAAATTGAATGCTGTTATGTTATGAACTGCTCAAACTAACAGTCCGACGCTACCTATTAAGGCAAATGGAGGAGGTATCCTATTACCTGAGCCTATGTAAACTACCCCCAGTAGGTTGCACATTATATTGACCTACATCTGACTTGAGCCAGATGACATCCCAATAATGCAGGAGAACATATTCAGCCAATACGACCGATACGACCAACAACACTCACTACGGTATAATTAAAGAAATAGGAACGGATCTTACTGAACTGTTGTGTACTGCTACGACAGGCAGGACCGTGAAACGCCAATCAGGTTTCTCAAATCTGATTGGTCAGAAGGTAGGAATTAGTTTTTTTTTTTTTTTTTTTTTAAATAACAGCAGCTCGTATTAATGCGCTCGTTCCAAACCGTTGCTTATTGATAACTGATAGGTGACATTTTTGGTAGCTAATTGTAAACATTGGGTGGGGGGGGGGATTTATTTACGCTTGCTTCAGTAACAAATGGGAGTCTATACAGTTTACACAGTGCGTAAAATCTTCAAGCGACTGTTAAAACCTTGAAGCAGCTGTTAATCTTTCCTTAAGTCTATTATAAATACGATCTCGAGATCAACACATAAAACGTTCTAACACCACACGATGCTGAGAAACCTCCGCAGTACGTCCTGTATTCTCCGTGAGAACTTCACAGAGCAGGTCAGAACGCAGGAGTCGGATTGTTTGACAGGAAAAGGAAGTCGGTGCATATTATTTCGGTCTTATTCAATTTATATCGGCTTTCTATTACGTTTCATATTGACTATAAAATCCTTGACCTTCAAAGATCTTAATGGCCCAGCTCCAGCATATCTGACCAGTCTCTGGAAGGCATTACGGTCCATCACACTGACTTCATACAGCTGATGCAGGATTAGTGCTAGGCTACAAGTTTGTATATAGAAGCTAAACTCTGGAATATCAACACGCCGTGCCAGGATTTTTACAGAAAAAAAAAAAAAGAAGACAACTGTAGTCTATAGTTGATTAGGTATTTCTTATTGATCATTAATAATAAATATTTGAATCATTTAAAAACGTTATTTCATTTTATTTTATTTCAAATGCTGGAATTTAAAGCTTGATTTTACGCTTACTTGCAAAATATTACGTTTAAAAAAATATGTTTATATATATATATATATTTGCTTATATATTTTCAAAAACAATAGGCCGATTATTAGGTTTAATAGCTGTTTTTCTCCGGTGCGTTAAACACATGCTTAGTAATTGTAACTGAAATAAATTATGCCAAAACTGAAGATTAAAGCCATAATTTTTTATGATGAATCCATCTGGGGCTTGTTTTAATTTCAGCCAGCTGAGAGCAGCTGTTTCAGATTTTTTATAACAAAAGGTAATTTATGGAGGTGTTTATAAGGCTTTTACGACACTGAGAAAGCTGTGAAACAGAAATGGTGCCACTTTTACTGCTACTTTTGGATACACGAGCTGAGATACTGTATACTGAACACCATCGATCCACCGATATATTTCAGGAAAATGAGGTAGAAATGTTTTATTTATGCTGTTTTCCAACCTTAAGAAGATCATATTGTATAAGGAGCCAGTTTAACAAATGTAGTCTGTCTAAAGTTATCAGAAACCTTGATAGGAAAGAGTCATTCCCTCACACGTTGGACATCACGGTTTGATCGAGTTGTCGGATAGCGACGTGCCACGGCGAAATGGACGTAATCCTAATCAGTTCAGTTTGTAATCAGATTCCAGCTGTCAAAACGTGTACGGTGCTCCTGCACAGCTCTCTCGCGTACTTTAAAATGCTCAAACTCCTGAAAACAGAAAGCATCATATTTCGGTTCAGGAAAAATATTCCTGCCATCTTTACTCAAAAAGACCCGGAGTCTTCTTTCCATTTTTTATTTATTTATTTATTTTTTTAAGAATGGATCATTTTTAGGATAAACCTGATTGATACTTTCCCAGAACTCTGCTCCAGACTTGTTTTGATAGCTGCTTGGGCTTCACATCGTTTAGGTATGTTCTCAAATCACACCTCGACTCCATTCAGCTTAGTATATAACTTTTGATGGTAACTAATTGAAGGCTTTCACAGCAATGGACGTAAATACTTATGTAATCACAACTTTGTACATTTGACAAAATCCCAATGAAGTCCATTTCAGTTCCAGGTTAACGACACTACGCAGCATGCAAAAGTTCGAGGGGGGTGAATACTTATGCAACCTACTGTATATAGTAGTAAAAATCTGAATTTAGCCACGTGAAGGGTTTTCCCAGGCCGTGTTCCTTAATTAGCTCACAGTGCTTCTTGTCAGCGCTAATTTATATAACGTAAACAAGCATTCCTTTGATTAATACGGTTACCAATCAGGTCCTCATCTGAACACTGCGTCGTTTTAAAGTTCAGTCGCCTTATTAACCTTTCCGATCGACTGATAAAGGTCAGACATATGAGGACCTTTGATCTTGTATTAGTACCCTGTGTTATATATCCGAGATCGGATCGCCGTGGAAAAGTTGCCGATTGGACGTTAGGGCGCGTCGGCTTCAGAGATCTCGTTACTTTTTCTGCGCACGTTTCACCACCGAGTCGTCTAGATGGAGCCGTCGGCTGTGTTTATAGAAGCTTGCGCTTTTTTATTGGCCCATAAAACAAGCGACTCGTAAATACGCACTCGTGCTGACTCGCCGTGAACTTCCTTTTATGGGTGCGGCTTAAACGTGACGTTAACCTCTCCACCGCCGGGCTGTAAAAAGCTTCATTAAGAAGCGATCGGTCAAAACCGGTGACAGTTTGAGAGGACGCTAATGAGGAGGTGTCGGTGTAGGAAAATAATCAACAACATGGGGTGGGTGGGAGGGCAGGGTGGTGGTGATGAAACAGAGTTACCACCTTCAGTTATTTTCCCCTCTGACAGCACGTGCTAGCGCGTTTTATTCCGCTTCCACCTTGTTTTCCTACGGATGCGATTTCGGACTCCTTTAACAACGACGCGTGGTGCTTTTATCCGTTTATAGCTACGTTTAACTTGAGGGGATTTTTACAAAACAGACTAGTCGCCGCTTACGTTTCAGGAGCCTCTCTCGGCACGTTACTAAGAAACCGCTAAGCGTAATCTCCTTTCTCCTGAAGATGTCCGAAAATGGACATTTTTACGAGATTACAAGTGCTGACGCTGGAGACTCCTTCCGTGAACGCCGGATAAACGTCTACTTACGGAAACCTTTCACCAGATTTACACGTTTGTCTTGGTTAAATAGCAACCCATTCGTTTTGGACGATTTATTCGTGAATCGTCGGCCTTCCATCGTGTAGGTCGTCTGCCTCGGTGTGAACGAGCCGTCACTATAGAAACGATAACGTATTAGAACAATATACTCTAAACCTGCTTCACTGCCGTCAGAGCCGCTGTTTTAGGAACGTGAATCAACACCTTCTGACCATGTACGGCTTTTACAATTATTTCCTCCAGGCGCTGATGTCCCGGTGAATGATATTTCGTGTCAGGTACTTTGGTTCTCGGTGAACACTATCTGGAGGAACTGCAAACACTCGCTGTGTTTTTATTACCGTTATTCCATTCTTGTCATCGACTCAGTCCAAAATGTGAATTTCACGGTTCAGCGCCCCTCTCGTGTTAGTTCAGACCGGAGTGAACCGGCGGAGAGTGTATACATTCTGTTTGGTCTACGTGACGGCAATTCAGGTGCTCGGCAAACAGGAGGATGGAGAGAACCAAACAACAACAGATGTGATGTGCTTGCAGGTCTTATGCAAGCGCAATAACCCCTCTTTCATGTAGACAAAACGTATAGCGCTATGAAGTTCTAGCTTCTAGAAGACAAGGACAAATGGTTTCTTAGGGTGTGGCATCATTTTATTCATGAATCACGAAGTTCTCGTCAGGACCGTTATTATTATAACAGGAATTCTCGCTTCTGATTGGTCAGATGGTGTTGATTCATTTTCTATTACAGCAGCTCTGACAATCTACGGCATAAACAGAGGGAAAATTGGAAGGGGGGGGGGGGGGGGAGGAAAAGTGTAGAAGAAAACATGAGGCCTTGTGGAGGTGGATGTTGTAGTTGAAGTTAAAAAAAAAAAGAAAAAAAGGAAGATATTCAGTGCCAGGGAATTTAAAGTAGGAGCCTACACCACACACTAATCTTTTCTTCCTCTCATCGAGCCCTAACTCTGAGCTGTCTCTTCTTGTGCAATCTCAGATCAAATATTTATGATTCTCATTAATGCCCGACGTTAAAACCCACCACACAAGGAAATGTTGTGGAGGAGAAGAAAAAAAAAATAAAATCCCACCTTCGTTAGGTAGAGCGGAAATGTTCTCAAACGCGCGTTTCGTCAGCTCATTGTGCCTTCGCACTGCTCGGAGCGTGTACAACTGCCGGCTCATTTGTCTTTCCACTTGTCAGGTTTGACGTGCTGCTGTATATTTCAACACTTGTCATTTGGCAGATTTAAAACTCAGCTCATCTATCGCTTTGTTCCTGTCCTTCAGTGTGCTGCCGAGGCGGAGATTCGGCTTGCTGCGGTTTCTCGTGTTTAAGAGGTTGAGTTTGCTGCACTGCGATCTAATCTGGTGCCTGCTGGAAGATTAGCTCCGACCCTCTGCGCCACCGGAGCCTGCGCTTTTCCGGCTGTAAAAGAAATAGGGGAGGTGACGATAAATACAGCCAGGGATCGATCTCACTCGATCACTGATAGCGCCGCCGCCGGGAACAGGAGGTGGCGACGGGGGTGGCGATGGGGGTGAGTCGGGGTGAGTCTATGATCTACACCCTGTCGGACTGACCTTGAGGAACAAACAGACCTCGATGACATCATGCCATCCCTTTCTGTGTACTAGGAGTGTACGCGAATACAAATACATGATTCATAGAACATGTTCTAAACAAATATGACTAGCGATACAAATAAAAGGCGCTATTTTTGCCGTTGAAAGCTTGGACGGAAGGTTCACAGGGAATCTGGTTCGGACCGTACTTGCACTAGCAATAAACTTTGTACTTTAAGCGCGTTGGTGCTGGTGTTCTGGGTTCATAGTCAAAAATAATGCACGCTACTTCAATTATCAAGGGCAAATAATTGGACGTGGATGCTAAAATTGAGCCTCGTTTATGTGTATTTTTTTTTTACCTTGAAAACCGAATACAGCTTCGTCCTACTAGCCCGTTTATACCAGCCAGCCTTGCCGGATCAGGATCTTGCTGGGAAATCTGGACAAATTCAAGGTACTTTAAAGCAACTTTCATATAAAACAGTTAGGAATAGAATTCCCTGAGCTGCAGGGAAACTTAGACACCTTCCCGTCCTCGGCAGCAGTGGATCCAATCCTTTACACGTGGGTGTGATATTGACCAAGTGGAGCTGGATCCAGATATTGATCAGTATACGCTGTTACTCCCCCCTCCTCCCGCTCACAATCGCCCCCACCCCCGCCATGGGCCACGATGCTGGTGTCAAATCACTCTGGCGTCTTTTTTTCCCAGGGCTTCGGCAAGTGCTTCTCAACTCTCTGAGGGACAACTGTGGGTTTCTAAACCTCTTCGATTGTCCTCGTTTGACCTTGCGCAAGATACTAACTGTGACACTTTGAAAGCGTGCCGTATCGGAGGGAGGGGAACACTATAATCCATGGTTTTCTCCACAAAGCAGACCTCAGTTTGTCTCCAGGAAGCGCTACACCGTCTTACCTTTTCATCTCGCAAAAACTAAAAGTTCTCATTCTTGAATTACTCTCGGACAGACGGTCATTTATTACAGGGTTTATTGCTGCGCTCAGATCAATAAGGATGTCTTTGGATTTAATTATTTAGCCTGCTTTTTTTTTTCGTCTTCAACTGCACTCCCTTTAGACAGGAACTAGCTGCTAGCTTTACTCCACACACAGAGAGGAGCCTAGAAATGAAGCAGGCTTAAGTCAGAGCTTTCCAAGCTCAACCTGTCATCGAGTACAACAAACAAGAGCCGTGGACCTGTCCGACCATCTGATCTAGTGTTACACAACACACCATTAAGAAGAGCCTTGGACACTGTGGTTTAAGTGCCTACATCCTTCACCATGAACCACAGGAAGTGACTGTAAATCTCTACATCAAAGAAGATCCACACATCCAGTGCTACAGCTCTCGCATGGATTTAACCCTAGCACATCACCCATCCATTTGAGATGAGGCACAGGGTTAGGAACTTTTTTATGCTCCACCTGGCTCCATAGCGTCTAGCAAGATGTCCGCAGCACGATATCTACGATTCTCAAAAAGATCTTTCCAACAGACCAAGACATTGCCTCATAAGAAACTTACATATGAGAGAGAGATTCCATTTAAGAACCTATTTAACGATCCGAACTCTCCAGTGTTCTTGGCGTCTGAATTTGTAACCAACGAGTAGTCAGTTTAACGACTAATTGGAGCTAGATAAGCAGAGGGAAGAATGGATAACCGTAAACCTACACGATGAAGAGAAATAAAGAAAAATATTTATTTTCTCAAATGGCTTGGAGATAAAAAAAAACAAAACAAAACAACAACCTAAAATGCACCAAAGAAGACTCTAAATCGTATCAGCGCTTGCTAAAGAAACAGATGATGATGTAGACGAGATAGCAAGGTGAGAAACCAGAAAGACGCCGATCATCTAAGATAAGACTTAGGGTTGGCACTGTGGTTCTGCCAAGCAGCCCAAGATTTACTAATCCATCACTCGCAAACTGGTTTGGTCTTGTGTATGTTAAAAACTCCAGTCTCTAGTCAGTGCCACAATCATGAGAAGATCATGAGATCATCAAAGGTTCTTTGGAGATTTCTAAATCGGTTCTACTTGGAATCTTTTCTGAAAGAGAAACGTCTGAAGAACGTCACGCGTCCTAAATTTAACCTGTTTCTACGTCTATAGAACAATGTCAGGGCGGAAAGAAAAAAAAAATCCCATATGAACCTAACGTCCTTACTGCTTCCATATCATTCCAGCTATAACACTATGAAACACTCCGGAATGTCTGAAATGTGTTCAAAATGATGCCGTGGCACAGCCACCGGAGTTCACCGTCAGACCCTGGAGTGTTAATTACGACACTGTGCTCCAGAACCCCAGTGTTTGTTTTCCTCAGAGGAGACAGCGAGAGAGAGAGAGTCATGCTTTAGCACCTCAGGAGCATGCTGTATGTAATCAGTGCGTGTAAACCGACGAGAACGTAAAACAACACAATTCCAAATCCCAGAACTGCCGTCGTGCGTAATTAATGAGAGCGGGGACACGCCGCACAAGACAAACTCGAAGAAAATGCTGAAAAAGCATGAAGGTGCCATCTTCGCTCTGTCCTCATGGCTTCTGTCTTCATTTGCACCCCATGACTTGTCATGCTCATGCATAACGCATTAGAGCAAATGTAGCAGATGCCACGAAGCCTTTAAGGTATAACGAGGGACGACTTATTCCTCGAGCTAATGTCGCTAATAGCGCAAAGAGCAAGGTTATATTGTGTGAAGTGCATATTAGCACCTTAGCATGGATCAAGCTAGTGTCCATACAGCTACATAAGACCTACATAGGCGCTTTATGACAAGTGAAAAAGTTACACGTAGGTTTACAAGGGCCCCAAGTGAAGGATATATTAGCACGTTAAAATGGAAAAAAAAAGTGTTCCCTTAAAAATTTCAGTAGCACTTCGAACCGATATTGACGTGGCTACATAACACCTTCATGAGCTCTTCAAGATGAACTACGATAGTACAGGTGTCCAGATGCTCTGTTGAGAAACGGATATGTCCGGAGGGAAGGAATAATAATAAAAGAGATGACTAACCTAACCCACCTGAGCTTGGCTCACACGGGTCGATATCCTCGTCGTCGCTCGGACACTCGGCGGACGCCACCAACAGGTCATCCGTCGTCTGGAGGAGGAAAAAATGAAACGAGAAAGATCTTGAAGATTTGTCGATGCATACACTTGAGTAATAGTTCTTTTTGATTCAACAAAATACACCAATAATTACCGTAGAAGCCTTATTAATAAGGATACGCCCACATTTTTTTTCTCCCCCATCCAAAAAAACAGCACGAGCAGAGTATTTAAATCAGCCTTTGATTGAGACTTCGGACCGTGCGCGATGGTAAACGAGACGACCGTAACACTTTCCGTGAAGGACGCGTGCGTAATGACTTATACACGCATTCACGTGTTCACGTGTGATGCATTCAGAAAGCATTATTATACATAAAACAGTGTCAGAATTATAATCTTCTCATAATATGCTCCGCAAAAGTAGGGCTTGGTGATATAATAACAGGTTATGAACAGGAATTATAATGTGTCAGGTTAAAGATTTATCGTAACGATAGCTACAAATTGTAATGAATTTTTATCAATAATTTTAACAATGCGTATAACGCCTCATGAATGCATTATAATATGATATGACCATGACGAGTTCACGGTTTATTATAGACAGGCACTTTTATAGACCGTGTTACCCGAAGGTGACATTATTACCGTTCTCAAAGACGCCACTGTTTAGTCGAGGATGGAAAAAAGTGTTCATTTGTCTGATCGCCTCTCATAGGACATCGACGTTGAATGCTTATAGCTGCTATAACGTAAGCGATAGCAGGAACTAGCTAGTTTCTGGACATTCCACCAGATCATTTGTAACCACAAGTGGATAAAAAAGTAGGACGTGTCATTCTTGAATAAATAAACAAGTGGAATTCGACGCCAGCTCGGTCGACTGGAATGCCTCTGGCAGGAACAAGTCTAGTCCTTCTTCATATTGACTTAAAATATGCTTCAAACAGGTAGGAAGCTATTGAAGAAAACCCTTTTGAGACGTCTGACCTTGCTGTACCCTTGTAAAAATCAAATCAATTCATCTTCTGGTTACAACGAAAGCTCCATATAAATCTTACAAACATTCAACCACTCGCCCTTGAGATAACGTGCTCATGTGAACCTTGGACAAACACCTGGAAACATATCGACTTCACCAGTAGTAGGCAAAGTGCTGTAGTATAAGAAAAATAAAATATTTCAGAACATGCTGCTGTAGGGAAAAAAACAACTTCGGAGTACTAACTCTTAATGTTTGAATACTGAACCAATGGGTTATGGTAAAAAAAAAAAAAAAAAAAAAAAACTTCCCACACTTTGGTGTACTCCACTACAGCCGATTATCAGACTGAACCCTGATTAAACTGTTACAGTCCTGTAAAAATGGCACTCTGTATGATAATCACTTCAGTTTCTCTCCAGGAGGTCAAAGATCGTTTAATCATCCGCAATCATTTACTTCAGTGCAACGACCGGTTCTGTCACACAGACGAGCGGATATAAAAGGAAAATGAATTTACCCAGGACGTCCTGTAACGTAACCCGTGGAAAGAAGACAGTACAAACAATTCATATCTGAAAAAAATATTGACTTTAATGATCTATATCCTGTCACGCAGAGTCAACACAGAGGCAGCGAGCACCGCAAATCCGATTCAGTGACCCGGCAAAATCAGCCCTATTGAATTAGCATTGAATGTGGAGTGCAGTAATTACCCAGAATGCTTTGGGGACCAGTGAGGTAGGTGTTCTTTTAAGAATACTGATTTTATTCAGGCCTCATCACGCAAAACCATAACCTAATTTTGCTGTCCTTGGTGGAGGTGGAAAAGAAAAGAAAAGAAAAAAAAAAAACGTGCAATAGGTAAGGTTCTGGAGGTGGCACCACCCAGGGGGAGGAGGTTTATTTTAGTCCACCTTTGAGCCTTTCTTTGCAAATCTTAAAGTTCTTAAATGAAGTATAAGGCAGGAGCCAGGACAGGAACCCAAAACTTGGTACTTAGATACTTTGAAAATTTGACTCCTAAAGGGATCTTTGGTTGTCCCTCTGGAGGAATAAAGTATTTCCAAATAGAACTCTTGTGAAGTGAAGAACCCATATTTATCCAGCGAACACTTCAAGAACCCTTATTTATCCAGTGAACCCGTCAAGAACCCTTATTTATCCAATGAACCCATCAAGAACCCTTATTTATCCAATGAACCCGTCAAGAACCCTTATTTATCCAATGAACCTGTCAAGAATCCTTATTTATCCAGTGAACCCGTCAAGAACCCTTATTTATCCAATGAACCCATCAAGAACCCTTATTTATCCAATGAACCCATCAAGAACCCTTATTTATCCAATGAACCCGTCAAGAACCCTTATTTATCCAGTGAACCCGTCAAGAACCCTTATTTATCCAATGAACCCGTCAAGAACCCTTATTTATCCAGTGAACCCGTCAAGAACCCTTATTTATCCAATGAACCCGTCAAGAACCCTTATTTATCCAGTGAACCCGTCAAGAACCCTTATTTATCCAGTGAACCCGTCAAGAACCCATATTTATCCAGCGAACACTTCAAGAACCCTTATTTATCCAGTGAACCCGTCAAGAACCCTTATTTATCCAATGAACCCGTCAAGAACCCTTATTTATCCAATGAACCCATCAAGAACCCTTATTTATCCAATGAACCCATCAAGAACCCTTATTTATCCAATGAACCCATCAAGAACCCTTATTTATCCAATGAACCCATCAAGAACCCTTATTTATCCAGTGAACCCGTCAAGAACTCTTTTTTTTTCTAAGAGTGTACCAAGTATCAAGGATTTCACACAGCTGATAGTTACTAATAATCTGGAGTACCACACACCCATTACATACACTCTTGGTTCGTAGATCTAGGAGCTTCCATTTTTTTGGGTTCTGTAGATGGTTAAAGGTTCTTTGCTTTCAAAATACCTTTAATTTGGAATCTTACAATATGTTGCAGACGTAGAAGGTTACAGAAGCCATGTTGTTTAAGTTAAAAGATTCTTTAGAGTTCTACACTCTGAACAGGGTTCTTCGAGGGTTTCCATAAGATTCACTGGATTGAGGGTTCCACAAATAAATCCTTTTTGATAGGGAAACACTCTGCTACGTAGAGCGTTTATTGATTTCCCAGAGGGATAAGTTGAAGAATTCTTTAGGGTTCTGAAATTTCTTTAAGGGTTCTTTAAGGGTTCAATGGTAATCAACGGTTCTTAGCTTCCCAAAAAAGGGTTTTATTTGGAACCAGTGTAGGGTTCTACAGATGGCCAAGACGAAAGATTGTTAAGGGTTTTCTATTCTTAGAAAATAAAAAATAAAAACCTTCTTCAATGGTTGGTCATGGGTTCATTACATAATTAGGGGAATGCTATTTGATAGGGAAACAGTCTGGAGTAGGGTTCTACAAGGAAACCTTTTTGTTTGCTTGCTCCCCAGGATTCTTTAGGGCTCTAAATTCTTATTTAAAAAAAAAAAAAAAACGTTAGATACTGAAGATTTTGAGAGTAAAACACTTTGATTGGCTGAACGATTCTACAAAGAATCAGCAAGGTTTTCTTCAAAAGGGACAACAGTGTACTTTATTAGCAAAACTTAAAACAGCGCTAGTCACTTTCGCTGCCACTGTTTTATTGATATGAAATAAATCCGAAACAACTATGAGATGAATAGAAAAATGCCTGAAAATGGGAAAATTTATGAATACAAAAAAAAAAAAAAAGGATTAAATAAATCCCACATGGTTCTACATTACACAATAGGAATCAATGCACACCTGTTTTTTTTTATTTATTTATATATATATATATATATATATTTTTTAGAATACTTAGTGTAGTGTTGATTTTGCTGGAGGGTGTGTGTGTGTGTGTTTGGGTGGTCTCTCTGTGTGTTCATGCCAGAAGAAGAGGCTGCATTGGATGTAAATTTAATTTGCCATACACAAGGCTGAGCTACAGTGTCGTCTGTCCAGATGGCAAAGCTGGCGCGTCCTGGAGCGCCACATCCATCACTCCTCCGATGTGATTTGTTTTTCCTGGCGGGAGATCCCGCTACACTGTGCCCAAAGACAGAGGTGCAGGATCAATATGGCTCTTGTCCCTCCCTTCATCTAGCCACCTTGTTTTTCTCTCTAAATCATTTTGTAGCTTCAGAAGAAAGGACACGGTTTGTCTTAAAACGTCGCAACAAGAAGCGCGTGTGTCTCTTCTGCTCGGTTTTTACACAGTCAGTTTCGCTTTAGCGTACGCTCCTTAAACGAGCTCTCTCTGTGTGTTTTATATTTCAGTAATCAACTTGTGCTCGAGTGGTTCCTTCACAGCTTCAAGTCAGATCACTTGAGATGAAGAGCCTTACACAGCTACACAATTCTCCATCTTAAGAACGTTCAGTGACAGCTTCATTTGACCCGAATTACAGTTTCTGGCCTGACTCATCAAAGTGATGACAATCCAATCTTGTTTTTTTTTTTTTTTTTTTGATGGCTCAACGTTATAAACCTGCACAAAGCATGCAGCTCATTACTCAAAAGCTCATGGGCTCTGACCTGATGACACCGGTAAACCTTCATGTTTGAGTCACTTCATTATTAAAGCGTTTCCCACAGAAAACGTTGCTGTTTTCAGAGTCGAGGAAAATTTGATACCCAAATCGCGCATATCTAGCGTGTCTCGGATTTCCCGTGTAATATCTCAGTCTCGAAAAGAAAAGAAAAGAAAAAAAACCCCAGCTCAAGCATAGTTTTAAACACTACTGAAGTTAGCACGCAGTATGCGTTCTCATTCCAAGATTAACCCCGTCCACTTTCAGGGAGGAAACTCTGGAGAAGTGTCACCAATTACGTATATACAAAACAACAACATTAACCCGAGTTAGCAAGCAATCGTGGATTTAGTTTCCCTGCACCTTAAACAAGCATGACTTAGCGAGAGATCCGACGGCTCGATCTTTGACAGTGTTAAAAAAACGGTTCGAAACGGCTACGTTTGCATTTTAGCAAACACTCGGTAGAGTCTTGAACAGGTCTGGCCTCATTAATCTGAGCAGTCCTGGCAGACCGGGCCAATACTGCTCATTAATCTGCCTCAGCTCGAAGCCGAAATAAATGCACTGCACTGTGCATTCAGAGATTAGAACTCCTCTGCTGTGTGGATTTCATCTAATTTTGATGTACTTTGCAGAGTTAAGCAGAGGATCTGTATCTCTCCTTTTTCCGAAGATAAATGAAAGAGAACGGTTCAGGGGAACAAATTCAAGGCACCAATTTTGAAAATATCAATACCTTGTGCTGACCTGGGAAGGCTGCATTGTGTAAGGATAACACTTTAGCCCTTAAAATGACTAATTGCGCAGAGAAAATCAATTTCTGAAAGCTATTTGTGCGGAAAAAAAGGGTGTGGGCTCGACACACCAGCACAATAAATCTTTCAGTATCAGGCTTGACAATTGAAAATTAAAAGTTGAACTGAGGCTAACCTTGATTCCAACAGAGCCACGAAAGGTGTGATTAGAACATCCAGGTTTTCCGGCTTCAGGGCCAACCGTCATCCGTGCTTACAACCCTGTCATGACGTTCTTCGATCGGTTGAGATTGATAACCCCGGCTCTTAAAATAACCACAACAGCCTTGTGGCTGAGGAGAGATTGGATGTCTCGGTAGGCTTGTTGTTAGCGATCCCGAACCGATCAGGTGAAGCGACCTTGACACGCATGTTCTCACCTTTTATCTGTGTCTGATTCGGATGCTTTTTGTCTCGAAGGACCTTGTTTAGCATAATTACGATGGTTAAATATAGCCTTCAGGTTTTCCTGGATAAAAAGGCTCCCTATCCTCTATTCCCTATAGTGCGGTATAAAGGCGGTATGCTCGGTAAAGGTGGTACGCTGTAATGCTTGCGAGTGGTGACCTGTCTCGCTGTCTCAGAGGACAGCAATGTTTCTCACCTCCTTCTGTCTCTTGTTTACTCTCCAGTCTAATGTGATGAATGCACCCTGGCACACCAAGCGGTTCTTCTGAAGTAGGACTGAAAGTCAAGAGGACATCCGAGGCATCTGAAGGTTCCTTGTCCCCCCCCGCTTCATCATACATATTGTGGCAGGGATAAATTCAGATTTGGAGGTTTTGTTTTAAGAATTTGAGTTTCAACGTCTAGCCTCGTTTGCTTTCGCACATTTTAATCCGTTTGCTCGGTGCAAATCTGAATGAAACTGATACTTTTGCTTTATTTGCTATTTGGTTCGGTTTCAGATTGCACATGATTAAATTGGCTGAGAACAGAGGACACAGATCTGGTGCCAAGTAAATGACTAGATAATTATATAGTATGGTGTCATGTCTAGCATTGGTTCACATTTCCAGAACATATTACATTTCTGCAGCACCCCAGCTCTGTCACTTGGCTCGATTTGCACCACATGGCTTTCTGCAGTCGAGTCAATTTAGAGTTAAATAGCTTTCTCCTAATATTTGACCTCACCACTGGGGCAGTGGTGGCTTGGCAGTTAAGGCTCTGGGTTACTGATCGAGACCCAGCACGGCAAAGCTGCCACTGTTGGGCCCTTGAGCAAGGCCCTTAACCCTCTCTGCTCCAGGGGTGCTGTATCATGGCTGACCCTGCGCTCTGACCCCAACTTCCTAACATGCTGTGGTATGCGAAGAAAAGAATTTCACTGTGCTGTAATGTACACGTGACCAATAAAGACTCATCATCATTATCACTATAATGGACCACCTCGCTCTTACAGTCTCAGACTCAAGTGTGCGGGATCTACTCAAATGGACTAAACACTGCTCATATGGAGGTAGTCTTAAGGTTCGATTAAGGCTCTGAAGAAAATCTGACACCGGACTGTATACGGTTCCCCACGGTGGTGTGATTCAGGTTACCGTCATCCACGACTAGGGCCCCTGTGATGCAATCAAAAGACGATGACATTACTAAAATGACTTGCAAAAATATTAGCTCGAGTAGCAACCCTGCCATTGAGTTTTAGGAAATATCTAAAGGCTTAGGCTTTTAGCGATCCTCTTTCTGAACGCAAACACAGAACTAGTATAGGTATGGGCTGGTATAGAACTGGTATCAGCTCATTGGTTGACCATGACACAGCATAGGAAGTGAAAAACGATAGCTGGCATCTGATGATATGAGCAAAACCGCGAAATAAGTAGAAGCTCCACTGTGGCTTTAAACGGATATTGAAACGCCGACATCCTGGAGTACATAGATATTGCAAAATAGATTTTGATGAATGCTACATGCTAGTGTAGCATTCATATGAAACTGTACTAGCATACACGAGATCCAGTCTTCAATAGCCTCAATAGAAACCCGCAAAGACACTGAATTGAAAAACCAGGTGAAACATGTATAATGTTCTCATCTCATGCTATTTTCTTTTGCCGTGTTTAAAAAAAAAAACAAACGAACAAAGAAAAAAAAGAAAAAAAAAAAAAACCCAGGATGAGAAAGCTTCAGGCCGGACAGCTGTTTTTAGCTATCAGGTGTTAGCTGGCTTTCCTGGAGGGAGTGCTAAGTTGGGTTTTTATTTAAAACTGAACAGCTGCTCACGATCCTGAGGCTGAGCATTAAGAATGTGAAAAGAGAACAGCCTGCGGATGCTGACCGTGTTTGTGCTGTTGTATCTCTTCCAACAAGCGAGCGTCATCACACACTGAGCTTCTAACAAGACTTTGGATAACCAAAGGGGAAAATAACGGCTCTCGCACTGCTTGAAGGAATGACTGTCACCCTCAGCGGGTCTTAAAATGAAAGGAATACATCACATGATGCTAATGCTACCAATTATATCCAGAGCTAGTCGGAATCTTTGAAATCTCTTAAAAGTCTTGGGTGCACTGCGCAATTTCTGGTGAACGATTTCTCTAATTAGTTTGGATATCCTCGGCGTTCGGCGGTGGGGAGTCGTGAATCGGCAGTTAAGTTTGGGAACCCGACATTAGAAGACTTTAAGCTCGAATCTCAGGACAGTCCGTTAAGCAAGACCCTGAACCTTCGACTGTTCCGACATACGGTCCAGTATGCTTCTCATAAAGATGTGTGTGGTAACAGTGCCGCTGAATTCTGGATTCTGATTGGTCAGAAGGTGTCGATTCATTTTCTATAACAGCAGCTCTGACAGTCGCTGCTTGTTTCTATAGTTACAGCTTACAAAGAACTTGTATGGTGGATGGTCCACATAAACAGATTACAAAATGCGTGTAATCATTGATCTGGTGATGTTTTCTAGAAGGAGATGTTTATTTAACACGAATGGAAGAAGTCTCCGGTGTCAGTCATTAAATTCCTGAAGCTGCTGAAAATGAAGGCACACGCCAGTAAAAAAAAAAAAAAAAAAACAACCCCAAAAAAAGACCTCTTACATCACTGGCATTAAAACCCACCATGCATTATTTTGTACTTTTGTATCTCCTTCAAAAATTATACATATTTTTGCATTGAATTTTCTGCCACGCTTCAATAATTGAACCTGCGTGCTAATTTGCTTTCCCTGAACACCATCCATCACTCGTCGAGGTCCCAGAGTCGCAGTCATACTACACTGACTTCCCTTGTTTCCTCGCACGGGGGCCTCGACTCATTTTTCTCTTGACTGCTCCCAACATCATTAAGATAAAGCACCGAAAGAGAACCTAAACGACGCATTCACCTGGAATAGTTAGCCACATTCCTGCATTCACACCGTGCTGAATTTAATCAGCCCAAGACGCAGAACAATCCTCAGACACGGACAACAGACACAGCTGTGGAGTTAAAAAAAAGAAAAAAAAAACAGAAAAAAAAAAAGAAAAAGGAGTGATGCCACGTCATATCTTGTGGCTGATTGGAAATCCAGATTCGCATTTTCTTCCATCACGAGGAGCTCATTATGAAGAATCGGTCGTGGGGCACGACAGGCTCGTACGTGCCGACGTGGATAAAAGAGGAAAAGTCGCACCGCTTTCTAATCCGTGATTGGTTCTCGTAGCAGGCTGTGAGAGTGTTGGAATATCTGTGAGCGAGTTTGTATCATCTATTTCGGAGACGTCTCGGCAGCAAGCTGTCTACCGCTGTACGAACGTTATATCACAGACGGGATCTGGGAGTTTATAGGAACAGAGAGATGGAGTCAGATGCGCCTAAAAATATTCAAAAATCATAAGATATAAAAGAGTAAGAATAAATAGAAGCAGAACCTTATAAAGATGCAAGAAATATGAAATGCTACACATTTGGCTGGCTTTCATTTCATTATCTATCCTACTGAGATCGCCTAGAACGTGTTGAATATTATTAATACTACAGTATTATTCTACACGTGTTTAGCACGTGCTAGCGGATGTTCAGTTCTGAACTCCTCGTGGCTCTAGAGGACAAATAAGACATGCACACACTTCCCCCTTCTTTACAATGTAACGCCATTTGCACCATTGTTCTCGGCGAATCACATGCCACTAACGTTCACGGACAAATGACTCATTTTATACGGGATGTTTTTGGGCAGAACATCGATTGCACAAGTCTTAATCCTTGCATTAGAGGCTGTTTCTCCTGCTTTTAGAACAATCGACAGTGGTTGGATTGGTACTTCATTTCATTTGGACGTACTTCAGTATGGATCGAACAATTTGGCAGATCCTGTGCGTTACGGTACTTGGACGACGCCAGACACTTTCATAGTTTTTCACTGAATAACGATTTGGCGTCTGCAATGGACTGCAGCATTTTTCGGGAGGTGGGGGTGGTGAGAGGACAAAGCACCTGGTGACCCAAAATAGCACGCCCAGTTCTGCTTACTAGCATATAAAACTGCTTACTATAAGACATCAACATGTTCCAAGAGCGGTACTTAATATGGATACCAAACACTGGCACAGATCTAAACTGTCCAAAATCCCCCCCCCCCCACCCCCACCACCCCAACCCCAGTCCTGCCGTCCTCAAACAAACCGCCTGCATTATTCATAGCGGCCGTGACTGATGAGGCCGCCTCCTGAAGTGCATTCAGCATTTCTAAGTAGCAGCAGGTGGTTGTTTATACGTTAGCTTCATTTCCTTCCTGCATTTCCTCTTCCACATTTATGATAAATGCAGTCCCCATGTGCAATGAAGGGTCGTTTTTAAACTTCTTTTTTTTTTTTTTTTTAAAGCTCCGCTATGATGTGATCATTACCCAAAATCAATCCTAGGACCGCAGGGGGCTTCACCTCTCCTAGCAAGCAGGAGACTCAATAGGGCCCTGAACATGTTAATATATACAACCGATCGTTAGACAGCCTTGCCACAGCAGGGTAATAAATATACTCTAAAGCTCCTTCACTTAAAATAAATAAATAAATAAATAAATAAAAAAAAATAAATAAAAAAAAAAAAATATATATATATATTTAACCCTTCCATTCCCAGTGTATACACTCGTACACCGTTAATTTAACTCGTAGGGAAAAATAGAAATAAAACCCCCAGTGCGTATTAGATGTATGAAAAGACCTTTGGCGCTCATTTTAAAGGCATCGAGCGCTGACGGGACCGATCGCGGACCCAGTTTGCTAATGGAGATTACGGATGTATTATCAAGTGCTGGATTCGTAGCCGTCTGAAGACGTGCGTCGTCTCAACACGGCCCCCGGCGGACCCGTCGTGTCCTCGCTGCGACTTTAAATCCATCACGGATGCAGTCGAATCCTTGCCCGGTGTAATGAGCAGATGATGCATCTGAGGTTGGAGTAAATGGGTGCCATCAGTGTTACCGTCACCGAACAGCCCAAATGGTAGCTCTCAGCAGCGTGTGTATATGTGTGTGTGTGTGTGTGTGTGTGTGTGTGTGTTAGACAAAGAACTGGATATGAAACTTTCTAGAGCTGGATATGAAAATGTATGTATATGGATATGGATCTTCTAAGGACAGACCTAGGATAAACGGAAACGACTACGTCCTGCTTGTCGAATCTTTTTATGTTAATACAAATATTTACATGTTAGGAAATTTGCTGTAAATAAAAGCAGATGAATTTGAGAGGACGTTTCTATTTTTTGCTCAGTATATATATATATATATGAAAGCTATAGATGTGTAACAAAAAAGCTCATACACACAAACAACAAACACACACTCGGTTAACCGCTCCCACAAATCACCCGTGCTGTCTGTGTCCCTGCTCTTTGACGTGAGCTCCCAGTCCCTAGTCAGGAGACACGGCTACATTCATCATCCTAATATAGTCACACTCAGAGTTGGAGATTAATGGCTGCCGGCCGCGCTCCCGCTCCACATCTCACTCCGGAAACAGGAGCGGGAGAGCGCACCAGAGCGGCCCAGGTTACCCACGCTCCCTGTCGCGCATCGTCATTATCTGTGTTCCGTTCTCACGACATGACAATCGTATCCCGTATCCCGTGCGTAATCAGGCATGCTTTTCTCTCCGCAGAGCGTGTCAATGACAGCGAGGGCAATTCTAATGGCGGCTCGGTGGGAAATAACCTTCAGCGGCGAGAATTTTATTCTTCTCCCGTCCTAATAAAGAGGAGGATTGATCCAAGCGTGTTTGTTTTAGAGCCCTGGTCTGGCGTTTGAAACGTTTTTGATGCACATAACGTACATGATTAGCTGCTTGAATTTTTGCGTTCAGGCGATATCCAGCATGTCTGCTTCTTTGTTCTTATACGACGCTACGTTTCTTTTCGACGTGACGTGAAGGTGACGAGCCGATACACGTTCACGCCGAGTTTACTCGTTTTGCAGGTGCGATTAAACGTCCATCATCTCGCCGCAGACGCAATCCGAGTGAACGAGGGTTAACGGCGTGTCTGGGATTCGATCTGAAAGCGTTCCTGAAGATCAGACAGACACTCACACACTCTTCGGTCATTACCAAGCAGGTAGTATTTGTTTATGCTCGACGTGTAGCTTACCATCGCCTCATTACTCGCACATTTACACTAAGTAACAATCTCATTTGTGCGCTGGTGATAAACCATCTGCACTTCCTCATCCCACGGCTGCACAGCTCATTATATCATTTTTTGCTTTCTTTTTTTAACATTTCTTTTTTTTCCATCCTCCTTTTTCCTAAAGCTAAAGCCTGCACTCTGAAAAAAGTTAATTATTCAATTTTGTACAATTATTATTTACATATATACACTCTAATGTGTATATGTAGCATTCAAAAGAGTGTTACTATGAATGCAGACTTGAATACACTGAAAAAGACACACTATTAGCATCACATAAATATATACATATAAAATGTATATAATCGACCAATCGGTGTGCGAGAAGGCGGGACTTACAGAGAGGGGTTAAAGTGATGCAGATATGAGCACACATCATGCAGTACTAGAGCATAAGCACATCATAACGCAACTAAAACCGAATCCCGGACACTTTCTGACGTTTAGAAATTCCGACCGATTTTTTTTTTTGGAATGTCTGAAAAAGCGGACGTGTCCGGGGGAAAAAGAGGACGTACGGTCCCCCTAACAAAAAGCATTTCAGAGAACAATTTGTGTTCATTTTTACAAATTAAATCCATGTGCGCATGCACAAGGAGGTTGCTCACGTGAGCCGCGACAGGCGGGAGGGAACCAGAACGATAAATCAAGCAGCTGTCTATCCTCACTACGTTTACATGGACAACGATAATCCGATATGAACCCGATTAAGACGATACTCTGATTAAGGAACTAGCAGGTAAACAGCGATTTCTGACGACCTTAATCCGACTAAAGTCATACTCGAAGTAATGACGTGTAGGGTGAGTAATCACGTGTGCCATCAATCGATCTGTGTTCTAGAACATGTAAAACGGGAACGTGAAAGGAGTATTCTAAAAGCGACTCATGTAAACACCTTAATCAGAATATTGTCTTATTCAGAATTAGGTCAATAATTAGATTATTGCTGTCCATGTAAACGTAGTCACTGTGTTATGTCAAAAGACTCATTTCTTTGGTTTAATTTTTTTTTTTTAATCCTGCAATTATTATTATTATTATTATTATTATTATTATTATTATTATTATTTTTTAATGTATCTGTAATCTGTTTATTTATTTATTTTTTTTTAAATGGATTACCATTACCAGTTTCTTGTATCCGGATTACGTTTACGTTTAAATTACACCGTTACTCCCCAAGCCTGTCTATATGTTACTACACTACCTCGTAGTTTGTCTGCTAAAAAAAAATAAATAAATAAAATATTGGCACCCTCCTTCCCTAACCCGAATCCAAAAAACATGACTATCCGAAATCTTCTGTTTATTCTAAATCTGAGAGGGTTTTTTGTATTCTTTTTTTTTTTTTTTTTTTTTTTTTTTTTTTACAGCTTGCTACTTATGTATAAATATTTAAATATTTAACTCTAAACTCTTAATTTCCTGCAGCACGGCATACATACACTGATGCGTGCTGCGTAAACACTGCATTTACAATCCTCCAGTTAAAGTCTGCATTAAAGAGCAAGCACGTCTCGTACTTTGTCGTGTGCACTGAAGGATGCGACTGTAGGAGACGGATAATGAGAGGCTGTGATATGTAATATTAAAAACCCGGCGAGCCGACACACTGTGCGCAGGAACGAGTCGACTGTGTGAACACGGTATCAAGCAGGGATTCGCGAGAGCTGCTTTAAAATCACCCCTGACTTTCCCTATACATACGCTATATCTATAGGACGCATTCACACGAGATGTCCTGCGACTTCGGAAACTTTTTCGCCAGACGAGGGTAAAAACGTGCTTTAAAATAAATATATATAAATAGATAGATCATGGCTCCGCCCACCCGGTGGCCTGGGAGCTACGGCTAGTGTCCGACATCCATGCTTCAGCAATAAAACACAGACGTCTAACCGTCAGCCTGAAGGAGCTAATAAACACGAAGAGGACTGCATACGATACATAAAAGAAAATCCTATTTCCATCTCTTCTACGCTGTAAAATCAGAAGTGTTAAACGATCGCTTAAGATACACATCTGGGTACGGTTTAGCGCTGCAGCTGTTTGTTTCCTACATTTGCTTCTCTGCATCTCAGGTTGCGATCAATTTGCAGCGAGGCAGGGTTTGTATCACCATTTTTTACCACCATAGAGATGTTTAGGTTCTGCTCCCTAATTTCCCCACCATTTTGAACCATGCCATGATCTTCTCCTTCTTTAAATTTGGAGAGGAAAGTAGAAAGTTGAGTGGAGGCTGAGAAATCGATAGTGCTGACAGACAAACTCCTAAGATAAGGAAGATAAATAGCGTGTGTGTGTGTGTGTGTGTGTGAGTGAGTGAGAGTGTGAGAGAGAGAGAAAGAGAGAGCGAGAGAGACCTTCATTAAGACAATCAGACCCCCTCCCCCACCCAGTATCGCAGCTGCAGTGTTTGTTCGTCACTTACTGTAAAAAATGTCTCTGTTGTGATCAGACTAATTGAAATTCCGATCTCGACTCTGAACTGACTGTGTGCAAAAGGAAAAAACAAAGCAAACAAACAAAAAACAACCCCTCTCCGTTGTCAATATCAAATCCCTTTAAAACTCGCATCCTGATGAAATGTTTAGTATTCCGGCGCTCTGGAACGAGCAGAGAGAGCGTCATCAGTAGCGCGATCACATAAACCATACACGGTGAAAACCGCGTCAGCTGAGAGAATAAAAAAATTGATCCAAGTGTCATATTTCACGTTCGTTTTTATTTATTAATTTATTTATTATTTATTTATTAATATTTATTAATCCACATAAATGTCCATCTGAGATTCATCCACGGTAGTAAAGCGACTCCAGTAATGAAGGGTCTGACTGAAACTTTCAACAAGCTCCATGTAGGATGACTTTCACGACATGTCTCGTTCATTCCTGATCATTGTTTGACACGTTTTTAATAAACAAGGACGGTTTGGTCGGATATAGATTGTACGAAGTTGTTTGAAAAGGTACGGATGTTGACCCCGCCCCTAATATGACCGCAGGGTTGTGATTTATAATTTTGCCCGTGTGATATTTCCAGAATTGCGTAACGTAGCGTCGCTTTGTTAGAACCCTGAGTGATCGTCCATCCATCTTCTATAGCGCTTATCCTACAGGGTCGTGGGGAACCTGGAGACCATCTCAGGGAGCATTGGGCACAAGGCGGGGTACACATCCATCACAGGGTACAATTACATACACGTTCACGCACTACGGACACTTTGGACACGCTAATCAGCCTACCGTGTATGTGTTTGGACTGGGGGAGGAAACCGGAGTACCCGGAGGAAACACGCAAACTCCGCACACACAGGGCCACGGTGGGAATCGAACCCCCGACCCTGGAGGTCATGATAACCGCTAATCCACCGTGCGCCTTACGGTGATGATATAAAATCACATTTTTTAGCCTTCAAATACGTAAATATTATTCAAATTCAAACAGCACTTGAACAGAAAAATTCACTGTAACAGGCGCATCACGCAGGAAAATCACCATCACATCACTGTAAGCCGTTTCATGCAGAATATAGCAGGAAAAAAAGGGTTTTGTTTTTTGTTTTTTGTTTTTTTGCCGTCGGTTCTGACTTTGTTTCTCTGCCATGTGGGAGGCAATTTAGAAGGCCATCGCTAATCACACACGGGGAGGCGGCGATGAATTATTGATGTGATGTGTGTGATGAAAGTTCTGAAACGCCATCAAGGATGCCATTATATTCAGGGACAGGGAGCAAACAAACAAACCACCCCTCCCTCAAACACACACACACACACACACACACACACACACACACACACACACACTACAGCACGGCTAAAAAGGAAATCGAGAATAGAGAAAAAAACAGGACGAGGAAGTGAAGCGCGATCGTCATCTGAAAGAAAATAAGAGAGACAGAGTGAGATGAAAGATGGAGGAAGAGGAAAATCCAAGAGGGTATGACATATCCTCTGTTAAAACCTCCGTCTCTCCTCAGAGCAAACACTCCACACCGGGAGAATTAAGAGAACAGAGGGAGAGACCGGAGAGTCTGAAATCCACTCTCTCTACAACACGCCGACGGAGAGGAATAAAAAATGATCGAGTGGCGTTTTTTTTTTTTTTTTTTTTTTTTTTTTAAATAACAGACGCTTCACTGAGGCTCCATCTTCGAAGATTGGAAATCCACGTTGGAAATCGCTACAATTCTGATATTTAATAACATCTCAACCGATATTATACATTATCATGATCTAATACCTTATCGTTTCTATAGTAACAGCTCATACACAGGAATCTAATCTAAGGCTAATGATGAACGTAATAAGACGGGTTGTTATTTACCAAATAAAACCATATAATCGTTGACATGGCGAAGTTTTCTGTAAGAAGACATTTAGGATCTTCGGTAACATGAAAAGCTGCGTTTTTTTATTTGGTTGGTTGTTTTGTTTACTTCAAGAGAGAGAACGGGAACTAATTTTTACCTCATGGATGTTTACATTTAACGTTAAATGTAACTAGAAACAGATAAAAAGCGTGATGTGTATTTCAGCGATTCAAACTGAAAACTTGTCATCTTTGCCGATGTTAATGAGCTCGTTCCAATATGTTTCTATAGTGATTAAAAACGTCTGCAATTGCTATGATATGATGATGCTTTGTGTAACATTTAAGGAAGGAGTCTCCAGTGTCAGGGCTTTGAAACAGTCAGGGGTGAAGCTGAAAGTTTTAAACTGAATGTTTTCCTTCGGCTGGGTTTCTATTCTGCTTATGAATATGGTGAATATGGTCTACTGCAACTTCCTGGAACTGGTTATGAATATACTGCGACTTCCTGGAACTGGTTATGAATGTACTGCAACTTCCTGGAACTGGTTATGAATATACTGCAACTTCCTGGAACTGGTTATGAATGTATTGTCTACTGCAACTTCCTGGAACTGGTTATGAATATACTGCAACTTCCTGGAACTGGTTATGAATGTATGGTCTACTGCAACTTCCTGGAACTGGTTATGAATATACTGCAACTTCCTGGAACTGGTTATGAATATACTGCAACTTCCTGGAACTGGTTATGAATGTATTGTCTACTGCAACTTCCTGGAACTGGTTATGAATATACTGCGACTTCCTGGAACTGGTTATGAATATACTGCAACTTCCTGGAACTGGTTATGAATGTACTGCAACTTCCTGGAACTGGTTATGAATATACTGCAACTTCCTGGAACTGGTTATGAATGTATTGTCTACTGCAACTTCCTGGAACTGGTTATGAATATACTGCAACTTCCTGGAACTGGTTATGAATGTATGGTCTACTGCAGCTTCCTGGAACTGGTTATGAATATACTGCAACTTCCTGGAACTGGTTATGAATGTACTGCAACTTCCTGGAACTGGTTATGAATATACTGCAACTTCCTGGAACTGGTTATGAATGTATTGTCTACTGCAACTTCCTGGAACTGGTTATGAGTATACTGCAACTTCCTGGAACTGGTTATGAATATACTGCAACTTCCTGGAACTGGTTATGAATGTATTGTCTACTGCAGCTTCCTGGAACTGGTTATGAATATACAGCAACTTCCTGGAACTGGTTATGAATGTATGGTCTACTGCAGCTTCCTGGAACTGGTTATGAATATACTGCAACTTCCTGGAACTGGTTATGAATATACTGCAGCTTCCTGGAACTGGTTATGAATATACTGCAGCTTCCTGGAACTGGTTATGAATATACTGCAACTTCCTGGAACTGGTTATGAATATACTGCAGCTTCCTGGAACTGGTTATGAATGTACTGCAGCTTCCTGGAACTGGTTATGAATATACTGCAGCTTCCTGGAACTGGTTATGAATGTACTGCAGCTTCCTGGAACTGGTTATGAATATACTGCAACTTCCTGGAACTGGTTATGAATATACTGCAGCTTCCTGGAACTGGTTATGAATATACTGCAACTTCCTGGAACGGGTTATGAATATACTGCAGCTTCCTGGAACTGGTTATGAATATACTGCAACTTCCTGGAACGGGTTATGAATATACTGCAACTTCCTGGAACGGGTTATGAATGTATGGTCTACTGCAACTTCCTGGAACGGGTTTGATGGCAATCGACTCGTCTTTGTGGTGTATGGAAGTACACAACTTCACAGAAAATATAAGGTAACATTGAGGCGGTAATCATCAATTTGCCTCGTTTGGTCAAGCTCTCTGACTTTGACTCGGTGTGCCACGGCTCTAACGAGCATACTCGTACGTGTGTGTGGGTGTGTTTTAATTGCGTAAACTGCATTGGCATCAGGATCCTGCAGTAGGTGAGAGGTTCCTAATTGGCTGTTCAGTTGAAGCACAAACACCCAGTAACTCATGTCTCAACTTCTGCAGCTGTAGCAACGAAACGGCTCAGCATGCTGAGCTGTTCAAATCCCAAACGTGGCAGCTGAGATGTTGTGTTCTGCTACTTTCCAAACTCCATCCTACAACAGGGGGGGGCAAATCGTACATTTATTTATAAGCTAGTCCGCTAGGAAAGTAAAAGCTCCAAAGTGCTGCCCTGTTTTATGTTTTAGTTACAAAGCTAAAATGTGCTATAACGTAATATAGTATCGTATAGTGATATAGATTCATCATGATGGCCAGTGGTCACCAACCCTCTTCCTTGAGATCTACCTTCCTGCAGGTTTTTATCTCCGACTAAAATCTAACACACCTTTCAGTTGATCCCGAACTTCTTAAGTTCTGGATGAACTTCTTAATGATTAGATGGTCAGGTGGGCTTCAGGAAGGTACATCTGCAGGAACAGGGTTGGTGACCATTGATGTAGCCCATCGTGTGAAACGACAAAAATGTCAGCAAGCTGTTGCCCAAGGTTGTGGCTATGAGGTCTTCTTTTGATATGTTGTTCTACACTTGCACTGTACTTTCAATAATTATTTATTTATTTATATTGTTAAACAAACAAGAAAACAATCTGGGCAAGTGTGAAAAAAACAACTACTAGCCATGACACGAAATCTGCTACTGATCTGCTACAGGCTACTGATTGTGTTTGAGCAATCCTTGGACTTCTTTGTCGTGGCGATGGTCACTTCCTGGTATGGTGAGTTAATTCCTCGATTGTCCTTTCATTCAGGAACGGAATCAACCTCTAAGCCAGCTATTAGCTGTGCAACATTTCACAACAGACGAGATGTAACCTTTGTTGGGGATCAAGGTGTAACTCCTTTGACTAACGATGTCCCTAACAAGCAGAGTCCTAGTTTCCATAATTCTTAGCAACAGCATGCCTTCAGCATGGAGATGTAGATCCATCTCTTCAGACTCTTTACCGAGTTCCCAGGCTCGCCCCAATTAAGGACTGGAAAGGACCGTCAAGTCGATAGAAACGCATGTCTAGAAGCTGTACACCTGCACGCTCATAATAAGAAATGATCAAACTTTGAGATGAACATTTCACTTGAGCTACAACATGACAAGCAGCTTCTTTTAAAGTGAGACTAGGAATTATTTCCACACGAATGCGTAAAGCAGACAGATATGTAAGCTGCACTAAGTGTTGCTTCTTTCATGTTTCTTTCAAGTCTCTAGGATCAGAGATGGTTGTTAATAAATACTGCAAGTCCATCAGACAGCCGTGAGAAGGTTTCAGTTACCTTTTTTTTGTACTGCATATGAGAGAGCTTTAAAAAAATGGCAGCTTGCTGATTGTCTTTCCTTGGTTGATGGATACAGTCTATATAAATATAAGGCCCAATATTGCCTGACTTCAAGAGACTTCATGAGGACCGATCTCTGGTCTCGGTGTAAACCGTGGTCTGGGGGTCGCATCAACCGAACCATGGGGCAGTTCCACTCTCAGTGCTACATGGCGACTAACGTGGCTGGAGAACGGTTCCTAATTTACAAGTATTCTTGCACGTTTAAATGCCATGCATCCACAAGTGTTGGTACCAAACGAAAAGAATCGGACAAAAACAGCAAGCAGATAAACCTAGTGCCCACCGTTTTGCAAACTCGCATGCACCAAAGTGATAAATCTCAGCCGATCCACATGCGATTACAAACCCCGCCCAAACAAGCCTAGAATCGGTCCTTATGTCTACACAATAAAAGACTCGTATAGTGGTTCCTCCACTGTTCTCTCGAGTCTCCTCTATCTCCTGTTTTTGTAATGCATCCAAGAGCGCTTCAAAAATGTCAGCTTGCTAATCTAGAGATCTGTGATACACATTTCTAAACCTCAGGGTAGATAACCGCCTCTAAAAGAACACTCTAAAAAAGCAATTTTGTATGTCTTGTCACAATCTTAGTGTCCTGGGGTCTCAAAGATCTAAAGATTGGACATATTGCTTTCTCCAACGTGTAAGACAGGGAAGTACATCGCACAGGTTTTTCCTCTCTGTGTGTCCATATGGAGGACGTGTATCCTCTCGCTTGGCTCGTCCCGAAGGACAGACCTTAGCGTGACTCGGACTCAGCGCCGAGGTGTCGAGAGGTCGTGGGGTCGAGATCCGGCTTGACGGATGGTGCTGGATGCGAAGTCGGAGACCCTCTGAGCGGGAGAACGACACTCGGAGAGACAGAACGCATCCATCACAGTTTCCCCTTCAGACACGGTGATGAGAACTGCCCTTCACAAACCCACTCACACGTTCACACAAGCTCCCCTGAACGACTCTCTTACATTCTGTCTGCTCTGGTCCTAACGACTAATCAATGGAGGGTCTGAAAGCCATTAATGGACTTGAAGATACTCTTGTCAAAAATTACTCGAGTAAAACGACACGGATGGTAGAACCGAAGGCTCCTATTGGATTAGTCATTTTTCTGAATTTTCCACAATTCACATCCTGACTCTCTGACTCGCATTGGTTATATTTCCTTGGCTGACGCATACTGTTCTAGCAAGAAGAGTTCTTTCGTATGCCCGGACATATCCCGGAAGGTTCTACGTAGAACCCTACAGTAAAGGCTTTGTTCCAGGTAAAACCTCTTTAAGCATCCACGTCTCTCGAAGGTTGTTGTAGACACATGGTTTCCCTTTTAAACAGGTGCCAAGCAGTACCTCATTAGAAACCCTGAATTATACAAAAATAACCAATTATCGTTTCTTTTTTTCTAAAAAAAAGAAAGAGTGGTCTTTGATTTGTCCCTCATGAGGGTCAAGGAGCTTTAAGGTTCCATGCCAAACCCTAGGTTCCCTATCAGAAAGGGTTTCACGTAGAACCCTTTTATAAAACTATTCCTTAAAGTCCCTTCATCGGGACTTTCGGGACTCGCTATTAACAGTAACTCTGCTTCGTCACACCACCTGGTGGTTGATTATTTTCCTACACCAGCAGGTTCCTCCAGTAGCTTTCATTCTACTTCGGTTCTCATTACCGACTACATTAAAAACACAACTCCTAGCTTCTTTCACGTTCAATATCTTCATCTTGCAGCAATTTAAACCAGAAGCCACATCAATCAAGCCCTGTCACTTTTCTTTTAATGAGCCAGTCAGTCATTATAACCAAATAAAAATATCAAAACGAGTTCAACTTGGTGCATTGCAGAGAGATGGACTGTTAAAAAAAAAAAAAAGAAAAAGAAGAAAAAAGGTGACTACTAGAGAATAAAATAAATAAATAAAAATAAATAAATAAACCGTGACTGCAGGTGAAATCCAAGGTCATCTATGCCTTACTGAAATCTGTGTGTATTGATTTTTCATGTTTCTTTTGTCTCCCCCCCGAAGCGGTCCTTCTTCTTCACTTAAGAGCTTCATTCTCCTGACGAGAAGTCCCCTTGCTATCGGCAGACTCGTCGAAAAAAAAACAAAAAAACAACCACCCCCGACTGTCAGCTAACAGCTCAGATATGACGTCACGTGCACGACCAGAGATAGACCACGGATTAGCGTGATCACGTCTCACGTCCCGTATACTAGCGTACGCGATTCAGATTACCGAGATCAGCTACTAAGAATCGCCCGATCGACGCCTGGGACGATCCGGCGTCTTAAAACAGACTCCACATTTTTTGATGGAGAAATGAAGGCGCTTAGATCGTGCTCTCGTCTGATAGCCAGGCAGAAAGCTTATCTATTATTTATAGCGAGACATAAATCCTAGTTCTCGCTGGTGGCAGGAATTCTACAAAGGGGAAGAAATAAATATGTTTGATTTTCAACAGGGGAAATTGGAGCGTAAATTCCCGACCTGCTAACTTTGACAAAAATAGGCTTTTTTTTTTTTTTTTCTGTTTTCACCCAATAAAAACTGCAAGTAGGATAAAAAAAAAAACAAACAAAAAAACAGTTTCGTTTACGTGTGTTCATGAAACAGCAACCCGAACCCTAGATTATTATTATCATTATTATCATTATTATCATTATTATTATTATTATTATTATTATTATTTTGGTGGGAGGAAGGGATCAAACCAGTGCTCGGTAGTGAAGTGCTACGTCACCGCGACGCCAACAGATTACACGCGAGCAAATTTGTGTAATCTGATTGTGGGATTTGTGAGTAGCATGAACTTTACCTAAGGCGGGATTGAAATGCTGGATGGTCCACAGCTCAGCTAAAACCTTTTCAAACACTTCCATTACTGATCACACACACACACACACACACTTCTACCAGAACGCTATTTGTGTTACAATATTGAAAATATTAAAGACCAGAATGAGCTTTTCCGATTAATTAACTTTAATCTCTTCCTCACAGTGCAGTACAGGTTTCATGCACCGCTGCTGGCGGCTTTGTAACGCTGGAGCTCTTATTAGCTTTCGTTTCCTACCAATGCTAGCAGTGTTAAACTTATCAGGCAAACAGCACAATGACCCAAAATAAAACCCCCCACAGCTCCACTAAAACTTAGAGCTGTTTCTAACTTCTTCCTTCGCCGCCCCACCTGACTGATGCAGAAAAAGAAATAGCTTATTGTATTAATAGCATGTCAATCAATTGTACTTTCATGATTAGCGGCTTAGAATTAGCTCCAGCTCAGCTAAAGCGTCGTTCGGTAGTAAATTCGACGCCGACTGCGAAAGGAAGAAGAGAGATTGTCCTTTCGGCTGGTTTGACACAACCAGGACTATTTTGGAGATCGTATGAACTTCTTTCCTGCTTAATTAGCCTCTGTGATGCTAGCTACGGTACTAATTAGCAGTTTGTCCGCACAGTGTTTTTCTACTTTATTGCTACATTTTATTATTTATCAACTGTTTAATGATTACATGTAAGTATTCACCATAGGCCTATTTGACATTTAAACGATTTGCTCCTTTGGATTTATTTGCATTCATACAAAGTGTTTTCAACATGGGTTTATTTGGCTGCAGAGAGAGAGAGAGAGAGAGTGTTCTATGTGATGCCTGCTCTACCATTTAACACCGATATCTGTGCTTCTTTTCTTTCTAGCCCTTTAATATTTTTCCCCACATATCAATTGCAGATATTTTGACAACCTCATGGGCAGCAATTCGCCTCACGCATTATCTCACACGTCGTCAGACACACAGGCCCAGTAGAGAAATCAGAACAGGACCGAAGTGGACAAAGGGATCATCCCAGGGGGCTAAAACATCTGCTCGGAGAAGACGAGGCTATTTTCCGAGGCGTAAAACTGTCCGCATCTTCAGTCTCTCACATGGCCACGGAGTTTATCTAAATTCCACAGGATGAATTCGGCAGCTTGACTTACAAGGACACTCCCCGAGGTGGATGGCAGGATGTCAAGTCTCAATCTGTCTTTGTAAAACGGCGGGTGGATAAAACTCGGCGGCCGTGTGGGTTTTAATTTATTTTCGCTTTAAGTGAAGGCGGGAGACGGAGTGGAAGAAGCACAGGATGTGGTCACTACGAGACAACTCGGCCGTGGCGAAACCATCTGCTGAAGGGTCGCGTTCGGGTACGGCTGGCAGGAGGAGAAGAGAAGGGCTCGACACGGCCAGGTGTTTGTGTTTGCGTTAGGGATCTACCAGGCTAATCTGTCTGTAATAGAGAAACCACTTTCACTAGCCGAGGAAATGGCTTCCAGTTCGCAGTAGAGCCGCACCGACGAGGAACAACGAGCGCCGAGCGTAGGCCGGGTCCAACTCCGTGGACGTACCTCATCCAACAGAGAACGCCGTCAGAATGTTCTTTACGATATTCTAAAGTTCCTCCGAAGGGTAGAATCACATAAAAACGTATTCTCGGAAAATGATCTGTGCACAAAAAGGTGTCACTTCCTACAACTGATAATGCTGCAGCCATGTTACTTACACTTGCACCTAGAATTGTAGATCCAGAGGGTTCAGAAAAAGCTCTCCTACCCTACAACTGTTAGCATAAAGGCCTGCAGGGGATTAGCTAGCTGCCCCGGGTGACGTTTTTCACATAATCCAGTCCAAATAAGACTTTAAAAGCCAGGCCAGCGCAGCTAAAATGGCCATGCCTCATTGAACTGGAAATAAAAAAGGTAAGCAAATATATAATATTCACATCTGAATAAAAATTCAATGTTAAATGTCAAAATACAGACGAATTACTTTGAATTAATTGGCTAATTAAAAAGATTTTTGATATGTTTTAAAGCATAATAACAAAAGACCCCGTGGATTGATCGATCGATCGATCGATGGGATTTGCCAGAAAAATCACGCTAATGCGTCCGGCACCGACTGAACGCCACCAGGCTTTTGTTTTCGCACCATGTATCTGCTCGGTTTCACGTCCATTTTGCTTTATACGCATATTTATACACGTATTTTGCCAATTTATAACGTGACTGCCCTCTTACCACGCTGGATCATTCCCAGCTGCTGCTTGGCTTTAAATTGCAAATGAGCTGCGCATGATGAAAAGCTGTTTTGTTTTGCTTTCATAAACAATAAAGAGTGAAGTTTTGTCCAACGACTTACACGCGCACAAGCCGATCGATGAAACGGACGCCTGAATGAAAGAAGAGCCGAGCGCGTGTCGCGAGGAGACGTGAGCAGGTCGGTGTACGGGTCAGGCATAATTACTGTTTATGGTTTTGAGCTGGTTTTTTTTTTTTAGAATAAAAATAATAAGTAATAATGAGATCCAATACAGGCAGGAATTACAAACGGTACAGACGTAACCCTTCTTTTTCTAAAGTACGCTCTACGCAGTTCTTTAACGTTCTGTATTCTTTAAAAAAAATAATAACTCAGTAAAATTCTGTGTTTTGGTGCGCTGACACTGGAGACTCCTTCAACACGTGTTAAATAAATAAACATCCATATCGATGATAAAACGAGTTTGTTTTAATCCATTTATGTGACACGTACGAGTCCATTCAAATGGCCGTTACTATAGAAACGATAACGATATTAAAATGTGATATAAAGCCGTGATTTGCAGCGGCACTGCTGTCAGAGCTGCTGCTATAGAAAATTAATCAACACCTTTTGACCAATCAGATGTCAGAATTCACCAGCGCATATGTATATGTATAGAATGAATATTAAAGCCCAAGAGATTTGTGAATATTAATGAGTAGTGGGAGGTCTCAGGGAAAACTGGCTGCACATGTACAAATCCTAGATATTATTTAAGGCAGAACACCAAAAAAAAAAAGCCTGATATTAATAGATTATTTCTCATATTTTAATCTTTTAAATCTGAAAAAAGTGGTTCTTAAGATTTTACACTCCAACTGTTCCTGATATAAAAAAGATAGAGTAATTACCGAGGCCGTAACAAGGACATGTTCGAGTCCCGCCCCGAGACCGGATGTAAACGGAAGGTGGTTCTCATCATCTTTCTAATCGAGGGAGGTCATCCTCAAACTAATGACTCACGAAGTTGCAATTAGAGCTAATTAATTATCCTCGGATTGTGCGCAGAGACCCAAACCAGGCGACGACGGAAGCGGGTCTCTGCGTGGCGCGTGAAAGTCACGTTCGCTTTCTGTCTCCTAAGGTGAGCCATAACGACAACAACAACACGAGCACTCCGGCAGAGACAGAGACAGAGACGGAGACAGACACGACGGCCCGCCGCGCACAAATAATTGAGAAATCGGTTTACTGCGATCGGAGTTCCATAATAAGAGCTCAACTTTTACTGCGTGGACGGATCAATCAGCTCGATCAGCGAGTCGGAAAAACGGCAGGCGTTCTAACAGCGCGCAGAAAAATGACAGGATTTTACACAGACATTTATGTTCTGAGAGACAGACTCGTTAGGAAGCCTGAACAGCAAGAAAGCATATTTGAGTTATAAATGCAAACAAACAACCAAATAAATAAATAAATAAATACTCTTGTTATGTTCCACTAAACTACATTTTCAAACCATTTCCTTTCATTTTTTTTTAATTAAAATTCATTAAATAATAATAATAATAATAATTTAAAAAAAAACCCAAGACAACTAGAACAGAGTACACCAACACCACGGAACACACAGAAACCAGAGCTTAAATAGAGGGTCCTTATTAGGACTAACACAAAACAGGTGTGAATCATCAGTGGGACGTGTGACATGGTCACGTGACATGCTGGGGCTGATGGGTAATGTCGTTCAGTGCCGACTTTTGTCATAATCATGACGTTCAGAGGTAACATGTGACATGGTCACGTGACATGCTGGGGCTGATGGGTAATGTCGTTCAGTGCCGACTTTTGTCATAATCATACCGTTCAGAGGTAACATGTGACATGGTCACGTGACATGCTAGGGCTGATGGGTAATGTCGTTCAGTGCCGATTTTTGTCATAATCATACCGTTCAGAGGTAACATGTGACATGGTCACGTGACATGCTAGGGCTGATGGGTAATGTCGTTCAGTGCCGATTTTTGTCATAATCATACCGTTCAGAGGTAACATGTGACATGGTCACGTGACATGCTAGGGCTGATGGGTAATGTCGTTCAGTGTTGATTTTTGTCATAATCATACCGTTCAGAGGTAACATGTGACATGGTCACGTGACATGCTAGGGCTGATGGGTAATGTCGTTCAGTGCCGATTTTTGTCATAATCATACCGTTCAGAGGTAACATGTGACATGGTCACGTGACATGCTAGGGCTGATGGGTAATGTCGTTCAGTCCGATTTTTGTCATAATCATACCGTTCAGAGGTAACATGTGACATGGTCACGTGACATGCTGGGGCTGATGGGTAATGTCGTTCAGTGCCGATTTTTGTCATAATCATACCGTTCAGAGGTAACATGTGACATGGTCACGTGACATGCTGGGGCTGATGGGTAACGTCGTTCAATGCTGATTTTTGTCATAATCATGACGTTCAGAGGTAACATGTGACATGGTCACGTGACATGCTGGGGCTGATGGGTAATGTCGTTCAGTGCCGATTTTTGTCATAATCATGCCGTACAGAGGTAACGTGACAAATAAGTCTTTCACACCCCAAACCAAAGTTGACGGTTCTCAGTCCCGATGTGGTTCTTGACGCGTTCTTGTATCTTGCGTCGCACACGTTTCACGCCTTCCGCCAGTCCAATCACCTCGTGCGTGTTTCCCTAGCGCTCTGTATTACACTTATCAAAACCGTCGTGCACTTGGTATTCAAGTTTCTAAATTCGTACCCCGGCACTAAACACACTAATCTCAAAACAGCACACCGTCTCCTTCTCCTTATTATTATTACTATATATATATATATATATATATATATATATATATTTTTATAAACATACAATGCTTCATTGCATTATCTCTTTTCAAAACACATTGCTCTTTGCTAATATTTCGCATTGTGCAGCGCGTCAACAAATTACCGCCAAACGCAACCAACACTGGCCAGATTAGCGCTATCGGGATAAACGGAGGCTCTGCAGTTATTATAGTGTTAGAAAAAGAAGAAGAAGAAGAAGAAGAAGAAAAACTCCGGCATGTTTGCAGGCGTAATAATAACAACAGAAGAGTCCCTGGAATTGGCAGTGTTTGTGTTAGTCGTTGTCAACCCTGGCGCTAGCTCTTCCTGTTTGCGCTAGTAATTAAGTGTGATACATCTAATCAGCCGTAATGCAGAAGGCAAAAACCGATATGACATGCGGTTACAATATCAGCGAGTGGGAGAGTGCAGATGTCTCCGTCAATTATCTACACCATCCTGAATGATTCCACAAGAGGGGGGAAAAAAAAAAAAAGAATTGTAGCATGCCAAGCAAGGCGACTCCTGAGAGCCGCCGAGCGACTCACTCACACCCCCGTGAGCGAGGAAAGCAAATGCCTTGTTTGAGGAGCTACTTAATCAGAGTGTCCCATGTGACTTACATAATAGCGCTAATATTGTATCCACCCTCTCCGAGTCTCTCTGAGCACCTGTGTGATTAATATCTGGGAGAAAGCGGTGGACAGCGGCGGTGGATTCATCACTGTCAGGTGACTGAGGAGAGACGCTCACAGCTCTCCAGCCAGCCTGAGGGGGGCCGGATCTCAACCCGGGCCTTGTTTTTTTTAATTAAGAAGATCCAGCTTACATTCTGCATCACTCTGACGCTCCCTCTGGCTTTGTCACAGGCCCGCGTGACTCCGGTGGCTTCGGCAATGTGCATTAGTCATCACGAATTCATCCTGAACTCCACTCAGTGTGCTAAAGACCAGGGTTTACACAACTGTAGGGTCCAGAGTTGGACCGGACTGACTGAATTCCCGTCAAGATTCCTTCCTTCTTTCCTTCCTTTCTTTTGATTGATAAGAAATACTGTAGTCATGTTGCAAATTTCCTTCCTTCATTCCTTCCTTCCTTCATTACGAACTGCCATCCTTTCCCTTTATGAAAACAATCCTGTAGTCACATTGTATTTCTCAAACAAAATTCCTTCCTTCCGTTCTTACTTCATTCATTCCAAATGATAAAAAAATACTGTAGTTACTTTGCATTTCTCAAACATTCCCCCCTTCTTTCCCTCCTTCTTTCCCTCCTTCTTTCCATTCCTAATTCCCTTACTTCCTAACTACTTTCCTTCCTCCCTTTCTGTCTAAAGGTCATTCCTTCCTATCGCTCTCCTTCCTTCTTTCCCTCCCTAATGTCCTTCCTCCCTTTCTAAAATTCCTTCCTTTCTTCCTTCCCTCCTTCCCTTCCTTCCTCCCTTTCTGTCTAAAGGTCATTCCTTCCTATCGCTCTCCTTCCTTCTTTCCCTCCCTAATGTCCTTCCTCCTTTTCTAAAATTCCTTCCTTCCTTCCTTCCTTCCTTCCATCCCTAATTACCTTCCTCCCTTTCTAAAATTCCTTCCTTTCTTCCTTCCCTCCTTCCCTTCCTTCCTCCCTTTCTTGCTTCCGTCCTTCCTTCCTTACTTTCCTTCCTTCCTTCCTTCCTCCATTTCTTGCTTCCGTCCTTCTCTAAAATTCCTTCTTTACTTCCTCCCTTTCTAAAATTCCTTCCTTCTTTCCTTACTTCCTCCCTTTCTTGCTTCCTTCCTTTTCTAAAATTCATTCCTTCCTTCCTTCCTTCCCTCCTTCCTTCCCTCCTCCCTTTCTAAAATTCCTTCCTTCCTTCCTTCCCTCCTCCCTTTCTAAAATTCCTTCCTTCCTTCCTTCCATCCTTAATTACCTTCCTCCCTTTCTAAAATTACTTCCTTCCTTCCTTTCCTTCCTTCCTCCCTTTCTAAAATTCCTTCCTTCCTTCCTTCCCTCCTTCCCTTCGTTCCTCCCTTTCTTGCTTCCGTCCTTCTCTAAAATTCCTTCTTTACTTCCTCCCTTTCTAAAATTCCTTCCTTTCTTCCCTCCTTCCTTTCCTCATTTCCTTCCTTCCTCACTTTCTTTCTAAAGTTCCTTTCTTCTTTCCTTTTTTTGATTTATGAAAAAAAACTGCAGTCACATTGTATTTTTAGTTCTTGTCCTTTCCTATAACTGTTTGCTTTTCTTTCTTTCTTTCTTTCTTTCTTTCTTTCTTTCTTTCTTTCTTTCTTTCTTTCTTTCTTTCTTTCCACAGTAAACATTGTAGGACCCTCTCCCCTTTCCTGCTCTCCGTCGATGCTTCCAGCTGCTGTAAAACTGAAATCATGGACCTGTTATCTACCGAAGGAACCTAAATAGCAACGATTTCAGTCATATAACGACCACATGCTCCGCCCTCCTGTGGGCGCGAGACAGCGAGCACATGGAACTCGTCTCTGTCGAGACAAAGAGAACAAGCGTGTCCACCTCTGGACGCTTTCGGTCTTGTCTGAGCTCGCAAAATGTCAGATTTATTTCAAACAAAGTGCCTCAAAGACAGGGCCTCGCCTCTCCAATCCCAAGAAGCCAAAAAGACAAGTGCCAGAGAGAGCGCCGTGGTCCAAAGCCCACTCCGGGGGTGTTCTTATTGGCTCAGTGAGCCGTCAGTCTCGGAGAGAGAGAGACGGGGGAGTGTCTCGTCGGCGCAGGAAGACAGTTTGTCAGCATTGCATTAGGGCTTAATGGAATGAGATTGGACTCGGTTACCGAGAGATAGTGCTTCATCAGAGTACTGACGCCTCGTCCTCACGAAGAGCTCAGATAGAGAGAACTCCAACATCTTCACCGGGAAACCTGCAGCAAGACACAAACCCCGAGGAGGGTTCTGGTCCTGAGGAGACGGTCGAGAGAGCAGCGCACTGAGCGCTCGCTCTACTAGTCACCCAGCTCACAATCTCATCTTTAACAGCCGGGCGTTTTACATCTAGACTGTTCTAGTACATTCTATCGGAAATGGTCAGGTCACAGGGCGGACATTTATGTTACAGAGCGTCTCTCCATCCATCCCTCCATTCTTTTCTTCTTTCTTTCTTTCTTTCTTTCTTTCTTTCTTTCTTTCTCCTCCATTCTTTTCTTCTTTCTTTCTTTCTTTCTTTCTTTCTTTCTTTCTTTCTTTCTTTCTTTCTTTCTTTCTTTCTCCTTCATTTATTCTTTTCTATTTCCTTCTTCCTTCCTTCATTTTATTCTTTTTGGTTTCTTCCCTCAGTCCTTCCATCTTTCTTTCTTTCTTTCGTTTCTCCTTTCTTTATTTTAGGCTTTCTCTTTCTTATTTTATTTTACACACTTTCTTTCTTTCTTTCTTTCTTTCTCTCTTTCTTTATCTTAGGTTTTCTAATTCCTATTTTATTTCACCCTATTTCTTTCTTTTTCTTCATTCATTTATTTCTCTTTCTTTCTTTCTTTCTTTCTTTCTTTCTTTCTTTCTTTCTTTCTTTCTTTATTTATTTCTCTTTCTTTCTTTCTTTCTTTATTTCTCTTTCTTTCTTTATTTCTTTCTTTCTTTTCTCCTGTCTTTATCTTAGGTTTTCTAATTCTTATTTTATTTCACCCCATTTCTTTCTTTCTTTCTTTCTTTCTTTCTTTCTTTCTTTCTTTCTTTCTTTCTTTCTTTCTTTCACTTTTGGCTTTCCAATTCTTGTTTTCTGTCTCCGTTTCTTTCTTTCTTTTGTTCGTTTGTTTCTCTTTCTATCTTTTGTTTCTGGTTTCCTAATTAGTTTTCCCTTTCTGTTCCACTTCTTTGTTTCTTTCTTTCTCCTTCATTTTTCTTTTCTATTTCCTCCTTTCTTCCTTTATTTTTCTTTTCTTTTTGTTCCTTCCCTCCACCCTTACATCTTTCATTCTTTCTTCCCTCCTTCATCTCAGGTTTTCTAGATCATTCTGTGATTCCGATGGAGTCCCTCCATCCCGATCCCGAGTGCTGCACACGCTCCACTGAGATCGCGCGCTTCGAGTCCGAGTGCAGCGATGCTCTCATCACAGGTTTCCTGCATAACGTTGGAGATTTCCCTGTTCCATTCTCAGCTCTTCCCCTCGGAGCGCTGGGAGATAATTACTACAGCATGTCCTTCGGGTTCTAACTCGTTAAAGATGATGGGTGGATGTCAGGGAGACTGCGTTAAGCTGAAACTCTTGTTTTAGGGCAGGAGATAAGCCTCGCTAGGCCAATGTTAGCTTTAACATGCTGAAAATTAATGAGGCCCTGAGAACATGGTCAGCTAAAAATAACACCACCACAAACACACGCTATAGGACACGTGCACAGAGAACACGGGCATCATGTTAACATGGGCTCTAGAATACGTACGTCATATCAACATGGGCTCTAGAACGTGAGCATTGTGTTAACATGGGCTCTAGAATACGTACGTCATATCAACATGGGCTCTAGAAAATGAGCATTATGGTAACATGGGCTCTAGAACGTGAGCATTATGTTAACATGGGCTCTAGAGTACGTACGTCATATCAACATGGGCTCTAGAAAATGAGCATTATGGTAACATGGGCTCTAGAACGTGAGCATCATGTTAACATGGGCTCTAGAATACGTACGTCATATTAACATGGGCTCTAGAACATGAGCATTATGGTAACATGGGCTCTAGAACATGAGCATTATGTTAACATGGGCTCTAGAGTACGAACGTCATATCAACATGGGCTCTAGAAAATGAGCATTATGGTAACATGGGCTCTAGAACGTGAGCATCATGTTAACATGGGCTCTAGAATACGTACATCATATTAACATGGGCTCTAGAACATGAGCATTATGGTAATATGGGCTCTAGAATACGTACATAATATTAACATGGGCTCTAGAACATGAGCATTATGGTAACATGGGCTCTAGAATACGTACGTCATATTAACATGGGCTCTAGAACATGAGCATTACGGTAACATGGGCTCTAGAACACATACAGAATGTTAACATGAGCTCTAGAACACGTAGGCCATGTTAACATAGCCTCTAGTACATGCATTTTATGCAAACATGGGTTTTAGAACACGTACTTCACATTAACATGGCTTCTAGAACATGAGCATTATGGTAACATGGGCTCTAGAATACGTACGTCGTATTAACATGGGATCTAGAACATGATCATTATGGTGACATGGGCTCCAGAACATGTGCATTACGGTAACATGGGCTCTAGAACATGTAGGAAATGTTAACATAGTACATGCATTTTATGCAGACATGGGCTTTAGAAAACGTACTTCACATTAACATGGGTTCTAGAACATGGGCATTATGTTAACATGGGCTCTAGAACACATCACTCACGTTAACATGGGCTCTAGAGCACGTCATTCATACTAGCATGGGCTCTGAACACCTCTGTTACGGTAACACAGGCTCTAGAACACACACGTCTGCCACATTAATATGGGTTCTAGAACATGTACGCCATGTAATGTGGGCTCTGGAACACATCGGCCACGTTAACACAGGCTCTAGAACATGTCTGCCATGTTAACATCGGATCTAGAACACATGCATCAAATTGATACGGGCTTTAGAACACTTATGTCACGTTAACACGGGCTCTAGAACATGTCATTCACTTGAACATGGGCCCTAGAACACGTACATCTTGTTCACACGAGCCCTAGAACATGTCATTCACTTCTTTCCTCTGTCTTCTGTTTTGCTTTTCTTGTTCTCGATTCGTCTGTTCTTCCTCCCTCACTCATTCCCTCCCTTCTTTTCTGATGACGTCATAACGGGCTTCACAGCCGACCAATCAGCAGTAGGGCTCTCCTTCTCTGTTCTTTGTTTTCTTGACCCCCCCTTTCATTCCACAGAGTGTGTACCCTTCTTTTTTGGAATCTTAACATTCAGTGCAGACCGTAACAATCATTCGCAGAACCCGAGACAAAGAAAAAGGAATCAAAATAGCAGGGTGTGTTCATCAGCGCTGAGAGCGATTACATGAATCATCACAGCTTAGAGATGAAAACAGTTATTTACCCAAAGGTCATTCCACGAGAACTCTCTCCAGGATGTGTGTGTGTGTGTGTGTGCGTGTTTTTTTCAGGTGTGTCGAATTTAAAATCCTTTTTTTTGTTGGTCTAAATGCATTCAGAGGACGAGTTTCTTCATATCCAGGTTTCCGCCATGTGTACAAAACAAATCGCTGGCCTAGCATGAATGAGAGGTAAGAATGTTACTGCGTCGTGCGAGATGAGAAATTTCCTTTCTTATTTGTACTTTAACCAAGAGACGTGTGATTGAACTGGAAGATAAAACAGCAATCCTTCTCCACACTAACGTCCCGCACCAACAAGCTCCACAAGCTCAAAGACTTTCCCCTGGCGCCAATTACGTTTGCCTTATAAACCTCCTCCTAATCAGATTGATTCAATTTGGCAATTTGAAAGTTTTTATTTTTAAAAAAATGATTTTTAATTGGAATATTTTCATTCAGCATTAGTCTGACACTTGAGACGGAGAGCGTATTATCATTTCTCATACTTCTTAATTTAGCTTCAAACACTGCGCTGTCAAGATCTCTTCAGTGGAAACTGAGGAGATTATTTCATTTTATAAACTTCCATCCATCCACTTTCTACACCGCTTATCCTTCTGGGTCACGAGGAACTTGGAACCTATCCCAGGGAGCGCGGGGCACAAGGCAGGGTACACCCGGGATAGGGCGCCGATCCATCCAGGGCAATCACAATCAAGCCTGTCTTTGGACTTGGGGAGGAAACCAGAGGAGCAGGAGCACGGGGAGAGCGTGCAAACTCCGCACACACGGGAAAGCGGCGGGAATCGAACCCCCGACCCTGGAGGTGTGAGGAGAACGTGCTGACCACTAAACCACCAGAATGGTTAACGACCAGACGTGGAACGGGTCAGCCAAGGGAAACGACAACAGCGGGTGATGCCGGAAACGTTGTGAGAGCTGTGAAGTAAACACCCAAAAACAACAGTCACTGACATCACCAACAACCCCCACAGGGCGGGGGTGAAGGTATCACAAGACTCCGAGAGCAGAAATTATACAGGTACACACCTCTCATCAGAAGTAAGACTCAGAACGATTCAAATTCATAAACAAACACAGAGATGATCCACAAAAGTAACCGAGATGAACCTCTACCAAAGTGATGGAAAGACCAAAGAGAAAGAAAGGATCTGCTCACGATCCGGAACATATGAGTTCATCTGTGGAACATGGTGGAGGTAGCGTCATGGCTTGGGGTCGCACGGCCACTTCTGGAACATTCTCACTGACTTTTATTGATGACGGAACTCATGATGGAAGCAGCAGAAAGAATTCAGAAGTTTACAGAAATAGTCTTCCTCACACACACACACACACACACACACACACACACACACACACACACACGACAAGTTAACGGTGTAGTGTAAATCTCTGTACGAGCCGAACTTCTGTATTCAGTCTCCATCACCCGCTTAATCTGTTACCGTGTTTGATTTATGAGCTTATTTACGCGTTATAAGCGCTCAGCATTGCTCTTGTAGCTCAGTGAGGATTTTATTTCCGGTTAATTTTTAATCACCTTGCTGTAACACAGCTGTGAAACAATAAGCAATTAAGATTTTTTCTTCTCTTTTTTTTTGCCTCCTGACTTCTATTCCGGCTCGTGCACTCTCTCCGAGCTGAGACACGCGAGCGTTCATCACACCCCAGGCTCACTCCACCATGCACGTGTCTTTCCTATTTAGAGAGAAACGGGAATGTTCAAATGAAAACGACCGAAAAACGATCCGCGACCGGATTCGCCCGGACGAAGTCTCCTGACCCGAAGACACGGAATTTACCACATAAAGAGGACGCATATTATTATTATTATTTTATTTTTTTTATATCGAGGATATCCCATCGCGGCTCAGGCCTAATGAGTTATGACCACGCCGAGGATGAAATCGCATTACCAGAATAAGCTGATCGTCACATGTAATGCGAGACGGAGATAAAAGCGCCGGCTGCATTATTCAGACATACAAAGAGCCTCGAGAAGAAGAAGAAGAACAAGAAGGAAAAAAAAACGCTTCGTTGGCCAGACAGTCGGTTCTACTTTATCATTTGCTCAAGCTTTTCCATTATCAGATGAAAGATTTAGAAGTGGATATTAGAATGACATTATTTATATAGTCTCATCCTCGGGTCGCGGAACCACGATGAACCGATACGGACGCCTTGAAACGCAGGCGCGACATCATAGCGAGAGAATTAAGCATACAATCTGACAGGCTCGGCTTAGTTCGATTTGATCAGACCTTCGTCTGATCGATGCTATCCAACGTGAGCTGAAATAAGAACAAAAATGAACAAGTTCGGATCAACCCCGTGTCTGTCTTACTGACGTGCCGCAACGTTAAAGGTAGCTACAAACGGATAACAAGTTTGACGTCGTTCTTTGAAAAAAAAAACAAAAAAAAAACAAACAAACATTTTAATTGCATGCAAGCGGCTGTTGTGTGAAAGGAACCGAACACTTCAGGACGTGTCGCGATGAGAAAACAGCCACCTTTGAAGTGGTGGAACGCGACCCGACATCAAAGTCGATTACTTCCCTTTCTGAAGTGTTGTGTTCTTCTCGTACCGTCCGCGCAGGAAATCCAGAGTTTTTATATGATTGTTCCGGCCGAAAATGCGTGATTTTACGGCGTCTTTTTTTTTGAAAGTTTGCTACCAGTCACGGGAAAAAGAAAGTAAAAAGAAACGGTGGATGAAAACAGATGTTTATACGAAGCAGGATTTGCGATATACTGTAACTTCCTTCGTTCACTGATTAGAAACCTCTCGCTTTCTAATCCGTGCCATGTCTGTAGTTTCCTGGAAAAGAAAACAAACCCTTCAGGTTCGGTTAGACGTATATAAATAGCAAAGCTCCGGTGAATATAGTGTGTTAGATTAGACTGTGCTGTTTATACAGTGTCCCAGATTTAATAGCAGTGCTGCTGACTCTGTGGTTCTGATCGAGCGGAACCCTGCAATTTCACTCGAGAGCTTCAGCGCTCCGGTCCACACAATGCACACCAATCTGGTCCGAGCATGATTCAGTACACATTGCGATTTGACGCTCGTCGCGTCACCCGAAAAAAAAAAACAACCAAACAAACAAACAAACAAACAAACAAACCGGCTTGTCTTTTGTTCCCGGATGTGCAATCACAGCGAGGGGGGCCACGAGCACAAAATAATCGGCGCTCTGGTCGCCTCCGGGTCTTATACGTGCTCTTTGAAGCATGAGGTTGGAAAAGGACCTCGAGGCCATGTTACTCAAAGACCTTACGCTCGGAAGGTAACGAGCTGACCTGAATGAGGTCTTCGCATCCAAACCACTTCATTCAAAACCGGCTCGCCAGCAAATAACCATCCCGGATGAAAAGGGTTAGCGATTCTGCAACAAAGAACCCCCCCCCCAAAGAAAAAAAAAAAAAAAACATGCTCATTGAGATAAAGCAGGTCAAACTGGTGGCCTTATTTTTATTTATTTATTTATTTATTAATTTATTTATTTCTACACCGCCTCAGGAGAAACCCATGATGTCGACGTCTCCGCTCTGCAAAGAACACAATACAGAATATGTCTTTTCTTTCCATTTTTTACCCACAAGGAGGTTTTTATATATACACACACATATATATATATATATATATATTTTTTTTTAACGGCCGTCTCTACTGAACGAGACTAACTCGAGGCCGGGTACACTTAAGAGTCGGATGATTTGAATGTTTGGGATTTTCTGATATTTTCTGAACATCTCCGCTCAGATCTTCTTGCATTCATTTGTATAAAAAGTGACAAAATGGCCGCTATCAGCATGTCATCTTAATAACACGGTCGTGTGTAAGAGCCATGCGTGCTGAATATCGATGCCAGATTCCTGCCCGTGCCCTATTTTCCTTTTCAGCTGGAGCATCGGTTTATTTGAATAAAAAACCAAGCGCTCTTCCGTCCTTATGGAATTAGATTTGTGTCAAAAATGCTGTGAAAAAGAGTCAGGGCTGAAAAAAAAAAAAAAAAAAAAAATCGCAGACATGGTAGGTGTCCATTATCAGGAATCCCTGATGGTTACACTTCTGACACCATCTCAGTTGGGCGGGGTTTACAGAGAGTCTGTCCCGGATTGGCTACTGGGAATTTGCTATTTCGTAACCGTTCTTTGCGATTTGAATATCCAGATTTCTAAACGAATGGTGTTTGAATATTGCAGCGGGAAAATATCCTATAGTGTTATGACTTTATTTATTTATTTATTTTTTAAAAAAACATACATTTATTTATCGCACGGAATCGTAACCGTTTCGGACTGACCCGGGAAACGTTCCGATTTTTCCATAATTAGCTCTCCTTAGAAGTTGCCTTGGATTTTGCTTAACAACGTGAGCCACAATAAAAAACAGATTTTCGTTCCACGAGCCTTATTCAAACCCCTGATTAACTAAACAGATCTGACCTCAGGACCGCGAGAACCTCAATAAAGGTAAATTCCTGAAAATCCCTCCCACTCAAGATGTCGAGCGTTAGAAACAAAGCTAAAAAAAATACATTTAAAAACAAATAAACACCAAACCTAAGGGAATGTAAGAAGACTCTGACGAATATTTGGAAAAAAATCCATAAAAGCACCACACCACACGTAAGTACAAAGAAAGCGCCTGACCTGCTGCGTGTCTCTGGGCGTGGTCTGCTTGACCCGGCGGCTGGAGGCCGTGGTGGTGCTGCTGGTGGTCGTGGTGGTCTCCATGATAGAGGTCGAGGCGTTGGACTGAGGACTGATAGAGGACGAAGACGAAGAGGACGACGACGAGGACGAAGAGGAAGGCGCCTCGCCCACCAGCCTCACGCTGCCCTCGACGCGAACGTTTGGATTTCCCTCGACGGCCATGTTGAACACTTTGAGCCCGTTGTAATAGAGGCCTGACATCTGTCCTTGGAAGGAGCGACTCCTGTCTCGCTCCCAGCCTCCGATCTGGATCGTAGTCTGGCTGTTAAAAATGGTGAGCTGCCGACCTGAGGGAGGGAAAAAAAACGATACAGCTCCAATGGACGGCACTGCTCGAGCGCCCACGCGCAGTACGACATACATTCTTTAAAGAAGAAAATAAAATGGTAGGGAAGAATGTTGTGGAATAATCACGCCTGGGAAAAAAAAAAAAAGACGGATTATTTGTCCGGCGGGTAATGAGCAGGATAAATTACTCATCGCCTGCGGGAGCGGCTTGTAATTTATCTGCCGTAATGACCATGAGAGTGCCCGTGAAATGAAATGAAAGATATATAAAGATACCACGTAATGGCAAGACAGCATTGAACGTAAACTTAAAATTAAACGTAAAAAAAAATAGAAAGCACTGTTTTTTTGTTTTTTTTTTTGCTAAAAGGTCGCCGAAGACTCCTCTCAGTGTGTCATTCACTCCCGCTGTCTCTTACCAAACCCTAACCCTCGAATCGTTTGTCAGAATTAATGACGGCGTCGTGAGAAGTGCTCTCTCCATACGATCTCTCCATATGTGGTTAAAGAGATTTTTCTCTGGCTAATGTCGTTGCGGCGTCGAAAGCAGCTGTTTCTGCTTTGTCAGACAATTAGCGTTCTGAGACAGGATTGTTCGCTCTTTAAACCTGAGCGCTGGTACCAGAAAAGTTCTATACATCCACATCCGAGATCCTTCGGCCGCGGATCCGACCTAGAACTCTAGGCGCCCTTTTAGCAAAACATTTTTTTTTAAGCAGGTCTCACAGCATGTAAACGTGAATATAGAACAATAACGTGGAGGAAAAGTAGACAAAGACGATACGTCTGATTTTTATTTATTTAAAAAAAAAAAAAAAAATTCAACAACAACAACAACAACGACAACAAAAAAGGAACTAAACAGATGAATAGTCTGATAACGGAACAAAAATGGCACATTTTCAGTGTGGGAGGTTTGTTTTTCTTCCCAAACATTCATTTAAAAACAACAACAACAACAACAACACAAGCATGCACTTAAACGTCATTTCTCGCTGTTTTAACTTTTACTTTATGCCTTGCGTACATTTAACATATCCGTTAAAGGGACTTTAACTGATGCCAATTAATTTCAATCTATTTAGCATAGAGATCAGTTTAATGTCATAAATAAGTGCACATGACATAACAGAACAAAATGCAAAAAACTAAATGACAAACAAATTAACGTTAATTTAAGCTTTTAATCATTTAAGCTTAGTTTTAAAAAAAATATCATATTTGGATGAATGATTTACATATATGTTTATGAACTAATTAGATTTACATTACAGTCCCTTTAACCTGTAATTAACAGAAAACATAAATATATATCCATAAAAATATATATATAAACCCTTATAAATCACTTCAATACATTATATTAACTTAAAACTACATTTATCTGCGTTTAAACCTTCGTTATTAGTGTCTGTTTAACTGCACATTTAATTTATTAGTTTAGTTGTGCTAAAAAAAAAAAAATATTACTTTAAAGTTCAAATTACTGGTTAAGTTTTAATCATGGGGTTTTTACCTTTGTCGAGTAGCCATTCGTCAACTACTCGACCGAGTCGATATGGGATTCGCTGCCTAGCGATCGCCAGTCGTTCGTTATCAATGTTGCCTTTAAAGTTTAAAGAGACATTTCATTGGTTACAATCTGAAAGGTCAAGGGTTAAATGGTAGAAGCCTGAACTATACAACTGCACAGTTTTAATTTCATTTTTTCTTCTTCTTTTTTTTTTTTTTTTTTTTAGGAAAAATTTAGGATGATTAAAAACATCAAAACCGACCAACTTTAACCGGTATCATTTTAATTTATCTTAACGCTACATTACGTGAACATTAATTGACATAATTTGTAAATTATCGAGATTAAATCTTCTAAAGTTCAACTAAAACAACACACCAAATTCTACCAATATTCATGAGACAGCTTTATATTTACACAAAAATACTTATTTTAATACTTTTTAAAAAAATTGAAAAAATAAAAAAAAGTTCTAGTTACACATTACTGCAACATTTTATCAATGCCTTTCTTTGTTACGCCTAATTATCAGTTAGAAGGCATTCAAATATTTAAAATAAAAAAGATATATATGTGTATATATATAATATATATATATAAATATACATATAAATAAATAACTCACATTTTCATTTCCAATTACTTTAAAAAAATAACTATTTATCATGCTAATTACGCTAGCCACGAACACAGTGGTTACAGTATTCGGAAGGTCAAGAGACAGAGCATGAAAATAAGTACAAGCACCAGAGAGGTAAACAGGTAAACAAGTGGATCAAGGTTTTGACAAAAGCTTTTGTTTTCCATGAAAATAAAACCCAATTTGCTGCTCTTCAATTACAGGAATATCCAGAAAAGTGAGAAGAAAAACAAAACAAAACCAAAAAAAAAAATAAAAACACAAGTGGAAAACGTGTCAGATCTCAGCGTGCTGTATTAGAAAGAACCTGTGAGGAAACTAACGAGTGTTACTGATTGATGTTGGGATCTGCAAAGCTTCTTTGCTGTACAGATACAACCGATGATAACCAGTAAGAGAAAAATAAACCGTTGGAGGTGTAGCCTCAAAGGAAAAGGCTTTTCCTGGCAAAGCCGGTGGGATATTATTACAGCACCGTTCAAGACAAAAATAAAGTTTAGTTTTCTTTTCTTTCTTTCGTTTTTTTTTTTTATTTAAAAAAAAAAAGTAAAGCATTAAAACAGGAAACTAAAACACTATGCTGTAAATAAAAACGGCTCTATAATTTTTGAAGATTATGTCCCAGGGTTGGCTTTGGACGCAATTATGAGTTTGATAAACACAAATCTAACCCCGCTCATCTTCCGGCAACGTTTGAAAATATCACGAGCCTTAAAAAAAAAACAAACAAACAAAACAAACCCTTCCTTGAATAGGATAGAAATGGCGAGTTCCTGGGTTCACATGTCTCAGAGGAAGTATGTGTTAGTCTTCACCCACTGGTGGGAAGCTGGTGGTAAAAAGGTAAATGGCGCACTTATATAGCGCTTTTATCCAAAACGCTTTACACTGTGTCTCATTCACCCGTTCACACACACACACTCATACACCGACGGTAGCAGAGCTGCCATGCAAGGCGCTAACTTGCCATCGGGAGCGACTTGGGGTTCAGTGTCTTCCCCAAGGACACTTCGGTATGTGGAGTCACGTGAGCCGGGAATCGAACCGCCGACCCTACGATTAGTGTACACCCCGCTCTACCACCCGATCCACAGCCGTAGAATAAGGGAGCGCTGGCTGGTGGGTGGGAATTTGCAGGTGACTAATTTGGGGGGATGGGGAAAAAAAAAAAGTATCTTCAACATTTCAGGTCTAATTCAGAAACATTCACATCACGGCCTTTCAGCTCGGAGTGCGATCTGAGGAAAGATCAGGTGATGCATTATTCAAGGTGTGGTTAAAAAAATAAAAAGATGTCTTACTTTCGTTCTGAGAGACAGCGCAAGCTTTGACATTCCGGAGCCTTAACATGTAAACTAGGCCAACGACTCACAAGCAGAGGAGTGAAAGATACCGACTCTGAGGAACTCCAAAAGCACTACAGAACCGATAGAATTTGAAGAATGGCTCAGTTGAGGCGGTTTTAATGTCGGAGCGAAACACTCTTTTATTTACTTGAAAGCAAAAAGAACTTCTTTCAGTACCTGGCAAGCATTTTCTACCCTTGCCTTCCAAGGATAATGGGAAAACATTCCGAACGTGCTTAAAGGAACATGTTCACTATAGCGTAGCAGGTGGGAATCGAAAAAGCGAAGGAAGAAGGTGTCAGTGCTGAGTGTAATAAATACTCGTCGCTTCATATCTGGGTAAGTGTAGTAGGCCTGAGGCCTGCCTCAATCCCATCAGCCACCTGCTGACACACTAAACACCTCGCTGTGGAGAGGTCACACACAAGGTGGGAGGTTAGACAACACTACAGAGTGCTGTAGCCAGAGGAAACAGGAAGGAGGGGGAGTATAGAGGCAAATGAAATCAGAGTTATTACTCTCTAATTATGCATGCTGTGTAAGAGAGAGCAGAAGCCCTCAGGCTTTAAGCTCAGTCAACAGGCTGCCCCATTGCTCCCGCCATGTCACTGGGTATAATAACATTGCCGTGAATGCAATGGTAATACACAACATTTTTTTCCCCTGCAGTAACACTTGACATGACAAGCTTACTAATGTGTACTTAAACGTTTAACTGTAGAAAATAAATATCATGTTGTAAGAGGTTAAAAAAAACCAAGCAACAGAACTATCTGGATTGTATTCTGTTAAAATCTTGTTGACTTGGAACTCAGAGCATCTCCGGTTATACAGACTGAAATCCAACTGCTAATTTTTTTCTCTCGTGATTCTGAGTCTTCTAGAGTCCGGCAAATACATTGTCTAAGCTGTAGAGTCAGGCTCGAGTCCAGAGTGTCCGGCCAAGGAGTAAACGGTCAAGTTCTGCGTCTTAAGCTGTGAGATCCGAGTCAAGTTCTGATTCTTTAGCCGCAGAGTGAATTGAGTCTCGAGTCTTAGAGACTGAGTGCAATGCTGTAGAGTTTGAGTGTAGTCCAAAGTCCCGAACTGTAGAGATGGAGCTGAGTCTAGAGATTCTAAACAGACTTCAGGTCAGAGTTCAGAGGCTGAGCTGTAGAGTCAGGCTTGAGTTTCCAGCCAAAGAGTCCAAGTCAAGTTCAGAGTCTCGAGCGGTAAGATCCGAGTCAACTTCTTGATTCTTGAGCTGCAGAGTCTGAGTTGAGTCTCGAGCTGTAGAGACAGAACGTAGAGTCCCATGCTGTAAAGTTTGAGTCTAGTCCAATGTTCCGAGTTGTAGAAATGGAGTCGAGTCTGGAGATCCTAAACAGAAAGTCAGGTTGAGTCCTGAGCTGTAGCGTCAGAGTCAAGTCAGAGTCTGATTTGTGTCCAAAGTCTCAAGCCATATTGTTGAAACTGCAGAGTTTAAATCGAGTTTAAATCGAGAATCTGTAGAGTCTAGAGTCTCGAGCCAGAGAATCTGAATCGAGTCCAGTGTGCAAGTCAAAAATTTTTCACGCTGTGAAAAACTCAGACTTATTTCCAAGTCTGAGTTGAGAAGAATGTTCCAATCCACAGGCGGTAATGCCCTGTCCCAAATTGTGGCCTTGAAGTCCATTCCAAAAAGAAGGTCATGCACGCCATCTATGCATCCTTTGGCGATGTTCACATTGAAGAGACAGAGCAGCGGTTATTTGACTAAAGTGCAGACTTGAAGGACTTAAAGCACCATTTGGGACAAGGCCTGAGTTGAGTCCTAAACCTTTGAGTTGAAACCCAACTCAGTCCCAAACCAGTATCTACACATCTGCACCCATTCCGAGTCGAAAGTCCTGAGATGTTTAAAGTTCAAAACTCTAGAATATGAGTCAAGTTGAAGTCAAGACTTGGCAACCTAATTTCAACAAAACCCACAGGTATTTTAATGAGTGGACTTGAAAAAAACAGAGCTATAAGCAAATATATCCTTTGTCCTCAAGTTGGCTCTTGAGAAAGAATTCCAACAAATATATCATACCTCAGGATACCATCTTAATATGATCAGGTTTTTTAGACCGTGTTTGATTATCTGGTGCAACAGCCTAACGAACAGAAAGCTACCAATTAACATGTGACTGGCCAGAGAGCAGAACCGGTTCTGCTTCCTTGGACTCCTGGAAACAGGTAGGTGTGGCATCTCCAGGAACTTGTTGCAAGTCTCTAATGCTAAAGTGATCTCTTTGACCGTTGTGGCACTTGAGAGCCCCGACGTTTCCTTTTCCATCCCACTTTCTTTACTTTGTCCTGACAAGTTTACTTTCGATGTGATGCCAGCTAGGGCTTATTTATATGTGTAGCCCTCCTGAAGTGTCTCCTTTACAAAAGCATAATGGCCGCATTTAAGAAATTGTTTGAGTTTTTTTTTTTCATAGACTTGGCAGCACCAGCACACACAAAAACAGTGTTTTGCTGTAAATACATACAGTCGCACGACCGGGCCTCACAGCCGTCAATACAAAGCTGGGATTTTGTCTGGCTTGATACAAAAGATGTTTCCACCAAAGTGAGATGAATACACAACTACAGAATTACACCCCAGTTTGTGGTTTTGTAAATGTAATCGATTTCTGATCAAACACTGGTCCTTTATGTCCTGTGGGGTGTAAACGAGCTGCATAAAAATGATCTTCTACTTCTTCAAAAGTCCATTTAGTGCAGTGGTCACCAACCCTGTTCCTGGAGATGACCATACCTTCTCGAAGACTTTAGCTCCAACCATAGTCGTGCCCACCTCACCATCTAATCACTGCGTTAAGTAGTTCTTGATCAACTAAAACAAGCGTGTTAGGTTCTGGTTTGGAGATGAAACCTGCGTGAAGGTGGATCTCAAGGAAGAGGGTTGGTGACCACTGATCTAGCGAAATGAAAGGGTTACTCTCCAAGAAGGAGTCCGGCACCCTCATCTCTCATCCCGTCCTCACTCACAAATGAAGTAAAGCCAATATCTCAGAATGAGCCACTGAAACAAACAAAAAATAAAGGAGTACAATTCTAACCAATCTGCAATTCAGATACTTTCAACAGTTCAAATGGTCCGGGTGAATGTGTGTATGGGAATAAAAATTCCCAGGTCCTATCAGGAATTTTTTTTACTGGAATTTCTGCTTATTTATTTATTTATTTATTTATTTATTTATTTATAGAGGATAAGCATATTTTTTGAGATTTTTTTTATTTATTTTTTTAAACGGAGGTTTCTAGATTCCAAAAAGACAGCTCTACAAACCATATGTTATATAAATAGATCAAAAATACAGCGTATAATTATTTTTTTTATTTCAACAATTCATGCGAGATATCTACAATATCTAAATTCTCTGTGAATAAATATCTCTTTTTTTTTCCTGGTGTATAGATTTACACCCAAACTAACATTTCAGTATAATTATTACAAGTGCATATATATATATATATATATATATATATATATATATATATATATATATATATATATATATATATATATATATATATATATTAGAGATTCAAACTCCCCATCTTACTCCCACTGTCTTGACATTAACCACTGTAGTTAATTAGTGTTTTCAGTGCTTTCTTTATCTGATGAGTCGATCAAATTAGCGAGTACCGTGAAGTGGTCATGACTTCTTCCTCTGTTTCATCTCTCTTCATCAGAAATCCTGAGGAACACTTTGTAGATATATTTTTTTATTTTTTTGGTGGTTAAAGCGGTTCGCTAACACACAGCCCTGTAATTAAACAGCGGTACACTCCATGTTTCTCGACACATGAGGGTTTAATTGAAATTGCACCTTATTGGATCTTTAACCATATGGTGAGGAAATACTTTTAAACCTTTTAGCCTGGCTTTTACCTGATTTTCATTGAATGTGATAATTGCTTGTTTGCGGGAGAGAGAACAACCAACAACATAAGTACTAGGTGTCGACACGAGCAGCCATTTTTAGAGGTGCTAAAACACTGCGAGATTTGTTAAACAGCTTTCGGAAAAATGGCGTTTAGTCGATTCCAGACTGGGTTTATTTACGGCTCTGTGGAGAGTCTGGATGATTAAGAAGTCCTCCCTTTTTGACCCTCATGCTGAGATTCAAATCGAGATAGGGCTTTCGGCGAAGGGAACGGTTGCAAATTGAAGTCAAACTAATGAGAACGCTGCCCAACCTTTCACTGGATATCGCTCACAAAAAGCCCTAAATATCCCAAATAGAGTGGAGTGTAAAAGTTTGCGCCCCCCCGTGTATTTTGAAAAAGGGGTATGGTAGCAACACTGTATCTGTAGTTTACAATTTATGTACGAAAGATACAACTACAAACGTTAGAAATCACAAGGGCTGTTCTAGGAAAATAACCGACGACAGGAGTTCCTGTTACCTCCCTGAAGTTTCGTATTTGCAGTCTTTATTGCTCTTAAACCACAGCAGATTACAATATTTTTTTATTTATTAAAGAAAAACGACATGCTGCCGTTTTTTAAAAATCGGTTTATAGTTACATGTAATGTCGGTGAAGATCTGCCGAACACGTTACTCTATATTTCCTTTCACCAGCCTGTCTTTTTTTCTCTCCCTTAAAGTTAGTAAGTCCAAAAAAACATGCACCACGTCATGTTACCGCCCCCGGAAACAAATGAACAAACATAAACGGTGAGATCTCTGACGTGAACACTTTTCTGTGGTGGAACAATCACTGAACGGTAGAAAGCCCCGACACTGGAGACTCCTTCCATAAATAAACATGTCCTTACAGAAAACGTCACCATGTCAATAATTAGACAGTTTTTTTTTTTTTGTATCCATTTATTTGGAGAGTCTGCAATGTTAATATAAATCTGTTTTTATAGAACGTTACTACACGTTCTCCAACCAATCAGAGCTGAAAACTCAACAACGATGTGCTATAGGGGAAAAATGAATGAAAACAGAATCTATTTGGGACATAGTTAAGGAATAGACTGCAATATTTAACTTTCTGTGCTTCAGTTATTCAACCTGTTTATATACTTATCGTATATATATTCCGCCTAACCTCGGCATGTGATTGGAACGCGGCGTGACGGTTGGTAAATGTGCGCATCATTATCACTGAACGAGAGCTGTCCATCTCCTGTCTCTCTGTTTTGTCATCAATCGTGTTTGCTGACCTTTTCAGCCATGCATGTCACTTTCATCACGCCGAAAGAGCATTTCATGGGAGAGACTCCATGCCTCAGGTAGGGAATTAAAGGCGTTGGACAGGCAGCCAAAATGTAGAGGGACCGACCTCAGGGTTAACGGCCTGGGCCGAAATCCGAGCGTCTCTCAAAGCAGCACTTAGCGGATGCACAGAAACTGCAAATGAGAACAGAGCACCTCTTTTTTCCCCCATATATTTCTCCCTGATTAAATCTTACGGTGCGTAATAGCCTCTTTCCTGGTTGTAAAAATTTGATTTTCTTCCCTGAGTGTCTGCAGGCTGCTGATGGTTAAAAAAAAAAAAAAAAAAACCTAGAAAAAACAAACCGATATTTTTCACTTGAAAGAAGCACGCTCTTATGTTATTAAGCACATGATACGTCATAAAGCCCTGATTCGACGTTTGGACCTCATTTCCTCCGGCTCATTGAATCTAAAATGCCATCTATTCCATTACCATTCATTACACATCCGCACGGAGCTAGACGAGTACCGTACGGCCGAGTGCAAAAGTTTGCATACCCTCAGGACAATATGAGGGAAGTGGAATTCATAGCACTAAGCATCGGCTTTCATTTTCTCGCAAGTAAGAAAAATTTCAAATCACGTTTGCAAAGATATAAATAGTGTGGGGGGAACCCGAAAACATCTCTCCTTTTCGAAAAGGTCCTATAAATAGCACTATTACACCGCAGCGCTATTGGAATCTGGATTCTGATTGGCCAGACGGTGTTGATTCATTTTCTATAACAGAAGCTCTGTTTATGTTAACGCGCTCGTTCTGACGTATAGACGGATTAAAAAAAAAAAACACGTTCGGTCATCGATATGATGAAGCTTTCTGTAAAGAAATGTTTATATAACATTTATGGAAGGAGTCTCCAGTGTGAATGATTTGAAACAGTCAGAGGTAAAGCTGTCACCGGACGCTTTCCACCATGGGAACGTGTTCCTGTGAGGCGAGGGAACGGCTGTTTATAGCTGCTATAATGGAAGGACTAACACGAAGTTGTTTGGTAGACGTTCCGCAATATTAAATGTAACCATAAATGGATTAAAAAAAAAAAAAAAAGTACGTCATACTGTTAATAAGTTCACTCATACCACTAAATACCAACAAACGTTATGTCCAATTGATTTTTTCGTGACATTTTCTTCTCGATTTTGTTCATAACATTTTGTCAATGATTTTTTTTTTCTTTTTTCATTTTATTTTTTATGATGGACAAAAAGGTCATTCGTGAACATTTTTCAACAAAAAGCCAAAAGAAAAAAAAAAAAAAAAAAAAAAAAAAAACCAATACAGTATTATTGACACTCTTAGCAAAATTCCTCAAGGTCTCCTTAAGGGTTCTTAGGTTCTTCCATCATACTCTCTGATCTGGCAACCCTTTGCTTTGTTACTGTATCTACGAAGAACCATTAACGTTTCTCCTAGAACGATGGATCGTGGCGTGTTTTTGTGCAACCCTTTATTGCACATATACTAGGAGGAAGTAAGTGATGATTCTGTTCATGAGTACGTCACTGAGAAACCATTTATCCAGCCGAGACCGACCTTAAACCAGATCAAATTCCATCCAATAATCGACTTTTTTCCTTATTAAGGCCTGAGAAGCACCGAGCAGCAATCAGAGCAGGTGCACAAATTTTAAACCTCTTTAAAGCCACTTTTGTCAAAACCTTTCTGCATGTTAAAAACACTACTGAACCAAGAAACCTAAGCATCGCCGTTTCAGAGTGAGGGCCAGATCCGGACTTGGGGTGCCATTTTGAATTTTAAGAACGTCCCAGTAAGACCCAGGTCTTATACAGTATGGTGTTTGTTTTTCCTTAAAGAAAAAAAAAAAAATCTCTGTTAAAAAAAACAAACAAACAAAAAGAAACAGTCTTCAGTGTTGCTGGTGAAATTGAAGATCTTTTATTAACATTGAACATCTTCCTCCAGAAACATCAGGCTGATTAAAAGCACATCTGAAAACGCAATTATCACTATCAAAAATGTCAGCATGCTATTTTTTTCTTCTTCCATTACAGACTGGAAACCTGCCACTGACAGTTTTCCAATCTGTCTGAGATCTTCATCAGGTGTATAAACACTGAATTTCTTATAAACAGATGGCAGAATATGGATATTTAATGTGATGTTCAGAGATAAATCTGTCACTGTTTTGATAAAACCTCATACCTTCAAAGCTCCTGTGCAAAAAAAAAAAAAAAAAAAAAAAAACCCGAAAAACTGTGCAACTGATATCAAAATGCAGTTTCAACGCTCGTGAAAGCAGGTTTCTACACAGTTTCTTGACATTTTTAAGGTTTTTAACCTAAAAATATGGATAACACTTCTGCACACACGACACAAGTGTGAAGTGACTTGATTTGAATGCTAGCTGATTAAAACTACTGTAACATTAAAGAAACCTGGAAAAAAAATTCCAATTATTTTAACAAGGAGGCGGAGATTAGCTAAAATAACAAGGTTTATATAGTTATATATTTATTGGATGTGGAGATACAAGATTTTAACCTGAGGATAGGAGACTAGCTAGATCATTGCTAGCTAGTAAAAACAGTTAAAAAAAAAATTACATATATACATACATATATATATATACATTTAATATACTATATACTACATTTAGTTTTTTCTTTCAGTAATATTTTATGAACAAACTAATGTCATTTCTCTTTCTATTTTTTTGCTAAGCCTGATTAGCTAAACTAGCTAGTTTTTCCCCATTTTTGTGTGACGCTACAAGCTTTTAAATACAAGTCTAGCTAGGATATCAGCGCTAGCTAGCTAAAAATCAATGAAAAAATGTGTATACGGTCCTAGCATAACAATTCAATTATTTAAAAAAAAACAACAAAAAAAAAACTGCACAGAACGATTGCACAGCTAGACATTTCAATTGTTTAAAAGTAGTTTTCTTTGTTTTAATGTCTTCCGAACAAAGCGGATTCTTTATTCGGCTGATCTTTCAGCACTGTTCGGGTGTCGGATGTCGATATTTGAGTCGATTTGACGGACGGATTTCGTAACCAACAAGCTTTTAAGATTTTGGATTCTATTGTTTCGGACTCCTTCCGATGGTCCACTCGTTGCGTAAATGTTCTGCTTAGCATCGCGGGAGAAATAGAGCTACGGGGTCTTATGCTAGCAACAAACAACAGTGTTTTTATGCAGAGTCTGATGGGATTTCACCACGTCCTTCATTGTTTGAATGATATTAATCACAGGGCAGGTTATAATTCTGTTGATTATTCTCCTGAAACAGGATGAAAAGACTTGGATGAAAAGAGGGTAATTATACCCGGGATAGAGAATGAGTGATGGCTCAGCACCGGCCCACACTTCATATTTTCACTGGCTCACACAGAGCCGTGGAAAATACGGCAATTAACTCATCCAAATCCGTCTGCCAAACTCGCTTTTTTTACCACCGTATCTGGAGCAGAACGTACAGTCTGGCCACTTTTGCCCCAAATCATTAGAAGCGGTCGGCTGAAGATGGACAATTTTTGGTTCGGGCTACAAATGCTGTAAAACACTGAGTCGCTTTTGGCGTCATTTGTCTAAACTCAGCCGTATTTGGCCTGGAATCTGGCCTACAGTCTGGGACGTGGCACAAATGAGACGAATAAAGCGTGTCGGAGTGATGGTACATCTGCTTGTGTGGATTTATTTTCACAGTTAGATTGATTTTTAAATGGTGCACTAAGGGATCTATTAAACAGATTTTTAATGGAAGGCTGCGTTAACATTTTTTTCTCCCCCCCTCCAAATCCCGCTCATATTTAACACGTAATTTGCACTCTTTTAAAAAGTGCTGCTGTTTGCTGGTTGTTTTTTTTTTTTTTCCCCTGTCTCTCATTAGAGCTTCAGAATTTATTTATTGAATTTTTATTTACAGGAAAGCACCGATCGACGTCACGATTTAAACTCCCGGCCAATCGGAACGCACATAAGGAACCAGAAAACGGACAAAGTGACCAGTATTCCAACTTAAATATTTACAACATGTGACATCTCAGTTTAACCGTGGCCGCGGTATGATAATTCGTTGACTGGTTTTTCTCATTAACCGAAATAAATAAATAAATAAATAAATAAATAAATAAATAAATAAATAAATAAGTCGATGCTTATAACTTAAAGTGAGACAGGAACTAACTTGTTTCGCGGACGTCTCACAACACGAAACGTATCTATAAACAGATAATAAGTACGATGTGTTGTCCTTTAATGAATGAAAAATGGTAATCGTCAACAAATTGAGGAAATAACCCGAATAAAAGACGTCGGGACATGCTGTTATAGGGAAATAATCAACTTTATATTGCAGTTAGAGGTTACTGTACAGTACGTTAAGCTAATTTACATTATTGTTCTGTAAAACCGTATATTCCTCATTCGTTGTTTTTATTTATTTGTTATTATTTACGTGTATTCACTCTATGCGAACTGTTCTATGTTCGACAGACAGGTATTTGTTGCCAAAAGCAGCGGAACACGCCGTTAAGCTCGGCGTATTTATGCACCCGGCACCACATGGGGTTTGTTTTTTTTTTTCCACTCGAATTGTCAAATTCCTGTTTGTTCCATGAGGTACATCTGACCTTTTTTTGTTTGTTTTTCATATTTATAAAACTGCCCACCTGTGTGCGCACTGCAGGTGTGTGTTCGCTAATGTGTGTGAAGTGAATACAGCCTGGCAGGCTTGGAAACTTTACACTATGAAGTGAAAACACCTGAACGAGCGGCGAAAAAACGGGCACCAGATCTGCCACATTAGTGTGAAGTAGCCGAGAGTGCCGTGCTGTCGATGTTGGACGGTCTTGGTAAGCAGCTAATGCACCCCCACACCCCTACTCACCACCCCCAAATCAGAATCTGGCCCTACAGACAAATATTATATGGTTATAAGGTTATATAACATCAGCATGAAAAGAAAAGAAAAAAGGAAAAGAAAAGAAAACACAATGCAGCAAACACTGACAGAAACCTCCCAGCATCCTAAAGGCAGCTTTACATCTCTGAGTGCTGAAGATCTGCAGAGTGGAAGGAAAGGTATGTTCGGGGTTCGTACCTGTGGGGTAGCGCTCAATGACTGGCAGGTCATCCACCTGCAGCGTTGCATTACCCCCGCTCCTGGTGAACTTCACCACGTGGTACTTGCCGTCGTTCACGGACTTGGACTTCTCCTCGATGTTGATGTCGTCCGTGCCCACGTTGAAGATCACCGCCACATGGCCCTTTTCCTGCAGACAGACGAGAAAGCGAAGGAAGACGCTGTGACGAGTGAAGAAGAGAAGCGAGAGAAGCCACTGAACATTGCAGTTCTTACGGTGACAGAATCAGCTAACGGGATTGACGATTAGCATCGCTGCGGCCGAGCTTCGGGTTCAGGGTCTCAGTCCTTAATCAAATATGATTCGACTCGTGTGAGGTGTGTAGACAAAAAGCAGTAATATATGCAAATAAAGTATATTCGGCTTACTGTTATCTTCATATGTATAAACTATAAGGTAACACACACACACGCAATTTTTTTTATACATATACAAATATATATATATATATATATATATATATATATATATATATATATATATATATATATATATATATATATATTATATAATATAATAATATTATATATCACTATAAACATAACATAAAAAATCACAACATATAGCAAATAAAATACATTACATATTTAATTAGGTATAATAATAACAATTAAAAAAATAATAACGACAACAACAATAATAATAGCAATAATAATAATCATAATCAACATTATTATTGTTATTATTAATTATTATTATTATTATTACTATTATGATTTTGTTTTTATTATTATTATTATTGTTGTTGTTGGTTATTTTTACTGTTATTATTTTGCTATTATTATTATTACTGTTGTTATTATTACTATTATTATGTTGTTATTATTGTTATTATTTTTAAAGTTGTATTTTGACTTGTTTTACCCTTGTTTGTACTGTTATAGTTTTTTGTTTGTATGTTTTTTGTAATAATGTTATAATTGCGTAAAGCACCTGCATTTGGAATCAAAATGAAAAGTGCTATACAAACAAACAAACAACTTCACTACCAATAAAAACAACACACCACCACCAACAACAACAACAACAACAACAATAATAATAATGCTGTTGTTCGTATTAGTTTTCCCCTCGTTATATTTACATTCTTCTTGGCGAGAAACAGATAAAAATGTATTTTTACCTCCTTTATTCTCTATCTATCTATCTATCTATCTATCTATCTAATACATTTTAATTCATTACCCTTTCACCACATCATCGATTAAAACTGGATTTTTTTTGGGATTATTTGAGCCAGTAATACGTCCTGGACGACTTCCCGGTTCATCGCAACCCGACACAACAGACACTGAACATCTGATTTGTTTTCTAATCTTGAGGAATGTTGCTTTGACAGTTATTCTTGAGGATTATTCCTGATCCGGACACCATCCTGTTACCAGACGGCACTGCACGTGCCGATCGTTTTGCCGCGTGATACTTTCCAGATTGCGATCAAATGAAGCGGAATGTTGGATTAACTGCGTGAACAGGCTTACTTACACGCCTTCTCCGTCTCTGTACTTCCTGAACCTTATTGCGGATAAAAAGAACGACGACGGGCCACTAAACCGGGAATAAACATCACGTCAGATTTGTAAAAAATTGATATAAACCGGATAAACGCGGTACGATCGGGGGGAACATGTCGAGCGTAATCTGATTCCCGGGTCCGCCGTGACCGCACGTAAGCAAACACTGGCTTTCATTTGAGGTTCTGTGCGTCCATTAAAGTCAATCTGGAGTCGCGGCGTAGACCGAGGAGCACTGGGACATCTGTAATTGTGTTTATAAAACACAGGGATGCTGCGTGCTAATTGGATTAGAGCCCGTGTGCATGTGTTGACCAAACTGTAATGCAGCCGCGACTGAATTTCGGGTCAATATAAAGAGAGTCATCAATACTAATTAGCAAACAGCATGGGGACGGTCGTTATCCCTGTCGTACTGGATGCGAAAGAGAGAAAGCGGCGTGACGGAGAGTGCTACCAGTGGTGCTCATTTCACCTCACTGTATGTGCGAAACATCCCAGAAAACGTGAACTCGTCGTTCTATTGTTCCTCTTTTGCACTGAAAGAGACACAAATAGACGCTTTTGTTGTATTTCCTCCCAAGCCTTTCACCCTTCTGCCAGACAGAGCGGCCATCTGTGTTTTGAAATTTGCCTCACGGCTCAGGCTGTACCGCAGACCCGACCGCGTCGTCTGATTTACAACTGTAGCAGCAGTGGTGGAGAAAAAAAATAAATACATCACTATGTGAAGGGGGGAGGGGAGGGGAGGAGGAGGAGCAAAGCATTTATGGCACAGATTCTTCCTAAACACTGTTAATTAACTGAGCTTACGTCGACATACGTTTATGGTGTATATGACGCGATCTGACACGATGAGAGGACGATACAGAGGTGATCCCGGAGGACGTGAACGGAGTGGTGAAGCTGCATTAGCGCTTGCTAGTAACGCTCGCAGCTCTGCAGAGCGACTCCTGTGTTTCCGTCCCCGCTCTCCACGTCCATCCCGGCCTACCGAGACGACAGCTGCCTCACGTCACCATGTACATATTTATACGATTTCTTTATCCCAAAAGTGCCGGCGCAGGACAAGTCGAGTCAGCGGGAGCCGAATAACGCGCAATTACCGCATTAGCATGTGGTGTGTGTTTGTCGGGCCGAGCTAATGTCTGTAGCGTGTATGCATCTTGACGTTCCGCCGTCGTTCTCAAGGACTCGTACACAGCAGGGGGTAGCGGCTTGACGGGACACGATTTCCCAAGGACTGTCAGACACGTGGGGTGGTGATCATTCACTTTACAAATGAGAAAAGAAAATACCAAAAAAAAAAACCAACAACCAGGAAATGTTTGGTTTTTATATCAGTAGTAGCCTACAATGCTCTCCACACTGAGAATGTTATAGCCACTAAAGATCTCCACGGTGGGTTTGCTTTCATCAGCAAAAGACGCAGCTGTAATTAGATTAGCAGATGTACCCGTTGCTTGTTTTGACATCGGTCGCCTGTGTAAAAAGCTTACGTCGTGGTTCTGTTTGTTCTCCATCAGCGTTCGCGTTCAACCCCGAAACTGGGTTTCATCGGAAAACTGCGAACATGCTGGAACATGGAAGAGGTCCCTCAAGGGTTCTTTGCAAAGTTGAGTGTCCTTAACTTCCTGTATGAAAAGGATTTTAAGGTTCTAGATGATTCTGAGACAGGGCCATGTAACATAAGAACTTTGAACATTTTCCTTGAGAGCAGCTCGACGGAAAACTTGCTAAAGTGACAGGTCGTCGTCGGTTGGCCCGGACCTCGATCTGATTTCGGATGAATTCATAAAGATTGTTATGGAAAAATCTACTCTGAGAGCGAAACAATATGTTGTAGGGTTCTAGAGGTTCCCCCAAAGAACCGACCCATTAACGTTTGTGTTACCAATAAGGGAAATGCGATATGACAGTTATTTTGTCATCAAGCCATTTTCCCAGTTTCATCACCATCTCTAAAAGACTTCTCGTAAGAGGTTGATGTGAAGCGGTTTACTGACTTTTCAGAACGTCGTTTAGTTTCCGGAACGTTCAGCTGGAAACGTAGGTACAGGCAGATAAATCTATTCTGCACTCAGTCCAGCTCCTTGCAGTGTTTCTGTGCTGTCAGTCGGGAGTTACAACTCATCAAGGTGAAATGAGGTTTAATGAACTGGTGAAGCCGATCTGCGAGCTCCCCATTCAGATCCCGACAGTCAGGAGGTTGAGGAGGGAATCTCAGTGAAACAAAAGAGGAGAAGAGGATGAGGAGGGTGTGATTATTTGCGCTACAACACCTTGTGTTTCTGATAAAAACACATCAAGCTGAAAATCAGACTCCACACTCTTACACAAAAATGTTACTCAGCCATCCATCCATCCGTTTATGCATACAATCTACCCAGGGATGGATGGAACCTCCCCAATCCATCCATCCATCCATCCATCCATCCATCCATCCATCCATCTATCCTCTGTCTATAATGCATGCATGCCTTACAGACTTCATCCATCCATCCATCCATCCATCCTTCCATCCCTCCATCTACACATGCAAATATGCCTGGATCTAACGATCGATCCATCCATCCATTTATGCACACAATCGTCCACCTACCCATTCCATCCATCCATCTATCCTCCGTCTATAACGCATGCATGCTTTACAGACTTCATTCTTCCATCCTTCCATCCATCCATCCATTCATGTACACATGCAAATATGCCTGTATATAATTATCCATCCATCCATCCATCCATTTATGCACACAATCATCCACCAACCCATTCCATCCAGCTACACATGCAAATATGCCCATATCTACCTATCCATCCATCCATGCATGCATGCATGCAAATGTCCCTCTATCTACCTGTCCATCCATCCATCCTATAATGCATGCATGCCTTTATCCATCCATCCATGCATCCATCCATTTAGACATGCAACTATGCCTGTATCTACCGATCCATCCATCCATCGGCCCATTTATGCATGCAAATGTCCCTCTATCTACTGGTGCATTCATCCATCCATCCATCCATCCATCCATAAATCCATCCATCCATCCATCCATCCATCCATAAATCCATCCATCCATCCATCCATCGTCTATATATCATCAAAGTAGAATAATTCACAGGACCACTTATTCAAAGTCTTGATTCTAAAAGAATGAACCAGTTTATTTGAAAGAACCTATTCTGTAAGTAAATCCCTGCTGCAGCAGTGGGAATATCATGGAAATGTTAGTTGGCAGATTTGGGAATTTGATTTGATTCAATTTGATTTGGGATCAAATTTGACTCACAGACAACCTTAAAACGCAAAACACAGATTCACTACGTAGATGACTTTATGACAGGTGTCTGGACATTATAGAACACCGTTTTCTTCGAATCACAATAAGGGAATTATAAACATTTTGAAACGTCAGTGGAAGTGCCTTGAGTATCAAATAAATTCATGAAATCGTATTTACAGTCGTATCATGGACGGCACAACGCAGCTCGTCGTAATCCATGATATGACTCTATGACAACATGCATAGACATGACAGCAGATATTAGCCTGGGGAAAGAGTCCGTGGAGTAGAAAAAGTCGGAATCTGAGAACACGGCGCTCTTCTTCTGGCGCTCATCAGACGCATGAAGTCTGTCAGCGTCTCCCCTCGAGCTACGTTCTCAGCTTTTTGATGCAGCATGCACATAGAGCTCTTTGAATATTGATTCGCTCTCAGACGTGACGAGTGCACACAAACACAAACACGCTCCGCCGAATTCAGCGAGAAACGCTTCTCATTACTCTCTTTTTGAACTGTACCAAAGACTAAATCGCAGAGGAGGGAAAAAAAGAAATTCAAAACACGGCCTTTGACTCAGGCTGCGGTTCTACAAGGCCGCTGCAGAAGGGAAGCTACTAGACTAATATTCCATTTGTTCATGCGTCATGCGTGTGGATGTGCATTGTGCACCTGTCATATTTTATGTTTCATAATCACGGCGGCTAGGCAGCGTGCCGTGTCACCCCCGGTACACATCAGGAGGACGGAGCCGCTTTTCAAACGCGGCTGCAGATTTCTCATGAAAGGAAGACACTTTTATTCCTGCTCTTAACCTGCAAGCAAGAAGCTCTTCTGGGTCAACTGTCGTGCAGAAATATGGCACGGCGCTGGAGCCGAGCAGGTTTGTGCTGACCCGCTGCTGTTTGAATTCCTCCAAGACTTGTTTCATACTGTGAAAATTTGCCGCTGCTCTGAGTTTGTTCCTGCTTCAGCAGAATGCAGCCGGAAAGTTTGAGTTTCAGCTACCAAGTAGATCATCTGTGGAAAACGAGCAGCGATTTCTTTCTTTTATTTTATATCAGATTAGATTTCACAACATTGCATCATTCTGCACGGATATGACTTACAATTGATTTTTTTGTATTAGAGATCCGTCCTTCCATCCATCTATCCTGCTGTCCATATACTCCATCCATGTGTGCAGTTGTCCCTCTGTCTAACTATTCACATATCCATCCATCCGTTTATCTAACAGTGGATTCATCCATCCATCCATCCATCCACTCATCCATTCTTTTAGCTAACTATGAATACATCCATCCATCCTCCACTCATCCATTCTTTTAGCTACCCATGAACACATCCGTCCATCCATCCATTCTTTTATCTAACTATGTATACATCCATCTATCCATCCATCCATCCATCCATCCATCCATCCGTCCACCCATCCATTCTTTTATGTAACCATGAACACATCCGTCCATCCAACCATCCATCCACCAATCCATTCATTTATCTAACAATGAATACACCTGTCCATCCACTCATCCATCCATCCACCCATCTATCCTCCACCCATCCATTCTTTTAGCTAACCATGAACACATCCGTCCATCCAACCATCCATCCACCAATCCATTCTTTTATCTAACAATGAATACATCTGTCCATCCACTCATCCATCCATTCACTCATCCATCCATCCATCCATCCATCCACTCATCCATCCATCCACCCATCTATCCATCCACCCATCCATTCTTTTATCTAACAATGAATACATCTGTCCATCCACTCATCCATCCATCCACTCATCCATCCATCCATCCATCCACTCATCCATCCATCCACCAATCCATTCTTTTATCTAACAATGAATACATCTGTCCATCCACTCATCCATCCATCCACTCATCCATCCACCCATCCATCCATCCATCCATCCATCCATCCACCCATCCATTCTTTTATCTAACAATGAATACATCTGTCCATCCACTCATCCATCCATCCACTCATCCATCCACCCATCCATTCTTTTATCTATCCATGAATACATCTGTCCATCCATCCAAACATCTAACCATGAATGTATCCATCCTGTCATCTTTTCTATATAAAAAGTGAAGAGTACGGAAACAGGAAGTTACCAATAGTTATTTATTTTAAGGAATACTCATGTCATGACATCACTTCCTTCACTTAGCCTAAAGTAATGAGCCAGTTAAACACTGACAAGACACTAACAACAAAAGCGTGACCCTGTTTACATTTTCCTTTGCCTGTACACTGTATACGGCACGCTCCTGTGGCGTTAACACTGATGTGACCGTGCGCATTATGGTATTATGTTATGATAAAGAACACAGAGTAACTGGTTCTGTATAGAGCCGTGTTTCTGCTGCTGGCTCTGATAGAAGAGGGAATTAGTGCCTTTAGTGCTTTACCTTATCTTTTAATTACCCCTGACATCCTCCGCTTTTTTAAAACCCCATTAATGAAATTAGAGAGGTAATGGAATTATTAGGGGGGAGAAAATAAGCATGCAGATGAGCATACCAATTTTCTCTCTCGCTTACATTCTCTCTCTCTCTCTCTCACACACACACACACACACACTTTGTTTCTCTAAATGGTCTAACCCCACCATTAGCATGACCACATATGAATAAAAAAAAAAAATCTCAGCAACATATTTACACATGTTAAACAGCAGCGATAACGACTACTATTTTAATAGAACCAGAACGGTTGCGCAAAATGAAGAAGGGATGGTTAAATAGTTGACTCGTCCTCTTTTCCCCCTCATCTTCTTCCTATTTTCCCATCGCTTTTAAATGTCAGAGGAATACCATTGTGCTCGCAGAAATCAAGTCCGCCAGCCGAAGCGCCTAATTCTCTATAAAGTTGGCCTGAAATTGTTTCTACCACTTGGAGAGTCTCTCAAGTGGCATTCTGCTGCAGAGCTTCATCAAATACCTCTAGTCAATAAATCATCAAGCCAGTAGAGATGGAGAGGAAGAAAGAGCAAGAGAAAGAGAGAGAGGAGGATGGGGAGGGATTAAAGAAAGCAATGGGGGAAATGCAGAAGAAACACGAGATGTCCTGAGTGATAAAGAGTAAGACTCTAAAACTGTCAACTTCCCCCCGAAAAAATATCGTCAAGTCTTCCTCCTCTGAATAAACCCAGTATTAAAAGTGTAGGTGTTGTTTTTTTTCCTGCTGGAAATATAACTCCCTGTGGTCTGGGGAACATTTCTCGGTCTTCTGGGTAACAGCTGATAAGAGGACGAGGTGCCTGTGATGGTACCAGTGATGTAGAATACAGGAACAGTACGATCCTTATCTCAGGTCAACGGAGGTCTATCCTTCACCGTAAACTCATTCGCACTAGACACTGCATTATAGAAAGCATAACTCAAGCAAAACGTGCCTGGGATGAATGGCTAGACCTCTAGCAAGCAACCGTTTGGAATTTAATGCACTTCTTTTTTAGCCTCCTTGTAAGACACAGGTCTAACCTGCTACCTTGCTTGTAAGCTCCCGTATGATGGTTGTAGAGTGAAGTCACCCTAATGAGGAAGCTTCTCCACTCCACTCTGGAGAAGGTCAATATTAATAAAGAGTGCTCTCATTTTGAAGAGCCTCGGCAAACACTTGCGGAAAAAAGAAGCTGAACACCGAGTGCTGGCTCCTGCTGTGATAACCCTTAAAGAAACGACCGCGGATTAAGTCCAGTCTAAAGATAACCCCGACTATGAGAGTAGGTCTGGCTACAAGGCTAATGTCAGGTTTATACTAACGTCCTCATAATAAATGTTCATTCCACTTCATAACAACACCCTGTAGTTAATTTTTTTCCTATAACAGCTCGACAGAGTGTCTGTTTCCATTGTTGACTTTACATCTCCAGCCTTGTAGCTAGTCTCAGGTCTTAAGAGAATCCTTTGTCTACGTAGTCCACAGGATGCATGTAATTGGATAAACTGGAGGGAGTCACTCAAGTACAGCCAGTTTACCCCCCTCCCCCCCCATTGTATATTAAATGGTACGATATATTATATATACATATATATCAATTTCAATTTGGTGCACTTGTACCTTGCTGTGTCCACCTTATGATGAGCCCCTCGATCTATGTATCGTTATAATAATTTTTGCAAATTGTTAAAATGGTCTAAGACATAAACCCGGCCTGAAATTTTGATTTTACAAACTCGAACAAGCACAAAAGATCAACAGATTGAACGTGAACAAAAAGTCCAAGCCATAAACATTAACCGTAACCTTAATTTTAACCCAAGTATCACGGATCAAACGACTCGAATCGTATAAAACGGTTTCATATTTGTCGGTTGATTACGTTTATATCGGGTTAAATAAAGACAGATGTTTATCCAGGTGGGAGTCGGCGCTGTCGGCCAGACCGTTTAGCCGTTTGTCTCCCAGTTGGACTCATTCCACTCACTTCCAAGAAAAATGGTTCCGAATCCAGGAGGTACTCAAAATGACTGGAATCAAGACCCATTACAAAGTGATTGAGAGTAAATGATCCTCATTGGATATATATATATATATATATATATATTTTTAGAAAATGTTGCCATTATGTCTACAGATGTGATAATGAGCACCATCATTCATATGCTAGCAGATCACTAAATGTATTTACATCCATATTCAGCTTCTACTACTTCCTGAGTGCAAAAGTGAGAAATGTTCCCACAGAGCCCTGCTTATTAGCTAGTGATCTATGTGGCTCGGATACCTAAGGTTTCAGCCTATTGCTCAGAGCTCACAAGCTCGAATCCTGAAAATACCACAGCAATCAAGCATGGCTTGGAAGTCTCTTGGAAGTCCAAGATAGCATAATTGCTTGTGGCCTTGTTTCCTTTGCCCTCTGTGAATTAATGGGATCTCAGACTATCACAGAGGTCCTGCTGTTGATGTAGGGCAGGCAGAGCTACACTCGAAGCGTCTTTGTAGTGGTTCTAGCTTTCTAAAGGGGTTCAACTAGGAATCCTTTTTGAATACAACACCTTCTGCTGTGCATGGAAATTTTATGAGTGACCAATTGATGGAACCCTTTTTTTTTTCAACAATGGGTTAGGTTTTACATGTAATCCTATGGGAAGCGGGAGTAAGGCAAGCAGAACTCTTTAAAAAAACAACAACAACAACAACAAAGGACATCAAGTATCGCTTTACCTCCCAATCAATCAGGTCACAACTGGGACGCCGAGTGAGCGAAATCAACATGGATGACAGAGTGTTAAAAAAAAATTAGTCCTGAGGTCTAGAATTCCCCATGTATGCCTTGTTTTTCTGTGCGCCTTTGTTTTTGTTCTGGTCCTGTCTCCGCATTATCCTTTCATTTTAAATAGAAAAAATATTTCCTTGCTATTTGTTGGTTTGCCAAGTCAAACAACCTCATCATTGGTAGCTGTCCTACTAAAAGTTAAGATAATGAGGAAATAGTGAATTGGCCATGTCTAAACTGGAAAAAAAAGCTGTTGTCTGTTGTACACACACACTTCCAGGAGCCCTGGTTCAATAATGACCTTGGGTTATTGCTTGTGTGGAGTTTGGCATGTTCTCCCCATGTCCCTATTTCCTCCCCCCCCAAAAAAAACAAAAACATGCCAGTAGGTAGAGCTTGGCGAATCTAAATGGCAGTCTGCGATGGACTGCCATCCTGTCCAGGGTGTATTCCTGCATCACAAGCATTCTTGGGATACCCTGAATCAGTTGGATTCCATGCAAACGAAGTCATAAGACAAGCTATGACCGCTAACCTGATGCATTTGTACCTCGATGTTTACACTGTGTACATTCTATAATAAATAAATATATATATGAAAAGCAGGTGGGAAAACTGCCTTCCCCCCGGATAAAACAATGCCCGTAAGTCTTGAGAGCATTTTGTCAACAGGTTGCAGAGACAAACCAAAGAGAGCAACACTAAGAGCTTGAGTGATCCTTGAATGAAGGATTCCCACTTAACCACGCTCATGACTTCACCCGGTGAAATCCTCCAGCATGCTCTGGCCTTGACATAAACCGCCTTTCATTTAAAACCATGAACAAACCCCACAGAAATTCTTTTGCTGCTGTGGGGATGATTTGATTATGGTCAGAAATCTCAAGCATGTTCACTTGGTACACTTGAAGAGGACGGTAACAGTGCATCGGGCTCGGGCGATGATCTATACGAGGTTCAGATGTGGATGTCGTACGTGTGTAGCCAACCCTGGCTCACTTTCTCCGCCGAGCCTATTATAAACACGGTCTTTCGTTCATTTCGATTAATCGTGCTCGTGCATTCGATAAATTTTGAGATTCTACTCAGGGGAATGCAAGTTTCGTTTCAAATCAGAGTAGGTTTGACGTCAACACCAAGCAAATCTAAATGGGTATAGTGCACAACTCACTGGATTTCATGACTATTAGTGTTTTTATCCATAGTTGTCTGGAAATCGTAACTACAGTATAGATGCATATAACGTACTCTACTCATTCTGACTCCCACCTCCTGCTGCACCACACACATCGGCTTTTACCAACTGTATAAATTAGCACGCATGAACGACCGATTATATTCTTAGAATCAGGATCACGTCGGTTTATCATGGAACCACGGCGCGAAGCCGTCATGTGACTCTCCTGCAAGACACAAGAGGAATTTATACACTCGTCTGTGTTTATATTCACGCACTAACCAGCGAACTAGCTTTCCCTAGCTTTATTACATTCATTAATAACCATTTTTAGCCTAGTCAATTAGTCAGTTTCCAGCAATCCTTAAAATAGTCAAATATTTTTCTTTAGAATTTATGACAGAATTGTACATTTTAACACAACGGGCAAGTTTGTAATATATTACATAGTCATACATTTTATATCATTATAAATGGACGCAGCTGATTCGTTACATTTTTACTCTCGACTATTTAAAATGGAAAATTGTAAATCTATAAATTGTACTTTTCCAACTCTTCGGTGTTAAATAATGTATATTGTAGCCATTAAATAAAAGTATTGTTGGTTAAACACTACTATTATGCGGCCATGTTTTTAAACCAAGCCTACTATGCAGTATTTACAGTATGTCACGATACATATCAAGCGTACATAATGTCTTTAAGTATCACTATATATATATATTTTTTTTTAACCACACAAAAATCTCCTAGATTTGGATAATTTACAAAATGTATGCCTTGCCTTTACCCAGGATCAAGACACGAGCTCTATATCTGATCTGCATTTCAGAATTTTATAAAGCGCAGTTCTTTCTATAAAGTGTGTTTTGCTTCAAATCTCTTGACACACACATGCACACACACACACACGCACACACACACAAAGAAATCTTTGCTACTGGAGAAAAGAGCTGGAGGTGGGAGTGGAATTATTCACGAAACCAGCCTAGGAGCTCGTTTTCAGAGTTTCTCTGGAGGATTGAGAGGTTGCCAAACTTTAAAATTACCAGCATCGATCAAAGGCTATTCAAAAATTCAGCTTGCAATTTACTGAACTTTTCTATCGGAGCTGACCCAAATATTATTCTGCAACAGTTCCATGCTTGAAGAATGCCACGGTAATGTTTCTACTGACTTTTACCCCGTCTTTCTATTTTAATAAAAAACACTAAAGGGTGGGTTTTTATTTTGGCTGCCATTCATTTCCAAACATTGAAAAATCAAGGATATGTGAACTAAAGGGCATCCAATAATTCACACCATCAAGTACTCTTATATTACTATTGCTATATTAAGTTAAATATATTTCAAAATAAATAAATAAATAAAAATAAACGATTTCCTGCTGTAAAACAAGTCGGGTTACTCTTACCCTCCTGAAGTCGGTTATTTTTGTACAACGGCGCAAACCGAAATGTTTTATTCCTCTTATACAATAGCAATTTGCTAAAACTAACTATTTAAAAAAAAGAAAATCTATTTATAGTCACGTTGACTATAGAACATGACTGAAATAACTTCCGTTAATAAGAAATAATAATAAAAAGAAGCAACTTGTCATGTTACTGAGAAACAACAAGAAGCGTAACCTCCTCTGTCCTGAGGATGTCAGAAAAGTTACAGCTTTACCTTTAAGTGCCGACACTGGGCACTGGAGACTCCTTCCATAAACATTACAAAAAAACATCTCCTTAGAAAAGAAAACTTTCCCATGTCAACAACTACACACCATTTTTTTTATTCTACGTATGTGGAATGTCCAGCATAAAAGTCTATAGTACGTCGTATGTGTCTATAGAAAGTCTATAGAAGTGAAAACTAAGCTGTTATTATAGAAGATTATAGAAACATCAGCACCTTCTGACCAGTAAGAATCCAGAAAGAATCAATATGATAAGAAATTAGTCATTCAGATTAAGAAAAATTACAAAAATTCTGGAAAAAACATGTCTAAAAACATTTAAATAAAATTTTAAACCTCCAACCCCCCCCCCCCCCCCCCCCCAATGTTACGCTTTTGTGTATGTACGGTTTGTCGACTCGTTGCTGTGACACACCCAGCGGAGAGCAGCATATGAATCCTAAAGATCATTTGAAGTTAGACCTGCCGTTCTCCTTGTTCATTTATATGCGTCAGGAACCAGCATTCATTCAAGGGTCATTCTGTCAAGGACTCGGCTTAATCTCCGCCTGAGACACAGTCCTTGAGGGCCCTTTATTGTACAAACATGTTTGAACTACAGTTCTGGTCGGAGGCCAAATTGAACGACCCTCCAGTTACACCGAGCGCCGCTGATCTCCAGCGCATGGCTGTCACTTGTCCCATGTACACAAAGACACCGCTGGATGCGTAAGATACTTTATGTGATGATTTTTTTCTGCTGAGCCACAAAGGTTCTGCATGAAGTTTTCTTTGGTTTATCCCCTCTGCTTGAACCCTAAAAATTTCAATGTGGGTTCATTTCATATACCGTATAAACCCATTTGGAAGCATAAACCGTCGACAGAACGCTTGGGGCATGCTTTCATTAAAAACAGAGATCAGGCGAGAAAATCCCCACGAATATTATTAAACCTCTTACTATTTAACATTTAAAGGTTTCTTAAAGGTTCCTTATAAGTTCTTTGGATAGTTAAGGATTCTTATCTACTTCAGGTCTTGCCCTTCTGATAAAGAAAGTCCCAGACGGAAAACTGTAGAACTCTTACCGGTTCTACATTTAAGCTTTCACAGAGAACCCCTTTACAACATTAGAACCAACGATCATCCGAAGATCATCTCTTTTTATTCACGATGGACATCGAGAGTAAAGTTCCAGAATACTATATTATTAAAATGATCACCGTTTTACCTTGTGCTCCAGTCTTTAAAAGCATTTTTAAAGTTCTCTACGGGTTCTTCGGATAGTTCAGCAGACGTATATTATTCTGGAAGTTATGTGTTCTTATCTTAATAGGGTCTTACGTGGAACTCTTCAGAAAGAGTTCCCGAATGAACTGAAGTACTCTAAATGGTTCTTGATTCACCCCCTTTTTTAAATAAGACTGTGGTAAAAGGTTCTTATTTCATGTTGGGATATTGATCAGCTCAAGTATTCTTTGGATAGGGTCGTTTAACATTGGAAACGGTTGAAGGGTTCGACATTCTGCCTTTAAACGTTCATGGCTAATCGGTGCTCTAGAAATTAGGGTTCTAGCTGTAACCTTATTTGTAGGGTAACGGAGTAAGAGTTTTGTACCGTTAAGCAAAAAATGAGATGTTGGATCATAATTAAAATAAAATCCGTCCGTTTTCCGTACCGCTTATCCAACGCAGGGTCACGGGGAGCGTGGAGCCTATCCCAGGGGACTCAGGGTACAAGGCGGGGGACATCCTACGGATAATTTGGAAATGCCACTCAGCCTACAGTACACGTCTTTGGACTGGAGGAGGAAACCAGACTACCCCCGAAGCACAGGGACAACATGCAAACTCCGTACACACAGGACGGAGGCAGGATTCGAACCCCCAATCCCGGAGGTGTGAGGCAAAACGGACCCTACCTGATAAATATCTCACATACCAACATGATGTCATATCTCCAGCTTTGTTGTTAATCTTATCAAGATGGGAATGTTGACCGGATCGGACAGCGTGTGGTTAAAAAACTTCACAACGTCACACCGGAGCACCACGGATGGTCTTTCAAATGATCTCCATCGTGGCAGATCTACAGCGGCACATGCTCACACTGCAGGGGGTTTATCAAGAAAACACCTTCTTTTTTTTTTTAACATTTACATTAGAGGAATAAAATTTCTCAGTGGCGGCAACACATCCTTCAGGAAGCTGACGACGTGTGGACAGGAAGTGACAGATGTGAGGACGTGTCTACCGTCTCCGCGGAGCTGATGAAGCACTTTGCTTCGAGCTCCTGTTCGTTCTCGGTCCTGCGCGTTGGCGTCCTCACATCCTGCGAGTCTAGAATGCTCTCAAGTGGGACATTTTGCACGTAATGATGGCTTGCCTTTTTTTTTTTTCCCCCAGCTCAAGTCTCTCGTTTTCTAGATGGTTCTGTTTGCAGACGGTAACAAAGCAACTGATCAAATAAAAGAAAAAGGGCATCCTTCAGGCCCATGACGACTCTAAACATTAGAGATAATTGCTATGTAAATGTATTACACATATATAAATACAGTATGTGTTCAAACTCACAATAACCGAGGCGCTAAGTCTGGTAATCATACAGAACGTACCATTACGGTCAATTAAATTAGTGTGAATTGACAGGGACCGAAAGGTTTATATAGCATTAGGACAAAAAGAATTCATTTCATATGGTATTTACAAAACGTACGTAACAGTACACCAAGAAACCACGGGGATACAAACTTTTGCACTATGGCAAGACGTATAAAATCGTATAAAATGTGGTATAAAAGGTTGTTTTTTTTTTCGTTTTGTTTTGTTTTTTTGTTACAAAGATAATGAGAACCATCCACTGTAAATAAATGAACTAAAAATTACCGAGGCGTTAAAATGAAGTAGAAAAATGGCGTACTGAAACGAGACATAATTGGGTGATTATTTTGGTGCAATTTATTACTTTGGTGTAATTTGGCATAATGGACTGTTAAATATAGTATGAAATTATTATTAACACATGCATAAACCGCTTGATTATGTATTTTTTATTTGTATTTCTCCTATTTCTGACAATTCTTGCTTTCCTCAGGCTCCCGTGCCAGCATTTTCAAAAGGTCTTGCACCTTCATATTACAGTTCTAAACTTGTTAACCGCATCGAATTGCCTCTTGACACTCAGTTTTTCCCCCATTTCTTTCTGACTCAATTCATTCAACTTCTATATAATTCCCAATAAAAGACCTCGTCTACGTTTACTCCACTGTAATACAGAGCGTATTACGATGCTCTACATTCAAACCATGTGGAAGTAAAAGCATATTAAGTACAAAACCAGCCTGTGCGGCTTCTTGCTTCTCTCTGGTTTGTTTTGTCACAGCAAAACTATTGTGCATTTTATAAAATATAAAACCTAGAAAATTACAACTGCTATTGGAGCACCAGAATCAGCAGAATATCTGCCATTCAAATCAGTACAATGACACTAGAGCCTATTGTATCAAATTCCACAAACTGAGGGAAAATAATATGAAAAAGACCGCACTGGCTATATTAGGCTTCCTCATAATGTTGTACGAGATAAATATTGGCTTACTGAAGCACAATCATTGCTTTTTATTACACGTTTACCTCCTGAGACGCTTATATTACCTCAGTTTGAGAAGTGTTAGCCATCAAGCCTAGCAGGTAAACAAAGGCATGAAAAAAAAAAAGTCAATAAATTGATGTTTATACGTTGAAATGCATTATTAAAAGGTCTATTATCATGTACAGGAGGTTAGGAAGCAGACCAGCAGCAGAGGAACTGATGGACTCCAGGACTGATGGTCAATTAGCAAATCTGAGCAATCAATGAGTCGACAGTTCCAATTGGATCTCAAAATGAATCCATCCTTTACTAACAAGTCTAGCACCTTTATTTTGTCAGTCTGCTGGACAGCTTGGAATAAGAACTAGAATCGACCACCAACAACAATGAACATCCACTTGCATTAGTCAGTATGCAGCGCACACGGTCAAAGCTTCCAGCATCCAATTATAGAACATAGTTCATGAAAGACCAACAAACATAGCAAGAACATAGTCGGAGATATTAAATGTGACCTGCAGAACCTTTGTACTCCTCTCTGCAGAATCAGAATTCAGGGGGTGGAGTCAAATCTGATCCAGGTCCTCCTACCCGAGCACAGGAGTACGACTTAGTGCGGTTCAGGACGGATAAGGGTGTTGTCGATGTGTAGAGCGTCTTGTGGTTCAGGGGTTATGGGTAGGGTCAGAGGACGAGTTGGATCACGCCCGGTGCCCCCCACTGAACTTTTGGTTCTGCAGGAACGACTATCTCGACACTCGAAAATCTACCACAACCATGTCCTTCCAGATAACTAAAGATCGGGAGACAGACCACACCTGAAACTTCCCCTCCCTCTTAGCTAGCATACTATAAGTTACCATCACTTTCTTTTGTTCCTCAAGACAAAGTTTTGGCACCCACCAACTTCTTGTCTGTTCCTGCCTATCTGATAGTTAATGACTCCTGAACCTGTGTCTTTTAAGTTTGAAGACCGGGCCACAAAGCACAAGTACTCTCAAGTTCTGAGGATTCGTCCTTTTTTTAACAAGACCTCAAAATACCACAATCAACTGAAGTTGTTGAAAGTAGTGAGTTTCTCGTGTTCCCCAGTGTCCATGTTGGTGTCTTCTGGTTGATAGGTGGATTGAGTAAGATAAATTACATGTAGGTGTGAATGAGTGTGTGTATAGTGCCTTGTGATGGACTGGCATGCCATGGAGGGTGTATTCCAGTTTTGCATTCATCCATCCATCCATCCATCCATCCATCCATCCATCCATTCCAGCATCTATCCATTCATCCATCCATCCATCCATCCATCCATCCATCCATCCATTCCAGCATCTATCCATTCATCCATCCATCCATCCATCCATCCATCAATCCCTCCATCCATTCAAGCATCTATCCATCCATCCATCCATCCATCAATCCCTCCATCCATTCAAGCATCTATCCATCCATCCATCCATCCATCAATCCCTCCATCCATTCAAGCATCTATCCATCCATCCATCCATCCATCAATCCCTCCATCCATTCAAGCATCTATCCATCCATCCATCCATCCATCAATCCCTCCATCCATTCAAGCATCTATCCATCAATCCCTCCATCCATCCATTCATGCATCTATCCATCTATCCATCAATCCATTCAAGCATCTATCCATCCATCCATCCATCCATCCATCCATCCATCTGTCCATTCCAGCATCTATCCATTCATCCATCCATCAGTCCCTCCATCCATTCAAGCATCTATCCATCCATCCATCTATCAATCCCTCCATCCATCCATTCATGCATCTATCCATCTATCCATCAGTCCATTCAAGCATCTATCCAATTGCTCTTCTACTCTTTTGTGCATGACAATTCATTTTCTATAAAATTGTACAAAATCATTCACTCCTGCTTCATGCCCAGTGTTCCAGATATACTGCAACCCTGACTAGGATAGAGTGGTTACTGAAGAATGAATGAATAAACTAACCACCCCAAAATGGAAAGATCTAGTGGCCAACACTTTGCATAATAGCACTAGGGACTATTTTCTGCTAACGTGTCCCTGAAACAACTTTCCCACATGTTCGCTCAGCTGACTTTAATCTCCAACACCATGCAAGAAGTAAATGCCCAATGAGACAGTGAGCCCTGAGGACATTGGGTAGTCCCAAGGACAGGACAGTGGACTGGAAACGTCTGCCAGGCTAAGTGATCTGAAACAAATGCCAGGTCTAATTAATGCTTGAAGAAAAAAAAAGAAAAAAAAAAGCATACACCATTAGTCTGCAATTGTGCCAAGATGTTAATTGAGTAAGATACTTTCGCTGGTGTGTCTTCGCCTTGGGCTCGTCTTGTTCTCCTTCTTCACTTCTGCTAACCTCCTTTCTTTTTCAATTCGTCTCGCTTCACTTGGCCCTGCACTCCTATGTCCGTGGTACTCCTCTCTCTCGCTCTCTCTCTCTCTCTCTCTCTTTTGTTTACCGAGACCCAAGTTCAATTTTTTTCTGAAGACAGCAGGAGACATTCACCATGTCCTCGATGTGATCTCGGTGACTTCGTGGATCTGTATGCACGCTTCTTGTTTCTCTCTCATGCATACGCATGGCAGGGTGCCTCATCTGAAGGATTATCATGCCATCTCTTTTTTAGGCTGCCTCACCTTTTGCGTACCCTGCTCCATAATTCATCGGCCTAAATAGATGACGTATGCACATCGGGTACACAATCTGCGTCCGTACGTTATGTGCAGCAACATGCTGTGATAAAAATGCAAATAAATGTGCTCAGGAAATGGCTTGGTCCAGCACTTTCCCAGCTAAAGCAGCGCGGAGGATTGCTTTGACAGGTGTGCCTGTGTTCTGCGTCTTCTGAAAAGAAAGCGAGAAAAGAAGATTCTCTTTCTAATGAGATCAAACCAGTCGCTGCTTTGACTTGAGACTTCCCTTCTCCCCAGTCAGAAGGCTCTTTTATTTGTTTGTTTACCCGTCTTCCTGATGCTCCGGCATACTCCCAATGCTGCCTCAGTGCTTCTTTGTATTGAGGGAAGCAAACAGGCCGGGAAAACAGAGGCTCAGTAACTCAATCGCTTTACGTGAACCTGCTTTTCAACACAGTTGCTTAAATGACTCAGAAACCAAGGTCCTGAACAGTTTGAATGGTTTTATATGGCGATTTGTAACAATTCGTTCTAATTTGTAACTCATTCGTATGAAATTGAAGAAAATCCAACCAGGTTGTCGTAGTACTTCATGGTTATTGTTATGCAGCTGTCCTTTCTTCCATCTATACACCCATGTATCTATCTAACCAGCCATTTACCATCAATACATTCATTCATGAATTCATCCATCCACGTATCTATGTACCCATCCGTCTACCCATCAATCCACTGATCTACCATTACATCTATCCAGCCAGCCACTTACCATCAGTGTATCCATCCATCCATCCATCCATCCATCCATCTATACATACATACATTTCCATCCAATCAGCTATTTACCATATTTGTATCTATCCATATGTCAGTCTGTCCATTAAATTATCTATCCGGCAATCCATCAGTCCATTCATTTATTCCTGCACATCATCCATGAATCAATCCAGCCTCCATTGCCCTATCTATCCATGCATGCACCATTCCATCCATCCATCCATCCATCCATCAATCCATTTATCCACCCAACCTGACTTTTATTTCTCTATCCATCCATTCAAGCACCTATCTATTTATCTATCTATCTATCTATCTATCTATCTATCTATCTATCTATCTATCTATTTATCTATCTACAGGTTTATTTACTCATCCATCCATCCATCTATCCAACCATCCAACCCGACTTTTATATCTCTATCCATCCATTCATGCACCTATCTGTCTGTCTGTCTATCTATCTATCTATGGACAGGTTCATTTACTCATCCATCCATCCATCCATTTATCCACCCAACCAAACTTTTATTTCTCTATCCATCCATTCAAGCACATATCTATCTATCTATCTATCTATCTATCTATCTATCTATCTATAGGTTCATTTACTCATATATCCATCCATCCATCCATCCAATCACTCAAGCATTTAGCTGTCCATCTCTGCACACACGCATCAATCCATCCATCCATTCATTTGTGTATAGTTCAAAACATACCCACATTACTGCTGATTCCCTGTAAATCAGTGTCTTTATATGACTGTCTCGCTAATTCATATGACCCGGTAAATGATGTCTGTGTCTCAAAACAGCTGGATTTGCTAAGAACGGAAAGATTGAGTTCTGGACTCAGTCTGGAGTCCTTCATATGTGTTACGTCCCTGGCTGATATATAGTTTATTCACAACTCTCCTCCAAGTTAATATAGAAAAGCTCCAATCTTCACACACACACACACACACACACACACACACATGGTGCACAAGCCAAGGGGAATTGATTTTTCACTCAGAAGTATTGGTATGATATACACATTCCATTCAGCGATAACAGAGCAATTCCAGCTGCCATCACTGCAGCAGCAGACGGAGAAATACAGCCCCACCGCAGCCTTGCCGTTTAATAATAGAAAATCAAGAGGTGCCAACGGTGCTAACAGAACATTCATCTGCAGAAGGAGAGAGAAAGGAGGGGCAGAGATGAAGTCAGGGATAAGAGCTGGGGTGAAGTAAAAGAAAAAAAAAAAAGACCAAAGACCAAAGATGAAAAAAGACCTCATGTCAAATAATTTAAAATGTTTACTTTACGATGCCCAATAAACTGCAAACAGTGGTGTACGATCAGCTCTAGCCTTTATCCTCATTAAAAATATCAGCATGTACCTAAATATACAATTTAGAATCACCAAAATGTCCTCCTGTCCTTTCAAATAGGCTAATATCACTGACTAGCAAACACGGCTAATGGGCTAACTGCTAATAGACTATTATTCATCACCTATTGAGATAAGTGGGAATCCATTATCTGAGCAGTCAAACTTGTCAAAACATCACCCAACACACGCCTCCTGCTCAGTGGTTATCTGACAAGATCGCCCCATTTTGGACTGAACCTGACCTCGCTGAGTCTACGCTCCAGAACTTTGCAGTAGAGCTGCTGCTCCTCCGAATTGAGAGGAGCCGGTTGAGGTGGTTTGGGCACCATACAAGGATGAACCGAGGCAGGCTCCTACTAGAGCTGAATCAGGCACATCCTACTTTGACCGAGTCTCTGAGGCAGACTCAGGATCCACAAGCGAGTTGGATATGGTACATCTAGGGATCCCCCAGGAGGAGCTGGGATCAGTGTCTGAGGGGATAGAGAAGTCTGGACTGACCTTCTCAGCCCGGTGCTACTGCAAACCCCATCAGATAAAGAGAATGGAAAATGAATGAATGAATCCAGGTATTTCATTGTGATTCTCTGATCATTTGCATATTGATCATGATTGGTCAAAAGCTGTGGGTTTTATATAGTGACGTCACAAATAGAGCTCCTACATATCCTCGCCTGAAACCAGTTTTAGACTCCCTTTTGTAGTTTTGTGTCATCAGATTTAACCCAAACACCAATCTATACAAACAGAATCAGCATCCAGACCACAAAGTCCAGCAAGTGCAGTACATGTTTGGCAACCGAATACATCGGATAGTTCTCGCCACCAATATTTATTTTACACATCTACTGTAAAAGGACCCAGTCTAGATGATCAGAATCATGAAGGCCAGGATGTGATTTTCTCAGCAGGCCTTCAAGGCATGGGCCAGCTTGTCTCGAGCGAGAAGGGCCGCAGGTGGCTTCCTTCTAAAGTCATGCCCCGAAAACGCCGTGCTCACGAACATCCATCATGGCTCACAGAACTGGCCTCTGGAACTAAAATTAACACCTGCCTCTGCTCCGATTTCCCTTCAAACCGGTCAGGGAAGACAGCCAAAATTATTCAACTGCATGATGAAAATGGGGGACAGAAATGACCAGAAACATCACGAAACATTAACCGACCAACAGAACAATCCAACAAACGCTTGCTCGGGCAGCGGGTTCACTGAAGTGAAGTAACCCGAGGAAACAACAGAAGCACGGGGAGAAGATGACGTTACAGAGAAAATCCTAATCGTCCTAAAGATGGAGGAAAACTTTTACTTTGAAAGTTCTACCGCTTTACCTTTGACTGTTACAAAGTGCTGAGAATCCTTCTATAAATGTCTCCTTACAGAAAACTTTGATAACAGTGATTATAAGCGGTTACTATAGGAACGTTTACATATTAGAACACGCCTGTATGTAATTAATCAACATCTTCTGGCCAATCGGAGTTGAGAACTCAACAATGCTATGGTCTAAACGGTTACATATACAATAAAAGAATCTCATTAGCGTTGTTCACATTAGCGCTAACAGATTCATCGTGTGTTTTCGAAGCAGTTTATACGTGCGTGCGTACGCACACCGATCGATCCGCTTGTCTTGTTTTTCGTTTTTTTAACGTCGCGGTACTGTAGGATCAGCTCGGTGTTTATAGAATACGCGGCGCTCGGCATTTTGTTCCCTCAAACCCTCCTTCCTGTTCCTAACTTACATATTTCATTAACGCCATCTATTCAGGGATGCGTGAACTCTTAGGGTCACGTGACTGGAAATGGCCCATATCATGATCCACGTGAAATTCATAGTAAGAGAAACCCTTCGCGTATTGTGGACTTTTTTTCTCTTGATAATTCTGCACACCGGTTCGTCTCGCGTGCAAGAGGGAACAGGGTGCAGGAGATGTTTTTTTTTGTGGGGGGGGGGGGGGGGGGGGGGGTATGTATCTCTGCTTCCTGATAATCATGTGACGTGCTCACGGATGGAACTGAGGTTAAAAAATTTGGTAAACTAACGAATTAAATAAATGTTGGTCATCAGTTGATGTGCATTAAACATACAAAACACATAATGTGTTACTACCATATTATAATTTAGCTTGGTCATTTATGTATTGCCTTATATAGGCCTATGGATAAAATAAAAGCTAACGATATAAACACATTTAATGTGGAAAGGGTTCATGGAAATTATTGGAATTATTATCTTTTCATTTGGAATAAATAAATAATGTCCCCCCCCCCCCCCCCCCCCCCCCCCCCCCCCCCCCCCCCCCCGGTAATACGGTGCAATGTGATGTGATTAAATTAGCATAAATGGCATCTTCCTTTCTATTATATTTATACATTTTTTGCATTAATTAAATTCTCAAGTTACGCGACTGCTCGGAGATCAAAACCTGCTTAAAATAAATAAATATCCCCTTTCCCCCTGCTCTCACAACCTCAGGAATCAAACCAAACTAGAGTGCTGAAAGTGGTGTAGGTGTGAAAACAGCACACTGAGCTCAGCTGAGCTAAAAAAAAAAAAAAAAAAAGGAAAGCGTGAACTAACATGAAAGAGATCACAGACTAATGGAGAGGACAGAAAGAGACCAAGAGAGTCAGAATGGACTTCAAAGACCCGTCTTCCTCCACAAGACCTAAACGGAAAAGGGGACGGGAACGTCGATGGACAGAGCTGAGACATCAAGAGGACCCTGTGCAGGGGGACGAGTGCGGGGTCACTCGGTAATGGACAGAGATGAAGAGAAGGGGAAAAAGATCCATTAAACACTCGTACATGGAACTGCTGTATTATATTTACTGTAGTAGATATGATGTGTTCATTACAATGGAAGAACTAATGTACGTCATGCTACGTGCTCCAACAAACAGCGCCCTCCGTTAATATTGGCACCCTCGGTAAATGTGAGCAGAGAAAGCTGTGAAAAATTCTCTTTATTGTTGAACCTTTTTGATCTTTTGCTTAGAAAATTCACAAAAATACTCTGGGCTCATGGATTTCAAACGATTGCAAACACAACACAGGTTTATCAAAAAAAAAATATCTTTGTTAAATATACGTGTGCAACAATTATTGGCACCCTTTTAGTCAATACTTTGTGCTATGTCGCTTTGCCAAGATAACAGCTCTGAGTCTTCTCCTATAACGCTGATGAGGTTGGAGAATACATGGCGAGGGATCGGAGACCGTTCCTCTGTACAGAATCTCTCCAGGTCCACGCCGGTGGACTCTCCTCTTCAGTTCACCCCACAGGTTCTCTATGGGGTTCAGGTCAGGGGACTGGGATGGTCAGGGCAGGACCTTGATTTTGTGGTCAGTAAACCATTTCTGTGTTGATTTTGATGATGTTTTGGATCGTCGTCCTGCTTAGTTTTGTGCTTGCAACGTGTTCCAGTGTTGGCTAGATACGGGTGTGCGATTTGGGAAAAGGCTGCCATGTGTGTTAACCAGGCTTTAACATTTCGTAATAGAGCAGAACGATAAACTTAGAGATTAAAGGTGATTAAAGCTGGCCTCTTACGGGGATGACACTATAGGATATGAGCTCAGCAGTGCAGCTGGTTGAAGAGAAATGATAGCAACGTTACAGGTCCCAAGACGCACAATAGCTGGGTGAATCTCTGGAACTCGCTGGTCTGTGCTCCAGGTGATGTAAGACAAGATTCAGAGCCTACACCTGCGTCTTGCAGCGAACGCAAAAAATAACTTAATCACAAACCTAAAAACGGAGACGGAGGAACCTGGATCCATTTGTTCCCGAAGTGGGACACGCTCCATGCAGAATCCGTGTCATTTACAAAACATAACCAGCCACGCTAACCACATTACGAGTTAATTACAGCACACACCGGGTCAGTGTAAACAGGAAGACGTATCACCCCGAGGCTAATGTGTGCCTGACATGGACGAAGATCTGAGCACCGTGTGGCCATTACGCCATCGCGCTGATACTATTACGGATGCATTATCAGACTAGCGTTATAATTCCTGGCACCAACCGTCTGCACACACTGGCACCGTCCTGCCATACGACCACGCCTTCCACAACACCAGGGCTGCACGTTATTCTTGGCGGATGCGCCATAGATGAAATCTTTGATATGGTGACGTTTTCTGTAAGGACCTGCTTGTTGCTTAAGGACATCAATGGAAGGAGTCTCCAGTGTCAAGTCTTTGTAACGGTCAAATGTCAAGCGGTAACCTTTTTTGTTTTTGACAGAGTTTACGTTTCGTGGTTTCTTGGTAACTTGGTCTTATAAAAAAAAATCTCAGTGAAGGCTTCTGATTGAACTGAGAAGCAGATTATATGTGGTGGAGATGTGAAGAAAGGTTTGACATCAGACACTGACTCTAGTGTCAGTAGAAAAGCCCTTCCAAAAGAAGAAGAAAGAGGAAAGATGACAAAGAAAAAAAAAAAACAAAAAAAACTTCTCTGAGCCCCTGGCTATTGAGTTTCTGTCCCTGCTGGAGTCTTACTACACTAAGGGAGGATCATCCTTCACCACTGCATTAAAAGAACGTGTAATCACACCGCCTTGCTCCATCCACACTCCCTCTGAGCCGATATCCACTGCCATGGACTCCTTCGCTTTTCCGTCCCGCGCATACAGCACCGGCCTAGCTCAGAGGCTCGAGCACACTCGAACTGCTAATTCATCTGCACTTAGCTCGAGTGTTTTTGTCTTAACCCCAAAGTGCTGACAAAGCCAGCGTAAGCGATACAGGCCATGTGCCAGAGATGAGACCGGCATTCATCATCTATTGTCCGCACAGGCGGGGAGATAAAAAAAGGCGACACCGCGCTATACGCTCGGCCGATCCGTGCCATATGGTGCCAATCTGGGCCGAAGTCCTTTGCCAAAGAGCCGGACAATTTATTCCACCGCAGGGAGGAAGAGCGAGGGCGACATTTGGTGCGAGACAGCATCGGACATCTTAGATGTCAAAATTTCTCACCTTTTTAAAAAAAAAAAAAAAATCCTATATAAATAGTTCTACTTTCAACATCATGCACTGATTCTGCAAGAGTCCATTAGCTCAAACAACCACGAGGAGAAATGATCCATTTATTTATGGGTTTTAAGCTTTTTAGCGTTAGCATTCATAGGCTTAATGTGCACAGTCACCGAGGGGCAAAATCCGTGATGAATATTTAATTTTGCTCTTCATTACACGTGGCCTATTTCGCGACTCAGCCGTTATACAAGCAGATTACATAACGATAGTAAACTAACGACATGCTAAAATAATCTTTAACATATATGCTAAGGTTACTTAGGAAATGATAAAGTGAGTGTGTTTTTGTAATATTTAGTGAAAAGATTGCTCAGGACCAGCAGTACCTCCTCACCCATAAATTACCCCCCCCCCACCCCACAGGGTATTTATGGGTGAGGTGGTATTTAGCTGTGTGTGTGGGGGGGGTATTTATGGGTGAGGTGGTATTTAGCTGTGTGTGGGGGGGTATTTATGGGTGAGGAGGTATTTAGCTGTGTGTGTGTGGGGGGGTATTTATGGGTGAGGTGGTATTTAGCTGTGTGTGTGTGTGGGGGGGTATTTATGGGTGAGGAAGTATTTAGCTGTGTGTGTGTGGGGGTATTTATGGGTGAGGTGGTATTTAGCTGTGTGTGTGTGTGTGTGTGGGGGGGGGTATTTATGGGTGAGGTGGTATTTAGCTGTGTGTGTGTGTGTGTGTGTGGGGGGGGTATTTATGGGTGAGGTGGTATTTAGCTGTGTGTGTGTGTGTGGGGGTATTTATGGGTGAGGTGGTATTTAGCTGTGTGTGTGTGGGGGGGTATTTATGGGTGAGGAGGTATTTAGCTGTGTGTGTGGGGGGGTATTTATGGGTGAGGTGGTATTTAGCTGTGTGTGTGTGGGGGGGTATTTATGGGTGAGGTGGTATTTAGCTGTGTGTGTGGGGGGGTATTTATGGGTGAGGTGGTATTTAGCTGTGTGTGTGGGGGGGGGTATTTATGGGTGAGGTGGTATTTAGCTGTGTGTGTGTGTGTGTGTGGGGGGGGGGGGTATTTATGGGTATCTAGGGGTCACAGTGCATAAGGGGAAAGCGAATGAAATAAATAATACGGTGAACAGCCTCCTATAGAGAGAAATCTGCGTCTCAGCCAACTAATGAAATGCATCCATTACCCAAAGCAGTGAGGTGTAAAAAAACCCCTCATTCTACACACACACACACACACACACTCACTCACACTCACACACACACACACACACTCACACACACACACACACACACATACACACTCATACACACCCACACACACACACACACATACACACTCACACACACACACACACACACACACACACACACTCACACACACACACACACACACACACACACACACACACACACACACACACACACACACACACACACACACACTCACACTCACACACTCACACACACACACACTCACACGCACACACACACACACACATACACACTCATACACACCCACACACACCCACACACACCCACACACACCCACACACACACATACACACTCACACACACACACACACACTCACACACACACACACACACACACACACACACACACACACACACACACACACACACACACACACAGAAGTGTTGATCTCTATTACAATCCTCACAAATCAAATCTTCAGCCATTCTATTTAGAGCTGTTTTTCCAGACACAAATTAGTCTCCGACTAAAAAGATCTCGACTGAAAATCTGCACTGAGTGTGCGTTAGCCGTAAACAGCGTCTGATTTACAGACTATTAGAGGCGGAGTCTGGGAGTGTGTGTACCTGCGACTGTATAAACTCTGGAGGCGGAGTTACTAATCCCATCCTGGAAATGATTACATTCAGATAACACCGCGTCCTGAAGTGTTTTATTCCTCATATAGTCTAACACAGCTACTGTCATACATGTTTACAGCTAGATATAATAGACTGAGAGAGAAAGAGAGAGAAGATAATGTTACCATAACAACCACAAAGTAGTTGATAGAGAGAGAGAGAGAGAGAGAGAGAGAGAGAGAGAGAGAGAGAGAGAGAGAGAGAGAGGCAAAGAGAGACAGAGAGATGGGAAGAGAGAAAGGGCAAGAGAGACAGAAAGTTAGAGAGAAACAGAGAGAGGGATAGAGAGATGAGGAGAGAAAGGGAGAGACAAGGCAAGACAGACAGAGAGAAGGAGAGATAGACGAGATTAGACAGAGTGAGAGGCAGAGAGAGACAAAGTAGGAGAGAGAGACAGAATGTTAGAGAGAGAGACAGAGAAAGGGATAGAGCGATGAGAAGAGACAGGGAGAGACAGGGCAAG